>NC_135579.1:83803714-84110445 GCF_965152235.1 Eretmochelys imbricata | reverse complement strand
AATTGACTATAATACACAGTATGATTGATTTGAACACAGTAGTTTCCCTAAGGATTTGCACCTCAGGAAGCCCAAGACAAGCCCTGTGCTTGTCTGGTCCTCGCCAGTACTCCTCCCTTGAACAATTCTTTTATCTGCAGACAAGTGAACTACATCCAGGACAGCCAGGCCCCTTCTCATACAAACCGAATGGTAAGATTCGTATCCCTTCTGCTCTTTGCTCAGCACCATGAAAATTTCAGATCTTATATGGTCTGTGGTGGGAAATGAACTCTGCCAGGTAGAGACCCAGAGTGCCCAAAATCTGTCTAAGATCTGTATAATTCATGCTATGTACATGCAACATTTTGGCTGAGAATTTAAACATGCTGAAATCAGAGACAGCAGAGTTGCAATTCTTATGAGAAGCATAACTCAGTACCTCCTGAACACAGTAGTCATATAACACCATATACAGTAATGCAGAATCCTAGGTGTATGCAAGGGGTGGAATTGCTAAAAGAAAAATAAACACATGCTGCTAAACTAGAATTGCTAAAGAAATAGAGCATATCTAAATAGCACAAATACTGTACTGAAGTTCTTGCTTAGTTTCTGTTCATTTTCTGAGGAGGGATTTGGCTTCTTGTTGTTAGAAAAGCCATCTGTCTTGCATAGAATATATATATTTTCTACCTAAAGCTTGCACCAGATTCTCCTTCTATACCATGAGCATTCAAAGGTGTTTTACTTTTGTAGCATGAAGTCAAATTAAAACAGTCATCTTACACTCAGGTAACTTATTACAAATACAAAATATTCCATAGTTCCAATTTCTGCATGAAACTGGTTATGGGAAGCTTCCTGTTTCCCACTAAATGCACCAGGTGGCTGGGAACTTTAAAGCCATAGGTGCAGTTTGCAGCGTCTGTTCTTTCAAAACAGCTTTTCAATCAACAACAACAAAAGCCTTTGGATTTCTCTGCCTCCATTTTCTAAAGCTGGATAGATCTGGATAGTTTTTTTTTTTTTTTTTTTAAATCAAGAGAAAATTTCTCGTTAAGTATAATATTTGTTATGCATAAACAAACAATCAAATGGAAACAGGGGGGCCTAGGACACAAACCAGAAAAACAAGCCCATGAAATGTAATTGAATTTATTTGCCCTGCTGAGAGAATCAAGAAACTCAGATTATAATTTACATTAATAATAATAAAGCAGAAGATTTAAGACAAAGTAAATATATACACCATTACATTTGCTAAGAAACTATCGTTAACTATAAAACGTATCTGCTGTTGATACCCCTTCATTGGTATTCACTACCACACATCTCCATGTAAATATATCAAGAAAATCAAGTCTAAATGTGCAAAGCTGCCAATGTACCTCAGTTCTGAGAATAACAGCTCCCAAACACTTCTCCACACAAAGGAACTTTCTTGTTTAAATTCTCCTAATTAACCCACAACTTCGTATGCATATTGCATTGCTCATTTCATCAATCTCTTTGTACTATCAATCTTTCTCTTCTTGGAGCTGAGACAAATCCTTACCACAAAGTGGCACCTGACCCTTCTAGACAAATGACTTCAATTTGCAGTCAGTGACACTAAAAGCCTCTCTTCTATTTTGTACAGAACACATAATTTAATTTCTTTAAAGAATTTATATGAATAAATATTTATAAGGTGACCTAGGAGTATGGGTTTACGTTTTGTCATGCCATATACTGAAGCTTTCCCCATGAAATTCCAAGAGAAAATGGAGTCTGGTACAGTAATGCTTTTACATTTGAATTCAAGGACACAAAATAATCTGTTCAAAGCCATGCAGCACAACTTTAAAATGTACTGGATATATTATTGATACAAAGACTAAAGCAACATAAAGGAAAGGGAGTAGTGAAGCTGCATGCTCAGTTATCTTAAACATAAATATATCCTGAGGAACAGGATTACAGATTTAGAGACTAAAAACTATATGTCAGTATTAAACCACTGCTATGTTCAAGTCCAAGAGGTGCCTCTGTTGCACACCTAAAACTGTCAGTAACGCTGCTGAGTACATAATTATATTTAAATGTACCAACATTTTCAATTATGGTGTCACAAACATCCCACAACTACTGAACACAGAAAATGAGAGCACAGAAGATGAAACAGTTTTCTGAAACTCTCAAAACTTGTATGTAAGATTCCAAAAAAAAGTTTATGACTGGCTTAAAACAATATAATTAGTGCTCTACTTTAAAACATTTACCTCCCTAAGATCCTGTTTATTGGGGTGAACTTCCAGCAAGCATGATTCCAGTTTCCTTCCTTAGTGTCCCCCTTGCCAGTTCTGACACCACAGAGCTTTACCTGTGTCCCTGTTCCCATTCCCCCCCTTAGCAAAACATGATTCCAATTTCCCCACCCCCACTTCCTGATTGACTGCAGACTATATAGTAAAACTTGAGTTCTGCTTAGCTATACCTTAACCAATCATTTTCCTGAAATTTAACAAACCAATCCTAACATACTGTAACATGATTATTTCACCAATTATAGCCCACCACCTTAATTAGTTTCCACCCAGCAAAATTAATTATACAGCAGACAGAAACAATCACAGAACCAGACAGAGATTATACAGACAAACAATAGCAAAGTGGGATCTATAATGACAAAACAATACAGAAGCGAGGATTTCACAACTACAGCTATAAAGACATAAGGGTTTCCCAGCTGTGTCTATTGATAAGTGAGTTCTTACTGAACAGAAAACTATCGAACTAAACTTCCTTTTACATCCTCTAGGCTCTTCCCTTTCTCTGGAGGTGATAGATCAGATCACCTTTCTAACAGCCCCAGGTTGCCTTATTTCAGTGTGACTGGTTTGGAATGTGAGGATGTGACCATACGCTTCCCAGCTTATGGCTGCCTCTGCTGCTTAGCCAGAGATCTTAGCCTAAGAACAGGGCCTCAGACTGTCACAGTAAGAGAAGGCTCTTACACCAGCAGACAGTGATTTTGATTCTTTCTTTTATACCTCTATAACTAGCTAAGTAATAAGAATACACCTAAATTCTAGAGTATAGGCCTTTACAGATAGGCCTGAATATCTATATCCTAACACAGGATCCCACTATGCTAGGTGCTGTACAAACAAAAACAGAAAGACAGTCCTTGCCCCAAGGAGCTTACAATCCCAATATAAGACAAGATACAACAGATGGATACAGACAGACGGATGGAGGAGTGCAAGAAAACAATACTGGGATGATTTTTAAAATAATTTAAATTTTGGTTTAATGTAATCAGGTACTTAGATGATGTATTAGCATTTTAAATACAGTAATAATGATTTATTTAAAACCTCTTCTATTGCTTGATTTCCATTGCCCAAACATTATCAGGTGTGTGTTTTAAATCACTTTGACTTTAAAATTATTTTCTTTGTACTAAAGTTTTAAAAGTTAAAAAGGCAACCACAAAAAAAAAAAAAAAACCCACCACCACCATGACAACACACACAAAATTCAAAGAGAAACAATGAAAAAAATCCATATAGGCAAATGTTAGTCAAATCAAGTTCTGTTATAAGCACCTGCTTTATCCACTAATGCTTATTCATGAAACAAAACACATTATTATTCAGAGAAAGTGAGCATGCTCGTCAACTTGATGTATTTACATGGAGCCATATTTCACAGTCTATGTAAAAACACACAATGAGATAGCTTAAAAATTGCCTAAACATTCTTATAAGTAATCTTCATATGTACGGAAAGTACTAAGACAGAGACTAACAGGGCATAGCTTATAGACAAGAGGGTTGGCTTGGTTTTTTAAACACAGAACGTCAAGAATTTCAGAGGTGTAGGTAAGCAAAACAATTTTCAGATGTCAGTGATTAGAATAATTATTTGAATTTTACAGGTTTCAGAGTAACAGCCGTGTTAGTCTGTATTCGCAAGAAGAAAAGGAGTACTTGTGGCACCTTAGAGACTAACCAGTTTATTTGAGCATGAGCTTTCCAAATTGAATTTTACAGTAACTAACATTTTGGTCTAAGCATTTCTGTTTCTTTTCTGTCACAAACGCTGCTGTTTTTTCAGTGAAGTGGGAAGGTGGTTTTAGAAGATGTTTTCAGAATGCAAATAGGTTCACCGAGAGAAGGGGGCAAATTATAAAAGTGCCCCACAGCTAGGGGCCAAATTTTAAATCTTTAAATCAAAACTGGATTTACGTTCTAGCTCAACCAGTACTACTGAACTTGCTGCAAGGATTACTGGGTGAAATTCTTTGGTCAGGCTAGAATATTGTAATGGTCCTTTCTGACCTTAAGAATATACTAAATCAAAGGGACTGCTTCAGGAGCAAAAGTTTCATATACCCATTTGTACCCACATAATGGGGGCATGTGTTTGTGTAATACCACTACTTATGTGCAAACGTACCTTTTTTTGAGTACACAAATGCATACACAAATTGTGTGGAAACACATTAAGAGATCTCTCTGAGAAATCTGGCCCTGTATAGATATTAGTAAGAGGGCTGATTAGAAAGTAATTGCCAACACATAAATCTTGCCTCCTGAATTCTTTAAAAATCCAGTATTTTGCATTTATGCACAGTTGCACACTGACTGACATGGATCCTAACTTGCAGTCCTTATTCAAGCAAAGCTCCTTCTAAACCCAACCACTTCTTGCTCCTTGTAAAAGCCTGGATGGACAAAATATTAGGATGCTGTGATCTCTTCACTTGCAATTAATTAAATATAATTATAAATTATGTAGACGAGTGTGCGTGCATGCACTTAAAAGTTTCGGAGCCCGACCCTGCATATATTTAACCTTGGTGTAATACTTACTAATAAGGGTAGTTTTATCACTTTCAGTGGGACTATTCACAGTAGTGGTAAATATCTGGAGGTTCAGGCCCATAATTCTTTTAGTTCAGACTACTTCTCTATCTAGCAATTTCACCTGAGTAGTACCCACATAAGAACTTTACTAAGAGTGGCTTGTATAATTGATGTACTTAAGATTTTTGATTTACACTACATATAACCCCATTATAAACGCCCTCTTTATTCCTACAACAATAGCTGTAACACAAAGGTGAAATGCACACATAAAATGGCACAATGTGTCATGAACAAATACATTTAGTAGCTTAAGGGCTAGTCATTATCAAATTGCTAGAGAGTCCGAATTAAAAAGGTAGGTAGCTAAGCAACAGTGAGCTTCCTACTGTGAATATTTTCTGTCATACTCTTTATAGTTCTGATAGAATCATTATTCTATGGAACTTCAAAACAGTTAATAGAGAGCTGCTCCAAGTATTGTAATTAAGGAGAGAATAAAACAGTGTATTTTCAAATTGGATGGGTCTGTAGGGATCCTAATGGAAAGCATCCAAGATTTTCATGAGAACTTTTCATAAAACATACAGTACATATTATTGCAGTTAAAATGCATTTTATGGAAAAGAATGATAAAGAAAACGGACTAAAGCTACAGTAGCAATTAGGTTAGAAAATGGTTTCAGAATAAAAGTTCAAATTTAAAAGTGTGCATCTATATTTCACATGCAAAAAAAAAAAATCAAATCATTTTAAGGTGTCATTAAGGTCCCAATCCTTTAGTCTTTACCCAGGCAAAACTCCCCACTGATTTCAACATGAAGGCTGCATGAAAAAGAACAACTATTAGGCCAGAAAACTGAGTTAAACTCATGTGTCCACATTTTGATGGTGATTGTAGGCACTGCACTTCACAGAAATGTAACTACTGTATTTGGTTAGGAACTCAAGAATTCCCATACTGGATCAGAGCAGTAGCCTATTCCCAACAGTGATTTGTGACATATGCTTCAAAGGAAGGGAGCAAACCTCAAAAGTGACCTCACTTATGCAATAACATGCTTACAGGGAAAGTTTCTTCCCAGTCCTAGCCAACTGGACTAGATTCACAAAGGGGATTTAGGCATTGCAATGACTAACTCCTAGGTGCCCTATCACCTAGCAGAACTCATAACCCGGAATTAGGCTTGCAGACTCCCTAACTCTTGGGGAGAGTTAGATGCCTTAGAATGGGATTCACAAAAGCCACGCAGGGAGCTGCCTAAGTTAGGAAGTAGGAAATGCTGAGGAGAGAATCATGGCTTGTAACCCACCCTTTAAAGGCAAGTATGGACAGCTTCAACAGCGGAGACTGAGGGAGACCTACCTCAGAATACCCCACAGCTCACTCGCTAGGGCACTCTCCAACTTCAGATCTCTGCTCCAGATCAGGGAGGGGGAGAACTGCAGGTGTGTGCTCTACCACTGGGTTAATGGGGGGGGGGGGGGGGGAAGAGGGGGGACCACCACTTAACCATCCTCCCACCTACCAGATCAGGCTCCAAAGGCAAGATAGGTAGGGGAATGTCTAATTTGGGAATTCTGCTGGGGCACAGGCATGATTCAGACACTGAGCTGCTGGGTGATGTCTGAACTGAGGAGATTGTGTACATGCCCAGTTGCCGAAATTCAGGCACCTACAGGGTTAGGTGAGAACTGAGCACTGGCGCCTCAATGTTGAACTTGTCATCTGAAGTGGCAGTTAGGTGCTTAAGTCCCTCTGTGAATCTAGCCCATGGTGTTTGCTTATGTCACAAAACCTAAGGGCTGAATATCCATATCTACTATTACAGAAACAAAATAGCATTGTGTTCCAAGTGTCCACTACATGACAGACGTGCTACCTCTGTGGAATTCCCAGCCTCTGATAGCTTAGGGGGTCAGCGATCAGATGAGAGAATTGAAGCCAGCTTCCTGTTTGGTACTGTAGAACTGTGTTACTACATCACTGAGATGAGCTTTATGTAATATTTTTGGTGCATTTATTTATTTTCTTCCCAGTAATTTTCCTTTCTGAAATTTTCCTCTTTGTTATCTTCTCCTCTCCTTCACTGATGGACTCCTTTTCTTCTTTGCCATTCTTATATTTTGTAATCCGCACTAAAGAGCTGAAATTTCAAATTTCATTCTCAAGTCAGAAACAAAACACTTCCATGCTTCAGAAAAGATCTTTAAAATACAAGGCTTCCTCAGATCAGAGAGTGAAAACGAAATGTCCCATGCCCTCAGAAAAAAATGACACCATCCAACAAGAGAAACAAAAAATTAAACACTTGCATTGGAAAAGCCAATCAGAATTCACTACACAGGGCTCCATGTAAACAGCATGCATATTACATATTTTTAAGGACATTCTAATAGCAATTCAGATTTAGTTGCAATTTTACATTGCAAATCAGGTAATCATTATAATTCTGAAAAAAAGGCACAAAATTCACTCTCAAAATGAAATATACACATCATATATAATCATACCATAATATATATGCCCAATGCATCTAGTGAAAGTATGAAGTTCTCATTTGTCAGTTATATTCTTGATTTTGGGGGCTAAGAAAAATAATAATTCCAGCCATCTAGTAATAACTTAATCCTCTTTGGTGCCCACAGTAAGATTAAAGTCGTAATGGAATTCCAACATAAAGGATTCCTGTTAATCTGTAAAACAATGTAGAGCATTTTCATCTTATCCCCCAGTTTTTAACTTATTAACAATAATGTCATGATTACTGATGCCCCACATTTTGAGTAAAATTATTATGAAAGAACAACGAAAACTCAGACAACAAAATGCTAGCTACACTTAACAAATATAAGGAGTACTTGTGGCACCTTAGAGACTAACCAATTTATTTGAGCATAAGCTTTCGTGAGCTACAGCTCACTTCATCGGATGCATACTGTGGAAACTGCAGAAGACATTATATACACAAAGACCATGAAACAATACCTCCTCCCACCCCACTCTCCTGCTGGTAATAGCTTACCTAAAGTGATCAGTCTCCTTACAATGTGTATGATAATCAAGCTGGGCCATTTCCAGCACAAATCCAGGTTTTCTCACCCTCCGCCCCCCCCCACCCCCAACTCACTCTCCTGCTGGTAATAGCCCATCCAAAGTGACCACTGTCTTTACAATGTGTATGATAATCAAGGTAGGCCATTTCCAGCACAAATCCAGGTTTTCTCAGTAAAGAGAGTGGTCACTTTGGATGGGCTATTACCAGCAGGAGAGTGAGTTTGTGGGGGGCAGTGAGGGGAGGGTGAGAAAACCTGGATTTGTGCTGGAAATGGCCCAACTTGATTATCATACACGTTATAAGGAGAGTGATCTCTTTAGATAAGCTATTACCAGCAGGAGAGTGGGGTTGGAGAAGGTATTGTTTCATGGTCTCTGTATATATAATGTCTTCTGCAGTTTCCACAGTATGCATCCGATGAAGTGAGCTGTAGCTCACGAAAGCTTATGCTCAAAAAAATTGGTTAGTCTCTAAGGTGCCACAAGTACTCCTTTTCTTTTTGCGAATACAGACTAACATGGCTGTTACTCTGAAACTTAACAAATATGTTAACGCTAACAACTGCATCTTAAACAAATGTATTTGCTTTCAAATTTGAAAGATCACTGTAGAAATATGATAATTATGTCATGATGGCTTTGCTTGTCATTTCCTGTGTCTAAATTTTTCATTCAATAAGCCATTTTATGAAATTAATTTCTGTTCCAAAATGATTGTTCAATGCACTGGTGACAATTTCATTCTTTACTTTTACCCGATTTATTAATAGGGTATGTCTCCAAAATTCTATGGTACCTTGTAAGGATTTTAAAGTGCTTTACAATTAAGCATTAATCTTCATCCCTGTGGTACAGGGAAGTGACGCTAAACAAGCGTGTGTATGTTTTGGAGACAAAAGAATGGAAGTCTTCTGTAGAATGCACCTATTATTCAATAAATTCCCCAATTTATTCAAGACCCACAGAGCTAATTTTCTGTATTTTAATCAAATACACCTTGTTTTTCATCACACCATGGTCACAGTTTTCAGACATGGGTGACTGAAAAATGCCTGTATTCTGATATATATGCATATAAGTGAGATTTATATATCTATTATAAGTGTCCAGTTAAATGGAGGATTTGAACAGCTTATTTAAAATGCTTGTATTTTAACATCCTGCTCATAATTATTTTGCTTGAGACAAATCTTCACATTTTCTCCCCACTGTAATTCTAATGAACGAAAAGAAAATCCACATCAGGGACAAAACCAAGGACCTTAGGCAGCAAGATCACAGGCCTCTGACACTTGAGCTAAAGGACTAAGGCCACATCTACACTAGCGAGCTTACAGTGGCAGCTGTAAGTGGCAGCTGTACCAGTGTGGTTTGTAACCTCTCACTTAAATGAGCTTCTGTACCAGATGACTGGAAGATAGCTAATGTGATGCCAATTTTTTAAAAAAGGCTCCAGAGGTGATCCTGGCAATTACAGGCCAATAAGCCTAACTTCAGTACCAGACAAATTGGTTGAAACTATAATAAAGAACAGAATTATCAGACACATAGATTAACACAATTTGTTGGGGAAGAGTCAACATGGCTTTTGTAAAGCGAAATCATGCCTCACCAATCTATTATAATTATGTGAGGATGTCAAACAAACATATGGAAAAGGGCAATCCAATATAGTGTACTTGGACTTCCAGAAAGCCTTTAACAAGGTCCATTCACCAAGGCTCTTAAGCAAACTAAGCAGTCATGGAATAAGAGGGAAGATCCTATCATGGATCAGTAACTGGTTAAAAGACAGGAAACAAAGGGTAGGAATATATGCTTAGTTTTCAGCATGGAGAGAGGTCAACAGAGAGGGATCTGTTCTGGGACCAGTGCTGTTCAACATAGTCATAAATGATCTATAAAAGGGGGTGAACAGTGAGGTAGCAAAGTTTACAGATCATACAAAACCACTCAAGATATTTAAGCCCAAAGCAGATTGCAAAGAGTTACAAAGTGATCTCACAAAACCGGACAACTGGACAACAAAATGGCAGATGAAATTCAGTGTTGCTAAATGCAAAGTAGTAATGCACACTGAAAAACAATCACATTTAAAATCACGGGATCTACCACTCAAGAGAGAGATCTTGGAGTCACTGTGGATAGTTCTCCAAAAACATCCACTCAATGTGCAGCAGCAGTCAAAAAAGCTAACAGAATGTTTGGAACCATGAGGATAGAGATAGATAGTAAGACCGAAAATATCATCATCCCACTGTATAAATCCACAGTATGCTCATACCTTGAATATTGTGTGCAGCTCTGGTCACCCCATCTCAAAAAACATATATTAGAATTGGAAAAAGTAAAGCAACAAAAATGATTATGGGTAAGGAACAGCTTCCATATGAACAGAGATTAAAAAGACTGGGACTATTCATCTGGGAAAAGAGATGACTAAGGGGAGATATGCTAGAGGTCTATAAAATCATCAATGATGTGGAGAAAGTGAATAAGGAAGCGTTATTTACTCCTTCACATAACACAAGAAACTGGTCACCCAATGAAATTAATAGGTAGCCACTTTAAAACAAATATAAAAAGTATGACTTCACACAACCCACAGCCAACCTGTGGAACTCTCTGCCAGGGAACGTTGTGAAGGCCCAAACTATAACTGGATTTTAAAAAAGAATTAGAGAAGTTCATGGAGGATAGGTCCATCGATGGCTATTAGCCATGATGGTCACGGATGCAACCCCATACTTGGGTGTCCCTAGCCCTCTGACTGTCCAAGGACAAGGAAGAATTTGTGCCTTGGGAAAGTTTTTAACCTAAACTGGTAGAATTAAGCATAGGGGGTCTTTCATGCGGGTCCCCACGTCTGTACCCCAGCGTTCAGAGTAGGGAGGGAACCCTGACAGCATATTTGGCAGAGAAAGCACAGGGGGCTGTCAAAATAAAGGAAGCTTTTGCTTTGGAAAGAAGAAGAACATAGAGATTGGAGTGGCAAGAGCAATGCAGACTGAAGAAAAGACTCTCCTGCAGTCCCCCAGAACCCTGAGCTATGTGATTTTTGCATTCACTCACTCAACTTAGTGCATGCAAGTCTGGCAAAAAAAATCCAGCTGCTTTCTGAAATCACTCAGTTTAGGAACTCTACACATCATTCACAACTCCATATATTGATCTGTGACTATCTACAGTGATGGTCAATCCCTGTCTCTTCAACAGCACAGATTCCATATTCACCCCAAGGACAACAGCAGACACAACTCAAGAGGGTAGCTCTAGCACAAAAACAGCCCTCAAAAAACAACTGCCACCCTTCATGACCAGTTTTCTTGAGGATGCAGGAAATATTTCTCTTTTTCAAAGTATTCAGAATAGAACACCAAGCCCTTCAGAGTAAAATGCACCAAAGATCTCCAACAAGATAAAGGTAGGTATTCTACAGGACCAAGGAATATGATCAAGGAGGAACAAAGTTATAGCCTTTTAAAAGGAACAGAGAGACAAGAAAAGACAACATGTCACAAACTAACAATCTATATCCATTTTTAAATACAAAGGAATAAACAACCATTTATGTTTATTATATTTGTTTTTATTATACTTAACCGTAAAGTAACCAACATAAAAACATTACAATATTATCATCATCTAGACTGATAGGATATACTGTACACCATAATATAAATTCATTTCATCTTACCAATCATATGTACACATACACACTCTCACGCACTCACTGTAAGGACCAGGTCAGAATGAGGGTGCAACTACATCCCCTCCAGTGTTAGATTGGGGATACTGTAACCCAGGAATATAGAGACGTTTGGAACTACAACAACTATATTAGTTCCTCAGCTTGAAAAGCACAACCACGTAGCAGGTCAGGATTTAGAAGCAGTGGCAGAGTTCTCTGTGTGCAATGCCTGTCTACACTATGTCTGCTCCAGACTCAATACTATTAGTCCCCTTACACATATGAGCAGCAAACTGACTAAAAATTAGTTTTATGAATACTACAAAATAAGATAATTTGTATTAAACAAAAAAATGGAGCTTGCTCTGCTCCAGCACAACAGCTCACTCCTCCAAAGCCTCCACTCATTCTCAGGCACCATTTTAAACCCCACTTTTATTAATTTAAACAAAAGTACTTCCCATCCCACTTGCATGTCCATGTTAAACTCTAGCAGTTAATAAACAGCCACTCCCTCCAGCCACTCCCATATCACCCATATTCACAAGCCCATTTTTTTCTTTGTATGTGCGTGCACTCCGCTGGTACTGGGAGCACTCTCTGCATGAACCTCCTGAAAGGCACTGCCACTAACAAAATGACATCGTAGAGCCAATGGACTTGAACTGCTCCCGGGGCACTGAGACGTGGATTACAGTTACTGAGGTGGAATGGGCCTACCCTGCCACCACCAGTACGGTTGGGCTAGGTGAAAGTGACACCCAGCAAAGAGAAATCTAGCCAACAGATCAGAAACTGATTCCACAAAGAAACCACATGCAGAAATAATTTTCACAGGGAACAATAAAATGTGATGCTGCCCTGCCTGTTCGACAACACAAACACAGTGGTTCCATTACTGGAGTCTTTATTCATTTACTCTTTCCGTTCACTCTGAAAATGGAAATGATTTGATCGAATTCCAGCCTTTCTGAATTATTAAGGAAAACAAATTCTAGACATGGCACTGGTGAGCAGCCTGCCAATACCTCTATCTCCAGCTATTCATCAGTTCTGTCAAGAGGGGCTTGTGCATTACACTGCCACAATCCCCACAAGGTGCTACTGAAGGGTAAACAAAATATAATTAACTTAACACAAAACCCACCAATATAACTCTCATCAAAATTACATGACAATTAAAGGAAATAAATGTGTAAATATATTTGGAGCTAGGAGTTTCTATACCTGAGAGTGTCTAAAAAAGAGAATTGCCATCACAACAGTGCTCAATATACCACGATTAAATTGATGAGATTTACATCAAAACATGGTCACAGTAACAGTAGCATTACTTTATCAATGTGGGCTTACAGGTAACAATTTCTGTTGTTTCTGTTTGTACTCAGAAGAAGAAATGCTGTGCACAGCACATTAAATTAGCAAAGCCAGAATTGTTAATTTTACTGTTCACTGAAATCCTATTTAAGTACATTTTGCCTATCACAGAAGCTGCCATACAGACAATTAGAATAAAGTCAAATGCATGTTTAATAAATGCCAACGTTATTTATTACATAAAGTAATGAAAATGTGCAAGAACACTAAATTAGAGTCAGAAAACTGAAACTACATCTTATTTCTTGGACAGTCTTCTGCACATTGCTTGAATAATCACGTTTTATTAACAAAGGCCCCACTCCTGCATGTGTGTAACAAGTGCCACCTTTGTGAAATCAGTGGGGCCAATCACATGTCCGAAGGTAAGCAGGTGCATAAGCTTGCAGAACTGGGTCCTAAGGCCCCATGTGAGTAGTAATATTTATGCAATAAAGTTAGTAATAAAGACTACTGATGTTTTGTGCATGTACATCACACTTCATCTGAGGATCTCAAGTACTTCACAAAGCTGCTCATTTTTTTGAATTCTGTGAATACATTTAAATAAATGTGACACCGCATACCACTGCTAATAAGAGAACTAAACCTACGGGGAAGAGGTCAACAACAAATATGACCCTTAACCCCATGCCCACCAGAAAACGCATGGGACAGTGCTCTGGTGAATAGCTGGGCAACTCTCATTCACAGCTATTTGGGAAAAGAAAGGGTGCAGTGACAAGAACATGGCCAGCTCTCCACAGGTGCATAATGGGGAGAGAAGTAAAAGCAGTTCTGGGCCATGGCTTGCCACAAAAGTCAATAAAAGCCCAGGGAGTGCATGCTGGAATGGGAGCTCTGCCACTTTTGCAGGTTACAGTTTGTGTACACCACTGCAACAAATCTTTGCCCTTCAAACAGAATATAATTTCCAAGTGTAAACAAGACCACAGAGGAACTCTGGCTTAGCCAGTAAGAACTTCAGCAATTCCCACTGTTGCTTGGCCACTTCTCACCTTGCTCCGAGCAAGGACTTATAGCTAAAATCTGGCCTTCTGGCTCTCAGGGAGGGAAAGGTTGCAGTTTACATGGATATACAATTCCCAAATCCTGTCTGCCAATAAAAATAATTTAAAACATTGTACATTTTAGTATTTAATACTACAAACAGCATTCAAAGTCAAATGCTTGTCCCACTGAAAGTAATGGGAAAGGGTTTGATCCAGCACAGTTAACTGGATCACACGATAAGAGTAGCTTTGAAGGAATAAGTACATTTCACCATGTCCATTGTTACATACCTTGTTCAACAAAATAAAAAGCCAATTCCATTACATAATGTAGAAGTTTTGATAAATCAGAAGGTTTTCCCTTACTTACTTTTGCTTGGATCAAGTTGTTGTTTTTTTAACTACATTAACTCTTTCCCAGCATTGCATGGGTTGCTGAGATGTAGACACACTTTTAAAAATTTTAATTGTATTAGGCCATTAATAAGTAAATTAATTTATTAGAAAATCTGTTAGAACCTCTTCACTCCTTGTTATTTTCAACTTCTTAAAGTCAACGTTTTCTAGTAGAAAAATTCTGAAAAAATTGCTAGATTAAAAAAATGTTGTTTCCATGTTGACTTTCAGCATTGTTGTTTAGTTAAGAGATAACAACAACAACTCAGGTTCTGCAGCTGAAAATTCCAGCACTATGAAATACATTTTTGTTTTGACTAGCGTTTTGGTATTTAATTTGTCTCCACCTCAGATTGATGTCTGTACATAAGATGTAATTAACAACAGGGAAAACTGTTCTATGGAATCTGATTTTCAACCCATTAGGCAAATTTTCTCATTATGATATGAAAAATGTCAACTACTTAATTAGCACACCTACTTTGCCTGAAACCCCCAAGTGCATCTAAACTACATTTTATGCTGGACTGGAAAAAAAAACCCACATCAATTATGCCTATTCTCAATTGTACAACTATTTTAAAATGTGTGACTAGTTAAGACAAAATTGAAAAATTACCATAATAGGCTTTTGACACTTCCCTGCTTAGGCAAAAATTAATTTTAACTCTCTGTTTTTGTGCAAAGCCTTTATAATGTCTCTAATCTTGAGTTCCCACGAGAGGGAACACAATACTTTCAAGTACAAGAGCGTGAGGCTTGGCATCTTCTCTCTTTAGTTATGCAGTTTATTTGATGGACGTCTAAACCACTAAGCCTCCCTTTGTGCTTATATAAGCCATTCTCAGCGGACATATAAGTTAATTTCAGGGAAATGAAGTTTTAGGAAGAATGCATTCTCTTACACAGAAAGGCTTTTTAAAGAAAGCACCTGTTCTGTGAATTGCTCTAGAAACTAGGATAAAGGCAGCTAAAAAGAAGTTTCATTTTTAAAAGTACTTTTCCTCACAAGCCTTACAATACACCCACAAATTCTGGCACGATCTAGTGGAAGAAGTAATTTTACAAGGCAGCTTCTGAACTTGCATCATTTTTTCAGTTTATTCTTCTTCTCCACACATGGAGAAGCTCCACTAGTGAAATCAACTAGAGTGATAACGGGATAGGCATCTTCAGTTTTATTTTTGGTGCTTAATGTAATTCCTGTGGCTTATGCAAGCAAAGTAAATCAGACCTACCACTGGCTTTAACACTTCCCATACAGAGTACAGTATGTTGCTCACATATTAAATTCTCACAGAGAAATATTTTAAATAGATTCCTGTGCCCTCAGCTACAGTGAACACACACACACAAACCCCCTCGTACATATATCAGATACCATACAACAACAGCACGTGGTATATTATGATGCTGCCAACCCTATTAAAGTCATACAGAGCTTGCATATATATTTAGTATATTCCCATGCAAGATAGAAGTACATGATTTGCATATCATTATGCACTGGAAACCTATTCAGTTATTCCCACAGGAGACAACTCACCAGAGTGACCTAAATAGTATTCACTCTTCTGACTCAAAATTTGAAGAAACAGCAAATAAACGAAGAATGATGCAGACACATGCACAAAGATTTAGAACATTTAAATAAGAACCTGGGCTAATAAATGACAAATGCAGATGAATGCAGACAAATGTAGCATAATGAATCCCACAGGAGAAAAGAATAATGAAAAAAATAAATTATATGCTTAATGGAAAAGGGCTATCGCACAGAGAAGAAAGAAATCTGTGAGTTATTGCACCAAAAAGCCTCAAGCCTCAGTCAAATGTGCTGCTGTCAGGATGAGGGCAAAGAAGATATTGAACTGCACTGCTGAGGGAACACAGTATTAGACACAACCTGCCCTCATTTGCACCTCTAAGTAGAGAAAAGGTTCTTCTGACATCAGCTGACAGAGGCAAAGGAATTCAGACAGCCATAACAGCATTAGCTGCATATCACTCGGTCTAGACACTGCCACGCTTCATATATCACCAGCATTTGGAGACCCTTATAGAGCACAATAGGGATTGTGTTTGGTTAAAACCCTAGAGAATATCAAATTGAAATTCTAACAATGAGATTACAACAAAGACTGGTCCCTTGGCACAGTCCCTACAGAACACAACATATAGATATCTGTGCTCTGTAACATCACAGCATAGAACCTGGGAAAGGAATAGAGCACAATTTGCTAGGGTATGTGTTCCCTTGGGGGTATGCAAGACATCTTTGGGAGGTACGTGAGAGAAATTTTGTAATGGTGGATTTTTTTTTATTATTTTATTTTTTGCATTTTCATAACAGGCTACTCAGATAAAGCTTTAAAACTCTAGGGGAATGTGTTATATAAAATATGACAGTAAACAGACTTCAAGATGTACAGTGAGAACACAGATACACAGACGCTGATGTGCAGAGCCCTCACCTCCAATCACTGTACAGCGCAGGTTCAGGAACTGTTCAGTCAAACTGAGCTCGGGGGAGGGAGGGGACAGGGAAGGGGAAGGTTCCAGTTGTATACGTCACACTATAACTATATCTGTACATAAGAGTGAAATATGGAAAGATGGCTAAAGACATGGCTAAAGCAGAACACCCAAAGTATCAGTGATGAGAAGCATGCTGAAATCGCTGGTGAGACGACTACTGACTCAACATGCGGATCTAAGCCTGTGAAGAGAAACATTGACACTACAGTCAGCCACAGTGTGTGTTATGCGGTGAAGTCCTAACAAATAACAGCCTAAAACAATCTCCTCTATGCAGACAGTTGGAAACAAAACATGAACAAGGACAAACCATCAGAATTTTTCACTGGACATGGGCAGAGCTATTGGCGAGCAAGCAAGTTTTATACTCTGCTGCTGCCACCGATGACAATATTAAGGCCCTTGAAGCATCATACTTAATGAGTTACAGAGTTGCGAAGTCAGGAAAACCTCACAGGACAGCAGAGTAACTAATACTACCTGCGGCTGCAGACATGGTAAGCACCATGCTTGGAGAGAAGGCCCAAAAATTAATTCAGTTAGTGCCACTGTCAAACAACACAGTGTCACACTGAATAGATGATATGGCCAATGATATCCTAACTCAGTTAGTGAACCATGTCACTAGCAGCCAGCACTTTGCTCTGCAACTGGATGAATCCACACACATGGCAGGCTTAGCTCACCTTCTGGTGTATGTGTGGTACATTTACAAAGGTTCAATACAGGAGGACATTTTGTTTTGCCAGTCACTGCCTACCAGAACAGCAGCTAAGGAGATTTCCGGTTGCTTAAGAGCTTCATGAAACCAATATGATAACATCTGGTCACAATGTATTGGTATCTGCACCAATGGACAAAGCCAATGACTGGTAGGCATAGTAGAGTAGTGACACATATCACAGCAGTCACTCCCAATGCGATGTGGGTGCACTGCAGTATACATAGAGAAGCACTTGCTGCCAAAAGTATGCCTAGCAACTTGAAGAAGGTGCTGGACTTTACAAAACCTCGACTCTTGAATTCCAGAATCTTTGCCGCTCTATGTAATGAGATGGGAAGCGAGCATGTAAATCTATTGCTCCACACAGATGTTCAATGGCTATCAAGGGGCTAGCTCTTGCCACGTTTCTTTGAACTTCACTCCGAGGTCAAGGTATTCTTTACAGACTACCCATTCCCACTCTCTTACTGTCTGCAGGACACAGTCTGGGCTACTTGTCAGATATATGCTCTCTCCTGAATGAGCTAAGTCTAGGAATTTATGGGCTGAATACAACCATCTTCAATATCCAGGACAAAATTGAGTCAATGATAAAAAGGGCTCGCTGTGTGGAGGAAAACAACACTGAAATTTTCCCAAACATGCATGAATTCCTGACAACAAAGGAACTACAGTTGCAGAACAGTGTTAAAGGTGACATCAAGCAACATCTCACTGAACTAGTGAGGCAATTACATGAGTACTTTCCCTCAACGCAAACAGATGAGTCCACTACCCTTTCACAAATTTTTCTGTATTGCCCATGCCACAAGACTTGTCAATAAAAGAACAAGAGAATCTCCTGGACATCTCAATTGATGGTAGACTCAAGAATGAGTTCCAACAAAAGCCATTGGCTGAGTTTTGGATCCAAATGTGAGCAGAGTTCCCTGAATTGTCAGACAGGGTGTCAAGATTTTGATACCATTTGTTACAACTTACCTGAGTGAAAGTGGATTTCATCACTCACTGAAATGAAATCAGAGTATCGACAGTGCCTCTGTGTTGAAAACAACTTACAACTCAAACTATCACCTTTCTATCACTCCAAACATTATGCACCTGTGCTCGAACCTCCTCCGTCACATTAATGGTGCATAGTACTATTAAACCATTGTTTAAGTTGATCAAACGTAAGCATACATTAAAACTAAAACCGTAAATGATATGTATTATCATTATACTCCTATATATTATGTGTTAATGTGTATTATAATTTGTACATTTTGTACAATGCTTCGGCATTAAAAGGGTTAAAATATAAAACCTGTATTTTGGTAGGGGTACGCGAGCAACTGGTAGATCTGGAAGGTATACACAATAAGGGAAGTTTGGTAACCTCTGCGACTAGGAGAGCCTCTATGGATAACTTTATGCAATGATAATCAACATATTTAGTGCTCACTTATAAAACAAAAAATTTTCACTTATAAAAATAAATTCACAGACAGATCAACTGATCACTTACAGTAGCAGCACCATAAAAACAATTATGAAATTGCATGGCATTGCAGTAATCACAGTATTTTTGCATTTAAAACCTCTTCTTCCATGCGTTAATCACATCAAATGGGGATGTCTCTAATAGTCCAAGTCTTCTCCTTCCAAAGTGAATACTCTGTATTTAAAACATATTGAACACAAAATTTTCACACAATCATGTGAGAAACCAGTGGGAGTAACTAACTGCCTGTAAAACTGCTTAGAAAAACTAAGCTATTTTAAAGGCTGGCATTTTATTTTTGTCTATAAAGCTCCAACTGCTTGCTTGCAACATACACTCAGCAACTCCTCTTGCTTCCGTTCTGGTTTTCTATCTCAAGGAATGATCAGTTTTTCCTCCTACCACCTGGGATGCCTGGAACGTCTTCCTCGGCATGACCTATGTGATAGTACTCTGCCCCCCTTCAAATCCCTCTTAGAAAACTTACTATTTTATCATTTACCTACATCCCAACCCTCGTCCTGACCTCGCTCCCTAATTTTAATATATTAACAAAAAAGGGGAGAATGTTAAAACAGATTCATGGCCTGTGTTCTGAAGCAGGTGAGACTAGATTATCATAATGGTCCCTTCTGGCCTTAAAATCTATGAAAGCATCTCACTGTTATCCATGTCCTTCACACCGCACCTTTTACTGTCAACTTCCTGTGTCAGGTCTACTTTAGACTATAAGCTCTTTGGGGCAAGGGCCTGTCTTTTTGGTTTGTAAAGCTCCTAAGTACATCCATGGCACAGTAAAAATAATACAGTTCTAAAGCCATTAATGTGATCAGTTTATAAACAATACTATTTAAAGACGTTTGTTGTATTTTCCATCCCTAAACCAAAATAAAGATGTTTGAAGATCAAACTGTGTTGAATGTTTTGCACGCAGAGGATCTTGAAGTGTCTGATTGGCTCAACTGGAGGTCATCTTTTAAAACCAAAAAGAAATAAAAAAACCCAGTTACTAACCTGTTCCATAACTGTTGCACATGTCCATTGCACTCTTACTGCATGCGCACGCTGCTCACAGTTGTCAGAAACTTTTTCCCTCAGAGATGCCCAGGAGATCAGATTGAGCACCCTCTACTGCCGCGCACTCTAGTTAATAGACATAAAGGGAGCAGCAACACTGATCCCCTCTGTTTCTTCTTGCCAGAAAGTCAGATGCAGAGGGGTAGGAGGGAAGGTCATAGAATGAATGTGTACAGCACATCTCAAACCACAACAGTTAGAGAACAAGCTAGTAACTTTTTTTCTTCTTTGAGTGATTGCACATGTGCATTCCACTCTTGGTGACTCATAAGCCATGAAATCAGGAGGCAGGATAGAAGTCGATCTGAACAAGGACTGGAGAAGAGCTCCCCCAAATCTGACATTTTTACAATGCTGAGTGATGGCACATGGAAATGTGTGCATCGAAGATCAGGTTGCTGCTCTACAAATATCTATAATAGGCACTTGAGCCAGAAAGGCCGCAGAAACCACTTGCCATCTCGTCGGATGTACTGTCACTCTGCTTGGGGGAGTAACACTAGCCAAAACTTTGCACAAGTGAATAAAGGAGACTATCCAAGACGAAATCCTCTGAGAAGAGACTGGGAGCCCTTTTATCCTGCCTATGATTTCCACGAACATCTAGGAAGACAAACGTAGCTGCTTGGACCTGTTGAGATAGAAAGCTCACACTTTTCTGATGTCTAGTGTGTGCAGCCTCTCCTCATCTTTATTCGAGTTAGGCTTTGGGAAGAATGACAATACGTAAATAACTTGGTTAATATGGAAGTTAGGCAGCACTTTTGAAACAAACTGGATGTGGACGTAGGTGAACCTTATGTTTAAAGAAAGTTAGAGAGAGAGGGCCAGACATTAGTGCACATAGTTCACCTACTCTCCTAACAGAAATGATGGCCACCAAAAATAGTACCTTCATTAGAAGATGTAATAAGGAGCAGGTAGCTAAAAGCTCAAAGGAAGGCCCAAGCTCTAATGTCAAGTTCAAGTCCCACAGGGGAACAGAAACTTATATGTGAGGATATAACCACTCCAGGCCTTTCAAAAATATAACTGACATCTTATTAGAAAATACAGAGTGATTATCGACCTGAGGGTGGAAAGCTGAGATAGTTCTATCAAAGTCCTCCTAGCAGATAACAGCCAACCCTTGTTGTTTTAGGTATAAGAGAAATTCCAAGATAAAATGGATTGAAGAATGTGTCGGTAAGACTTCAGATTATTGCGACCAGATAGAGAATTGCTTCCATTTCACCAAGTAAGTAGATCTAGTAGGTGACTTCCTAGTATTTAAAAGCACAACCTCACAACCTCTTTTGAACAAGACTCTTCACGAGGGTCTAGCCATGGAGCATCCAGGCTGTTAAATGAAGCGCCTGCAAGTTTGAGTGGTGTAGGCAAATAGAGTCTTGAGAAATTAGGTCTGAGTCCAACAGAAACAAAACTGGAGCTTTTATGAAAGGGAGAGGAGAGTGGAGAACCAGTGCAGCCGAAGCCAAGCTACAGCCAGTCTTTGGGGGTGATTTCCTTATGTCCATGGTAGAGCTCACCCGTCCACAAAGAGAGGGTACACAAGAGATCTTACAGCGATGCAGCTGCATCAGTACAGCTGTGCTGCTGCAAGGTCTCTAGTACAGACATAGCCAAAGAGGTTGTGAGGTTGATTGAATTGGCAATGCAGAAATCCCAGAGTCAGATTGCCTCTTGGCAGAGCTGGGATGAATGGACCCCTCCTGGCCATCATTACCAGTTTTCCCCTTGACAGTACTGTAGGATGAGAGCTCTGAGAAATGAGCAGCTGACACAGAACTGGGCACGGCAGTGATTGAACTGATTCAGTGATCTCTGATGATACAATGGGAGCGATTTCCTGCACTGCTGGGGAAACCAACACTGACAAAGACAACAAGTCCTTTGTTGCCGCAAACACCTCTGCCATAGTTGGTAATGGAATGGCTGCTGTTTGGTGAGTAACTGAAGACAACAGAACCGCAGAAGTTGCAGGTGCTGCTCCAGGTATCAGACTTGTGCCTGTCCCAGTGCTGGAGTCAACAGTGCCCTCCTTAGCTGATAATCTGGATGAGTGCTTAGATTTAGGATGTACACTACTCAATCCTCTATCCCCCTTCATGGTGTGGTTTAGGACCTAGAGATCTTCCTCTTCCAGCCTTTTCCTTACAAGCCTTATGCTTCTTCCTCTGCACCAGAGATTGTGACCGGTGCCAGGCCTCTCTGCCAATGTTAGCAGAGCACTTCTCTCTGTCGATGAAGTGGTTGTTCTCCCTGTGTGGGAAGGCTATGATGGTGGTCTCAGCACAGCTTCTGTTAAAAGAAACTCAGCCTGGCCTCTCTTTTTTTGGTCCTAGATTTGAAGTCCTTACCAATTTGATATGAGAGATTCACCCAGGCACTTTAAACAGCTGGAGTGCAGGACCACTCAAAGGCATTAGCTTGGATAAAAAAAACAGGACTTGAAGCCTGGTGACCGAGGCATTTCTTGGTACCAAAAACCAGAACCCCAAGCAGGGAAACTGAAAAACAATGACTGCTTGGGTACCTTATGCAAGCTGCCCTGCAATGCATTTAGTTATTCGGTACATTCTACCACACTACAAAGTTTGTAATATTACATTCAGTGTCTTCCTGATGTTCAGAGATTAACAAAAAGTGCTAATGCTGCCTTTGTGGCTCCAGCAGAGAATGTGGGATATACAGACAGAAGGAATTTCCATAGCATGAATGCGTTAGTAATCTATGCCCTAAAAATAAAGTTCCGCATAATGACTGCTAAATTTCTAGGATTCAGGAAGCAGTGTTTAAAAAGAAAAAGCTTAAGTCAATGAAGATTCCAGGTGTCTACTTATCCTTACAGCATCTTGAAGATTAGGAACAGAATTTCTCCCTGGTATTTTGACTTGATGAAATAGAGCTGAAGAACTAGATCCTTGACTGTGGTGGAAGATCACACAGCACAAATCCTGGGTGGGTCATGGCTAAAACTCCCCCTAATTCCTTCTTTGCTAAAGAAGAAAGGAAGGGTGTGGTATAGGAACCACTATACCTGTTCTATGCCACTGGAGGATTCCCCTTATACTGGGGTAATCCTCTCACGCCCATTTATGCCAGCTTTACAGGCAGAATCCACTAGTAGTACAATGCAAAGCAGTTCCACCACACTGCTGGCAATGGCCAAAAGTCTGCTAGATAACTGTTATGGAAGTGCTGCACTTATTTTGTCTCTTAAATTTCTTCTGAATGTATGAGATGGGTCAAAATTATGAAGTACTGATTGATATTATCCAAAGGTTTCTGTAGTTTCATTTATTCCTTAAATAGAAAGATCATTTTGAAAAAAGTCAACTATGCACTATAATGGAGTAGAACATCACTAATTCACACACAATGTTGTGAATTAGTGAGTATCCGAAAAGGATAACACATCCAAACAGTGTACTTTGTTTATTAGACAAATGTGGTTTAATTTTAATTCTTTATGATAATACTTCACAGCATTGTGGGAAATACTGTAGTACATTAATGTTACAACTTTGATTAATATGAGGCCTGTTAGAGCATTCTGCTATTTAACCTTCGCATGAGAAATGGCAAGGACCAACCTCGTTTTTACATATTAGGAAAGTGCAAGCCAGTGAGATTCCATGGTAATTGAAAAGATGAACATTAATTTAAAATGTTACGCCTGGCATTATAGGTTCTGTCATTCAACTACAAGCAAATCAGCATTTGGGGTTGTAATATTTTTAAATGACTTCTTGAAGTGAAAGCCAGAGAAATAGATGATGGCACTGTTTGTCTCAGCTAGCTTTGTATAACTTAGTGGAAGTTATCATGGCAATCAATCATTCTCTTGACTTTATATAGCAAGCATGAGCATGTGAACATGAGGATTATCTTCCAGTTTTGGGGCAGTAAGAAAGTATTCCCATCATAATTTGTTGATCATCCTTAACCTTGGAGTTCATCCACATTTCTTTTGGAGTGGCCAGATGAGCAAATAGCAGCCAGGAATTTGCTCTTGCGTGCATACAATATTGGTAGCATCTCTCTTCAGTGCTTTATGTCCATTCACGTTGAGGAAGTTGGCAATAACCTACACCAGCATTTGGTCCTATTGATAGAATGTTTGTTTTACTTCTCTTTGGCACAGAAGTAGCTATCCTTGCCCACGGGGTATTGTGAGGCTGCAGGACATGAAAAGCAGAAGCTATAGAAAGCCCAACAATTCCCACATAAGCCTAGTAGTGAAAGAAACTAGATTCACAGCACAGCAGCTAGATCTTAGGAAAGGGACTTTCAGAGCTGTCGTTTACTGGGTAACATCCATACAGGATTCCATTTGTCTCCTTTTGCCCAGTTTACAAGTACAGGCAAACAAAACACAAGTTTAAACTGTGCTCAACTACAAGTATTTGTACTTACAAAGTGAAAAGGAGATGGAACCCAGCATGTGCGTGTGCGCGCACACACACAGTGAAAATGACACTCAGTGTGTCCATTTCTAAGCTTTCTTCAGCATTAACAGACCCCGCAAATCCTAGAGACTGAAAAGGTAGAACAATGAGCGCAATATACTGCATTTTACCACAGCATACAAAAGTAACCAACATCCCTAACCTTGAGAACATTGGCTTAAATTCAATCACTGGAGGAAACGGAGCCCACACATTTTGACGACCATCACCAAGCATCATGGTTTTCCACATCTAGTCGAAGGTGTACAGAAGCACTGACATGGCCACTGATTGCCTTCCATCTACTCTCTTGCAGTCATAGGAGATGGCAGCACTAAAGGAGACAGCTGAGCAAACACACAGCTGCTGTTGATCAAACCTGCTGAAGAGGAGGAGGAGCTCCACTGCCAGAATTCCTAGTGAGAGATGGAGAAATGCAGGACTTTTCTTCTTGACCACTTGCCTGGTGATTCTGACTCATGGCATCACTAGGCAGAGGGAATACATCCTATATGTAGAATATGTGTATGTTGTATACAAACACACAGTAATTTAGGATGCCCACCTTAAAGGAGATTAATTTTCAGAGAGTAGCTGTGTAGCAATTCCTAAACACGCTTTTACATCTCAAGTTGAGCACTCAAAAAAATCACTGGTTGCTTTTGAAAATTGTGTCCTATACGTTTGAAAATAAAGTAAAATCTTCAATATGAGTTTCATTCATCAATGTATTTTTATCTCCAGATAAATTGTTCTAATCCAAGAATATCAGTGTCTGCACCTAAACTAAAACCTGTATTGCCTTTGTTCTCTGACTAAGCGTTTTATGTGCCTGATTAAAATTTTAAACACCCTTAACTCATTTTATAAAAGCTGAATAAAATTTACACAGTGCTAATCACCATTTTATTTTCAACCAATTAAAAGGAAATGAACGTAATAACATGTAAACAAATGAATTCTGACCCATCTGTTTATCACTGTTTAACGAAGCAGGAAGGAACTGCAAGTATTTTCCATAGAAAATACCATTTTTTAAGTCAAACTCAAAATTTTAATTTCAAATTTAGACTATGGAAGAAAAACTGAATAGTTTAATTGCAAATTAATGTCTGTTAAGTAACTGTAAAATGCAATTATATTTGAAGTCATCTGTTTCTTCTGCATTATTCCTCCAAGGGGGTATCTCTTCACTGGATTGTATTGCTCACACAGGTTTCCCAACAGATAAGTTCAGCAAATTTCAGCACGAGATTATAGTGGCAAGTATTAGTTCATTCATCCAAAGATGACTCCCATCATCCCCTACTTCCCTAAGAGTCAACCAATCCAAAGAGCTATGAAATCAGACGTTTCTCAGCAAAGGACGGTTTTAAATAAACTATTAAAAGCAACTAATTTAAAAAGATTGTATTATAAATATGCTAGAGCTGATACCTCAATGTGTAGTTCTGGTGCTGCTTGGAGCTGACATGCCATCGTTTTAAGGAGAAATGTCACCACCTGTCTCCCTTGCAAATGAGATGGGGTGTGTGTGGATAAAAATATTCTGCCTATGGGCTGGGTTGGTGTGAAGATTTCACCAGTGAAGTGGCACATGAACGTCAGCTCCATATGTTGGTAAGGGGGCCACACCAAGATTGTTTCATATCGAAGTGGCAGCTTGTACTTGTTGCCTTGAACCCACAAGCATGGTGATAGCCACTTCCCCAACCTCTCATCTGGGTGAAAAAAGCAGGGAAAGAATATCTCCATAGATCCTCCTTCTATGAGTGCCTACAAGAGACATGCATCCCTTCCTCATGGAGGTAGCCAGGAGAAACAACAGCTCAAGTCCTTGGGTGCTGACAGCTTCTCCCAGAATTGCTGTTTGTAAAATACTAGATTCAAGGAAATGTCTTGGGGTAGGTGCAGAGGGCAAAGATTCCATTCTGAGCCAAGACAGGAGAGAGTGAAGATCCCTGCTGACAGGAACAGGCTCTCATTGTTGGAGCCCTGCCAAAGTAGCATGCACTGGAGGTGCAAGGAACCATCCTCATGGTCAGCTTTCAGTTATAGTTACTGGACTACATTTTGAAAGCCCTTACCAGGAGCAGTACTGGCTTCTGTGCATTGGATTGTTTGGGGTTTTTGTTGTTGCTGTTTTTTAAAGTATTTCTGTGTTATAGGCCCCCACAAAGAACAGCAAAAATAGAGCATTTTAGAAACCCTGTACATTTTACTTGGTTGACATACAAACATGGTTTCAGTGTTTTCCTTCAAATTTCACAAAATTTCACTTCTCTTCTCTATACTTGTGGGCATGATTCTTCTCCCAGCTAAATCAACAAAGAACAGGAATAACTTCACTGAAAATGAATGAATTTACATGGCACTGTAAAACTAGAGAGATTGGAATCAGGTCCTGAGAATAAACAAACGAGAGATGGGGGGAGTTTGGGGGACAAAATGAGATAAGGGCTGAAACCAGAGATGAAAATGAGACCTCAGTTGCAAGGTTAACTGTGGAACTACTGTGCTGAGCAGTTAATTACCTTTGACAATCACTAACTGCTCCAACCACAACCTTGGTCTTTCTGCTCCCCTTTTACAGCTCTGAAGACCCCTTATCCATTTTCTTCCTTTAATTTTTCATTTGATTCCACATGTCGCAGTCCTCATCCTTCCAGCTATGGATTGGATGGGACAGTCAAAACTGTGAATTAAGACCCTAATACAACAAAACATTTAACTAATGGAAGTAGCCCCAACTACTCACATGTTTAAAATTAATCTAGTGCTTAAAAGCTTTGCTGAACTGGAACCTCAGTGGCAAAAGCAAGTTCTTGCTGAGCAATACAAAGGCACATTTACACTAGAGGACTAATTTAATATAGAAATCCCTTGGGATTACCGTCATAAATTTTTTCCCTTAACAGTTATTTCTAGAAAAGCAATTTTTTTAGTTGCTAATTTTGAAGGTTTCTGTTCTCAAATTAGGATCAAATAGTTCTCTGGGGAAATGAAACAGTAATTTATTTGCTAAGTTTAAGTACTAAAAAAATCAACAAAGGGATACTAGATACATTAGGATGTTCATTTACTAGTTCCCAGTAGCAATGTGTTTTTTCACCAGACAAGGAGAGTACATATAGGAATGTTCAACCCTTCAGAAGTAAATGCAGAGCATTCTAGGTTGCACTGCTAGTGGGGGCCTCCCACCCCCAGCCTTAGAGCAGACTGACAAGCTGTACTGAACTGTAAAGTTACTATTACAAACAAAAATCTAAACTATTGTACTGTTCCATAATGCTAAAGTGTTTTCACTTAAAATGATCAGCATTTAACAAAGGATTGGAAGAGAGAAGCATCCAATTTGATTCTGGCCTCAAGTTACCGTTTGATTAAGCTTTCATAGAATCATAGAATATCAGGGTTGGAAAGGACCTCAGGTGGTCATCTAGTCCAACCCCCTGCTCAAAGCAGGACCAATCCCCAACTAAATCATCCCAGCCAGGGCTTTGTCAAGCCTGATCTTGAAAACCTCTAAGGAAGGAGATTCCACCACCTCCCTAGGTAACCGATTCCAGTGCTTCACCACCCTCCTAGTGAAAAAGTTTTTTCCTAACATCCAACCTAAACCTCCCCCACTGCAACTTGAGACCATTACTCCTTGTTCTGTCATCGGATACCACTGAGAACTGTCTAGATCCATCCTCTTTGGAACCCACCTTCAGGTAGCTGAAAGCAGCTATCAAATCCCCCCTCGTTCTTCTCTTCTGCAGACTAAACAATCCCAGCTCCCTCAGCCTCTCCTCATAAGTCATGTGCTCTGGCCCTCTAATCATTTTTGTTGCCCTCCACTGGACTCTTTCCAATTTTTCCACATCCTTCTTGTAGTGTGGGGCCCAAAACTGGACACAGTACTCCAGATGAGGCCTCACCAATGTCGAATAGAGGGGAATGATCATGTCCCTCTATCTGCTGGCAATGCCCCTACTAATACAAATGCTGTTAGCCTTCTTGGCAACAAGGGCACACTGTTGACTCATATCCAGTTTCTCATCCGCTGTAACCCCTAGGTCCTTTTCTGCAGAACTGCTGCCTAGCCATTCGGTCCCTAGTCTATATTGGTGGATGGGATTCTTCCACCCTAAGTGCAGGACTCTGCACTTGTCCTTGTTGAACCTCATCAGATTTCTTTTGGCCTAATCCTCTAATTCTTCTAGGCCCCTCAGTATCCTATTCCTACCACTCCTCCCAGTTTAGTGTCATCTGAAAACTTGCTGAGGGTGCAGTCCACGCCATCCTCCAGATCATTAATTAAGACACTGAACAAAACTGGCCCCAGGACTGACCCTTGGGGCACTCCACTTGATACCAGCTGCCAACTAGACATGGAGCCATTGATCACTACCCGTTGAGCCCAATGATCTAGCCAGCTTTCTATCCACCTTATAGTCCATTCATCCAGCCCATACTTCTTTAACTTACTGGCAAGAATACTGTGGGAGACCGTGTCAAAAGCTTTGCTAAAGACAAGGAACAACACGTCCACCGCTTTCCCCTCATCCACAGAGCCAGTTATCTCATCATAGAAGGCAATTAGATTAGTCAGGCATGACTTGCCCTTGGTGAATCCATGCTGACTGTTCCTGATCACTGTCCTCTCCTCTAAGTGCTTCAGAATTAATTCCTTCAGGACCTGCTCCATGATTTTTCCAGGGACTGAGGTGAGGCTGACTGGCCTGTAGTTCCCAGGATCCTCCTTCTTCCTCTTTTTAAAGATGGGCACTACATTAGCCTTTCTCCAGTCTTCCGGGAGCTCCCCTGATCACCAAGAGTTTTCAAAGATAATAGCTAATGGCTCTGCAATCACATCCACCAACTCCTTTAGCACTCTCAGATGCAGTGCATCCGACCCCATGGACTTGTGCTCATCCAGCTTTTCTAAATAGTCCCGAACCACTTCTTTCTCCACAGAGGGCTGGTCACCTCCTCCCCATGCTATGCTGCCCAGTGCAGCAGTCTGGGAGCTGACCTTGTTCGTGAAGACAGAGGCAAAAAAGCATTGACTACATTAGCTTTTTCCACATCCTCTGTCACTAGGTTGCCTCCCTCATTCAGTAAGGGGCCCACACTTTCCTTGGCTTTCTTCTTGTTGCTAACATACCTGAAGAAACCCTTCTTATTACTCTTAACATCTCTTGCTAGCTGCAACTCCAAATGTGATCTGGCCTTCCTCATTTCACTCCTGCACACCTGAGCAATATATTTATACTCCTCCTTGGTCATTTGTCCAATCTTCCACTTCTTGTAAGCTTCTGTTTTGTGTTCAAGATCAACAAGGATTTCACTGTTAAGCCAAGCTGGTCGCCTGCATATTTACTATTCTTTCTACACATCGGGATGGTTTGTTCCTGCAACCTCAGTAAGGATTCTTTAAAATACAGCCAGCTCTCCCGGACTCCTTTCCCCCTCATGTTATAACAAAATTATGAGATTGGACACTTATCATTGAAACATCCCTTTCATAAGTAAAATATCTGTAAAGTTACTGGGTTACATCATATGAGGATAGTTCAAATGTCATCAATATTCTAAGCCCTGATTAAGCAAGGTGTATAAGCATTGCCTAAATTTAAGTGCATGAGAAGCTCCACTGAAGCTAGGCACATGCTTAAATACCTTGCTGAATTGAAGCCGTACGAATGAATGTTTTGTATATGATGAACAAAAATAGAATCTTCCAACATACTACTTTTTCTTCCAAATATGACTTAAGTTAACATTTTTCTCCACTCTCTCACTAGAACAAAATAAAAAAAGAATTAAAAAACAAAAAACAAAACAAAAAAACAGAACTGAAATACCTCCTAACTTTTTTGCCTTTTTATACAATAACTCAATCCAAATTTGTCTGCATATATTAGTGTACAAAAAAAAACCCCTCATAAATTTTTAGGATGTCTTCTGTAGTATTCGCGTTAAGCTTGACTAAGCTATTTTAAAACTTAATTTAAATATTTTTGTTCAAGAGTACATGATTACTTCATGCTACTTACAGGATATTTTAAGAATCAAAGAGCCGTCATGTTGATTTCCAACGTCTTGGCAATTCATTCTGTACAGGCTGTCAACCAGTTGGCTGCCACAGCTCCTTCTACCTAGTATTGTAATATTTTAAAACCAGATTGTGTGTCCATTTCATGTGAATGCTTGTTTTATAGCTGATTTACATTTTACATTAATGCCTGTCCAGGTTCTTCCTTTTCCAATTACTTAAAATATTTTTAAATCTAATGTTTGTGTGTTTGTTTTAGACTGGTAAAGCAATTATCTTCCTTTTTTATGTATATCCGATTTGCTCTATATTCAGAAAATTGGTGGTTTATGTTTTAATATTAATACTCCCTTTGGTTTTTATCCTTTCATTTCTTTGTGTGTCTGTATATTTAAATTAATTGTGCGCTAATGTATTGAGGTTGATATAATTCTTCAATTTAGAATTGCTAAACTCTATGTGGTGGTTGTTCCATTTTTATACAAATATGGTAACAGATTACTACTAATACAAAAGAAATGCTGTGTTGAAATCAAGATTGGGTGCAATGTTTCCTTTTGATGCAATTCATATGTAATAAGCAATTCAAGATGTACTGTACCTGAATTTTTCTCATAGAGCAAAGAAATGAGAAATCAAAGAGAAGGTTTTTAATGGCTACTATGTTACAGTGGTTTAAAAACTGGAGAAAGTATTAGAGATAATGTTTAAGGACCTCAAGAAACAGTGATAGACACTTGGTGGTACCCAGAATACCAACAAACTTATGGTACCATTTGAATATAGTTGCCAGCTATCTATTAGGCTATTCCAAATAATTAAGATACAGGCAAAAGAAAGTAAATGTGAAACATCCCCAATCATTAACATAGAGTATATGCTGCTTTTCCTTTTCTCCAAAAATAGTGCCTTGTGTGACAAAGTTATATTTATGAACATTCAGTTATTTACATTTATGAAGAAACTGATAAGAATGTGAAAGCAGCTACTTTAAGAGATGGACATCCCGTGTAATGTAGAGCAGTTTCAGGGTTGCTCTAAATTCCACCTTTGGTAATGACCGCCCTACCCAAAGGGGCTACTCCAGAAGCAGGGATTGCCAGGGCATTCTGCCTCCTCACATACTCCCTAGATAAGGGCCTCCAAGGGGGTGGCATAGAGTTTTACATCATCCTATGCCAGGGAAATCTCTAGGTAACTGGGCCTGTCTAGAAGAGGAGGATCTGGTCCTACACTATTGGTAAGCTTCTGTTATAGCAAGGAGATAAAGTATATGAAAACATATTTCTGCCTTCCCACAACGCAGTATTCCATTGCAAGACATCACACAATAGCCAAATGAACTATCTATGGTTATTAATTTCTTTATGCTGTAAAAATATTACTGTGACATTTCATTTGGTCAGCCATCTTAAAGGTTAATTCTCTTTCCTGTTTCAGATTTTCCTCTAGGTAAACCAATCAGTGCAATTCCTATTTACCTATTCCAAACCACCCACAAATTGTTTCACTCCTCACTCTTGCTGTTAAGAACATATTGACTTGCTGCCTGCTCTGTTGTTTAATTCATTTATGCTGAGAGTCAGGCATGAAGACAGAATTTTAAATGTGACATTTGAAGGCTGTTGGGTCATCTGAAGCTCTGACAACACCAGGGAATTCCTGACATACAAACTGGTCCTGATTTCCAATCTCCAATGTTCTGAACACATCAGATATTCTTCCCGGAGGTGCAGATTTCAGCCAAAAAAAAATTAAAATCCCTTGTGTTTACATCTTGCAGAAAATGCCTGTACGCTTGAAAGTTTTAAAATAAAGCCCATGTTTCCTTTAAGCTAAAACTGGCATTGCCTGCAGCAAGCAATTCAACTGCAAAGAAACCCTCTGATTGACAAAGATATTTGAAAAGATCTACAATAACAACAACAATTAATAAATACTCATAGGATACTCTCAGCAACTTTGACATTTGGTGGATTTCCATTTTCTCTTGTTGATCTATCATGGTTCAAAGTCAGTTGTGTCTGAAGGCCAGAGCTGTAGATAATCTGCCATCTAGACAATATTAACATCTGGCCCAATGGGCCAGCAGTTAATTACAGCCACAACTAGAATGAAATACCTAAGGCAAAACTCTACCAACAGTGCTTTTTGCTGTGATACCAGCTATGCTGCGCAAGGAACAGAAAGTATGATGGCACCGCTGTTGGAAATGGAAATGTTACTCAGATCTCATTCAGAATTATATTGGGAAGGGAAATTGTTTTCCCTGTTCAACTCTTCATTACAAATACACTGTGATAATGGTATTGTAATTTAGCTGCTTTTTCAAAGAGAGCAGGCATGTTGTGATTCGGGTCAAGATGCAAGTTGGAAGGAATCTATTTCTGTTTTTTAGGGAAAAAAATTACAAAATTTTTAACTGCATCCTGTGTCACCACTGAAGTCAGAATTCTTGTGTCATAGTGCAAATAGCCTTTAATTGCTGTGCTTTGAATAAGACTTTTATGATTTAACAGCTGTCATCTAAAGTTTGTCTGTGCCTCTAGCAGAAGCATATTGATTCTGTAAAACCTAACAAAAGTATTACATTTTAAAGATTATGAATCTTGCGTATTCTGAAAGCAAATACTTGTAATGGAAAGGCATACCTGGTGTATTATCTGAGCTACAGGAAGCTGTTCGGCATATTTTAGTGGTTCTGTTGCCATCTCATCATCTGGAACCCTGAAAATAAATGAAGTTCATATTACTAAATTTTCTTACAATTATTACAAAAAACAAACTCCTGGAATTAAAAACAAAAAACGATGTTACTACCGAATACTGTTTGAAATGTTACATCTAGAGGGAACAATGTTTTGCTTCATTACAATCAGAAAAGTAAATCCCCACCTTAAAATAGTTTTTAAAAGCGAGAGAAAATAATAAGACAAGTTAGTGTAAATAAAACTTGTGTGTTAATCATGGCTGCTGTTTTTCACTGGAATAATTCAAATATCTAGAAAGTTTAAAACCAGCAGGCAGAAACCTGAGAAAACCTTTTAATTTTGTTTTAAGTGAATTCAGTTCCGGTGAAAGATGCTTGCCTGACCTCCCTGGAGAATGAAGTTGTTTGTTTACAGAACAGGTGCAGCATTGGCAATGACAGTGCAAGCTTCTCCATATGGCCCCACTAGGGGTATGTCTACACTACAAAATTAGGTCGCATTTATAGAAGTCTGTTTTTTAGAAATCATTTTTATATAGTCGATTGTGTGTCCCCCCACACAAAATGCTCTAAGTGCATTAACTCGGCGGAGTGCTTCCACAGTACCGAGACTAGCGTCGACTTCGAGTGTTGCACTGTGGGTAGCTATCCCACAGGTCCCACAGTCTCCACCACCCATTGGAATTCTGGGTTGAGATCCCAATGCCTGATGGGGCAAAAAACGTTGTTGCGGGTGGTTCTGGGTACATGTTATCAGGCCCTCCCTCCGTGAAAGCAACGGCAGACAATCGTTTCACGCCTTTTTTCCTGAGTTACCTGTGCAGACACCATACCACGGCAAGCATGGAGTCTGCTCAGCTCACGGTCACCGTATGTCTCCTGGGTGCTGGCAGGTGCTACGCAGCAGCAGCAACCCATTGCCTTGTGGCAGCAGACGGTGCAATAGGCCTGAAAACCATCGTCATCATGTCCAAGGTGCTCCCGGCCGCCTCGGTAAGGTCGGTCAGGAGCGCCTGGGCAGACATGGGCGCAGGGACTAAATTAGGAGTGACTCGACCAGGTCATTCTCTTTAGTCCTGCAGGCAGTCCTATTGCACCATCTTCTGCCGAGCAGCCAGGAGATGAGGATGGCTAGCAGTCCTATTGCACCATCTTCTGCCGAGCAGCCAGGAGATGAGGATGGCTAGCAGTCCTATTGCACCATCTGCTGCCAGCCAAAGATGTAAAAAATAGATGGAATGGACCAAAACAAGAAATAGACCAGATTTGTTTTGTATTCATTTGCTCCCCCCCCCCACCCTGTGAAATCAACAGCCGACAATTGTTTTGGTGAGGTCTGTCAGGGGCACCTTGAAAACTTTAATGGAGATTCAGTCCTGCCTGAAATACCAGAGGGAGGGATAGCTTAGTGGGTTGAGCATTGGCCTGCTAAACCCAGGGGTTTGAGTTCAATCCTTGAGGGGGCCACTCTGTGTGACAGTTGTTTCTGTTTCTCCTTGATGTAAAGCCACCTCCTTTGTTGATTTTAATTCCCTGAAAGCCAGCCCTGTAAGCCATGTCATCAGTCGCCCCTCCCTCCGTCAGAGCAACAGCAGACAATTGTTCCGCACCTTTTTTCTGTGCAGACGCCATACCACGGCAAGCATGGAGCCCGCTCAGATCACTTTGGCAATTAGGAGCACATTAAACATCACGCACGTTATCCAGCAGTATATGCAGCACCAGAACCTGGCAAAGTGAAACCGGGCGAGTAGGCGACGTCAGCACGGTGACAAGAGTGATGGGGACACGGACGCAGACTTCTCTCAAAGCACGGTCCCTGGCAATGCAGGCATCATGGTGCTAATGGGGCAGGTTCATGCGGTGGAACGCCGATTCTGGGCCCGGAAAACAAGCACGGACTGGTGGGACCGCATAGTGTTGCAGCTCTGGGATGATTCCCAGTGGCTGTGAAACTTTCGCATGCATAAGGGCACTTTCATGGAACTTTGTGACTTGCTTTCCCCTGCTCTGAAGCACATGAATACCAAGATGACAGCAGCCCTCACAGTTGAGAAGCGAGTGGCAATAGCCCTGTGGAAGCTTGCAACGCCAGACAGCTACCGGTCAGTCGGGAATCAATTTGGAGTGGGCAAATCTACTGTGGGGCCTGCTGTGATGCAAGTAGCCCACGCAATCAAAGATCTGATGATATCAAGGGTAGTGACCCTGGGAAATGTGTAGGTCAAAGTGGATGGCTTTGCTGCAATGGGATTCCCTAACTGTGGTGGGGCCATAGACGGAACCCATATCCCTATCTTGGCACCGGAGCACCAAGCTGCCAAGTACATAAACCGCAAGGGGTACTTTTCAGTAGTGCTGCAAGCTCTGGTGGATCACAAGGGACGTTTCACCAACATCAACGTGGGATGGCCGGGAAAGGTACATGATGCTCGCATCTTCAGGAACTCTGGTCTGTTTCAAAAGCTGCAGGAAGGGACTTTATTCCCAGACCAGAAAATAACTGTTGGGGTTGTTGAAATGCCTATATGTATCCTTGGGGACCCAGCCTACCCCTTAATGCCATGGCTCATGAAGCCGTACACAGGCAGCCTGGACAGTAGTCAGGAGCTGTTCAACTACAGGCTGAGCAAGTGCAGAATGGTGGTAGAATGTGCATTTGGACGTTTAAAGGCGCGCTGGCGCAGTTTACTGACTTGCTTAGACCTCAGCGAAACCAATATTCCCACTGTTATTACTGCTTGCTGTGTGCTCCACAATATCTGTGAGAGTAAGGGGGAGACGTTTATGGCGGGGTGGGAGGTTGAGGCAAATCGCCTGGCTGCTGGTTATGCGCAGCCAGACACCAGGGTGGTTAGAAGAGCACAGGAGGGCGCGGTACGCATCAGAGAAGCTTTGAAAACCAGTTTCATGACTGGCCAGGCTACGGTGTGAAAGTTCTGTTTGTTTCTCCTTGATGAAACCCCCTGCCCCTTGGTTTACTCTACTTCCCTGTAAGCTAACCACCCTCCCCTCCTCCCTTCGATCACCGCTTGCAGAGGCAATAAAGTCACTGTTGCTTCACATTCATGCATTCTTTATTAATTCATCACACAAATAGGGGGATAACTGCCAAGGTAGCCTGGGAGGGGTGGCGGAGGAGAGAAGCACTGGGAGGGGTGGTGGAGGAGGGAAGGACTAGGCCACACAGCACTTTAAAAGTTTAAAACTTATTGAATGCCAGCCTTCTGTTGCTTGGGCAATCCTCTGGAGTGGAGTGGCCGGAGGCCCCCCCCACCACATTCTTGGGCGTCTGGGTGAGGAGTCTATGGAACTTGGGGAGGAGGGCGGTTGGTTACACAGGGGCTGTAGCGGCGGTCTGTGCTCCTGCTGCCTTTCCTGCAGCTCAACCATATGCTGGAGCATATTAGTTTGATCCTCTAGCAGCCTCAACATTGAATCCTGCCTCCTCTCATCACGCTGCTGCCACCTTTCAGCTTCAGCCCTCTCTTCAGCCTGCCACTTACTCTCTTCAGCCCGCCACCTCTCCTCCCGGTCATTTTGTGCTTTCCTGCACTCTGACATTGTCTGCCTCCATGAATTCGTCTGTGCTCTGTCAGTGTGGGAGGACAGCATGAGTTCAGAGAACATTTCATTGCGAGTGCGTTTTTTTCGCCTTCTAATCTTCACTAGCCTCTGGGAAGGAGAAGATCCTGTGATCCTTGAAACACATGCAGCTGGTGGAGAAAAAAAAGGGACAGTGGTATTTAAAAAGACATTTTATAGAAAAATGGGTACACTCTTTCACGGTAAACCTTGCTGTTAACATTACATACATAGCACATGTGCTTTCATTCCAAGGTCGCATTTTGCCTCCCCCTCACTGCGTGGCTAGCCTCTCACCCCTGCCCCCTCCCTGTGGCTAACAGTGGGGAACATTTCTGTTCAGTCACAGGCAAACAGCCCAGCAGGAACAGGCACCTCTGAATGTCCCCTTAAGAAAAGCACCCTATTTCAACCAGGTGACCATGAATGATATCACTCTCCTGAGGATAACACAGAGAGATAAAGAACGGATGTTGTTTGAACGCCAGCAAACATACACTGCAATGCTTTGTTCTACAATGATTCCCGAGTACATGCTACTGGCCTGGAGTGGTAAAATGTCCTACCATGGTGGACGGAATAAGGCTGCCCTCCCCAGAAACCTTTTGCAAAGGCTTTGGGAGTACATCCAAAAGAGCCGCAAATGCCAGGGCAAATTAATCCTTTCACATGCTTGCTTTTAAACCATGTATGCTATTTTAAAAGGTACACTCACCAGAGGTCCCGTCTCCGCCTGGCGGGTCCAGGAGGCAGCCTTGGGTGGGTTCGGGGGGTACTGGCTCCAGGTCCAGGGTGAGAAACAGTTCCTGGCTGTCGGGAAAAGCGGTTTCTCCGCTTGCTTGCTGTGAGCTATCTTACTCGTCCCCAAAACCTGCTTCTGTGTTGCCTCCATCTCCATTGAAGGAGTCAAACAACACAGCTAGGGTAGTGGTGGCTGAACCCCCTAAAATGACATGCAGCTCATCATAGAAGCGGCATGTTTGGGGCTCTGACCTGGTGCGGCCGTTTGCCTCTCTGGTTTTCTGGTAGGCTTGCCTCAGCTCCTTAAGTTTCACACGGCACTGCTTCGGGACCCTGTTATGGCCTCTGTCCTTCATGCCCTGGGAGATTTTGACAAATGTTTGGCATTTCAAAAACTGGAACATAGTTCTGATAGCATGGATTCCTTTCCGCATACAGTGATCAGATCCTGTACCTCCCGTTCAGTCCATGCTGGAGCTCTTTTGCGATTCTGGGACTCCATCATGGTCATCTCTGCTGACGAGCTCTGCACTCACCTGCAGCTTGCCACGCTGGCCAAACAGGAAATTGAAATTCAAAAGTTCGCGGGCCTTTTCTTGTCTACCTGTCCAATGCATCTGTGTTGAGAGTGCTGTCCAGAGCGGTCACAATGGAGCTCTCTGGGATAGCTCCCGGAGGTCAATACCATCTAATTCATCCACAGTACCCTAAATTCGACCCGGCAAGGCCGATTTCAGCGCTAATCCCCTTGTCGGGGATGGAGTAAGGAAATCGATTTTAAGAGCCCTTTAAATCGAAAAAAAGGGCTTCGTCGTGTGGACAGGTGCAGGGTTAAATCGATTTAATGCTGCTAAATTCGACCTCAACTCCTAGTGTAGACCAGGGCTAAGGAAACTCAAATGTGACACCACCACAGGCAAGAGGATAAATCATTCTCCTTCCCTTCTCTGCCAAAAATGCCAATCAGTGCCAGCTGCGGTGGCGAGTTTAACAATGCAACCACTTGTCCACTCTGAATTGGAGTAAGACCTTCAGCTGGCTACCCTGTTGATATGCTGCTGACACTGTACACTAGGTTTCCTTGTCATTAAACCCAGATAGAGCAGTTTCCTTGCTCTCATAGTGACAGACAGAGAGAGATGACCCAGAAAGAGATCCAGTTAGCATAAGATCTCTCTAGGAAAGAAAAAGGTGAAGCTGATTAGTAGGGAAAACCATTCTGAGGAACTCATTGAGTCTAAACCTGCTCCAATGTGTACACTTATGTACACTTTCAAAGTGGATTTCAATCTTGGAGCCTCACTAGACAGCTCTCTGCTCCTGGATCCCCAGCTACCAACAATGGCCAGAAATACTCTCATCTTCAGCTGACCAGAAAATTGAGCTCTTTCGTCTCCTGTACAGCACCTGCTATAGGTCATAGAATCATAGAATATCAGGGTTGGAAGGGACCTCAGGAGGTCATCTAGTCCAACCCCCTGCTCAAAAGCAGGACCCATCCCCAATTAAATCATCCCAGCCAGGGCTTTGTCATGCCTGACCTTAAAAACTTCTAAGGAAGGAGATTCCACCACCTCCCTAGGCAACACATTCCAGTGTTTCACCACCCTCCTAGTGAAAAAGTTTTTCCTAATATCCAACCTAAACCTCCCCCACTGCAACTTGAGACTATTACTCCTTGTCCTGTCCTCTTCCACCACTCAGAATAGTCTAGAACCATCCTCTCTGGAACTACCTCTCAGGTAGTTGAAAGCAGCTATCAAATCCCCCCTCATTCTTCTCTTCCGCAGACTAAACAATCCCAGTTCGCTCAGCCTCTCCTCATAACTCATGTGTTCCAGACCCCTAATCATTTTTGTTGCCCTTCGCTGGACTCTCTCCAATTTCTCCACATCCTTCTTGTAGTGTGGGGCCCAAAACTGGACACAGTACTCCAGATGAGGCCTCACCAATGTCGAATAGAGGGGGATGATCACGTCCCTCGATCTGCTCGCTATGCCCCTACTTATACATCCCAAAATGCCATTGGCCTTTTGGCAACAAGGGCACACTGCTGACTCATATCCAGCTTCTTGTCCACTGTCACCCCTAGGTCCTTTTCCGCAGAACTGCTGCCTAGCCATTCGGTCCCTAGTCTGTAGCTGTGCATTGGGTTCTTCCGTCCTAAGTGCAGGACCCTGCACTTATCCTTATTGAACCTCATCAGATTTCTTTTGGCCCAATCCTCCAATTTGTCTAGGTCCCTCTGTATCCTATTCCTGCCCTCCAGCGTATCTACCACTCCTCCCAGTTTAGTATCATCTGCAAATTTGCTGAGAGTGCAATCCACACCATCCTCCAGATCATTTATGAAGATATTGAACAAAACCGGCCCCAGGACCGACCCCTGGGGCACTCCACTTGACACCGGCTGCCAACTAGACATGGAGCCATTGATCACTACCCGTTGAGCCCGACAATCTAGCCAACTTTCTACCCACCTTATAGTGCATTCATCCAGCCCATACTTCTTTAACTTGCTGACAAGAATACTGTGGGAGACCGTGTCAAAAGACCGTATCAAAAGGTCACCAGTGCTTTGGTTACTTCTTTGGTTGGAAACATGGTGCGTCTGGGACTAACCACCTAGGCTGCTCAGTCTCTTCATCTAGTGCAGAATGCAGCTGCCTATCCCTCTGAGTAGGGAAGAATTGTGAAAGCATATCACTGGCTGGTTACCAGCAAAACTCAAGGTGCTGGTTGTCTTTTGGGAGCCACAATGAACAGCTCACCCCATGGTTCAATATAGAACTGTTCCTTGTTTTAACCATCCCTTTGAACAGAACATTCAGTTTAAGATTGAGTTAGGCATGCTTGTAGGAGAGGAGTATCACTATATCATTGTATTAAACATTAGTACCAAAAATATGGCCTTGTTCTTCCATGGCCCTATGTAAACATAATTCTGACAATTATTCTGGAAACAAATTAACCTGTAGGCAGGGAAGGATGAGGACAGGCAATAATAAGAAAAGGAAAACAAATTTAAAAGGGTTTTTTTGAACATCTCTCTATTCAGCAGTGTGAACCACCCCATCTTCTTCCGCCTGCACCCCCTGCCCAGCCCCTTCTTCTTCTTGCCCCTATGTACATTTTGGAATTTTCCTGTTTCAGCTGGAGGGAAAGACTGAGGTAGTCTCTTGGGGGCTGTTTGCTGCAACAAATTCTTAGTACAAAAGCCAATCAGGGCAGAAGAATTGGAGTAGTCAGAGTAATATGCATAATCACTGTGTGATTTTTCAGAAATAACTCCACTGATTATGCAAATCTCTGTACTCTGATTGGCTAGCTGTCATTATTAGCCCACTAGGACATAAGGATCTGCATCCGTTATAGTTATTAAGAAATAACCATACAGTGATTATGCAAATCTGATATCCACAACCAGAGTGCAGAGAATTGTACAAGAGAAAAAAAACCTCTAGTTATCCATCAGCAGCTGTACAGCATCCCTGAACTCTGCCTGGCTGAGACAATACCATTTGATTGGAACTGCACAGAAACTGTTAATATCTCTGCTACAAACTAAGGTAACTGCCCTAGAATCCCTGCTTTTCATACCCTTTGACAACTGTGGATATATTTTATGGCACTGCTGTTCTTTATACCTCAATGGGGATGGGGTTGGCATGGGGTTCACTTATAACAACTATGGCTTTGATCCTGCAAGTTCTTGCAAGGTGTGCAGCAGGAAGTGAGATGCTGTCATAGTTCAGATCAAGTCTCAGTAGAGACTATGAGTGGGCATATAGCCAAGAGTCCTCTATGGCGTGGAGATCCAAATCCACAAAGTGAAAATCTCAAACTACTTGTGCATCCAATCTCTTACTCTCTCATGTCCACAGGCCAAGAGAGGGTCGGGTTGTGGTGGAAAATTGATTCGTCTGACAAGACAGGGCTAAGTGCAGTCCTCAGGAAACCAAATCAGGTTTTTGGTTGTGTGTGTCCCTCTTTGGGCTTTCTAGTACACGCGTATGCTGTACCATGTTATACCTAGCCATCAGGACTACACAAGAACTTTGCTATTTCTCTCCTATAGATGAGACTTCTTGATCATGTGAGCTTCTGTTTTTTGCATGCTTTTATATAAACTGGATAAAAGTAAAGGTTCTCTGATCTTGAAGGAAGTTGCAGCAACCAGAATGTTGATACTCCTGTTTGAAAAAATCTCCAAAGACACATTTTAGTAAAGCAGAACTTCACTAACTTACGCTAATAACTGATCTGAGAATAACCACTGTGAATCAACAAATTTTGAGAATTAGCAAGTTAGTGAATAAAACCATTTAGAAAGTTCATAACAAATTTACTTTGCTCATTTGGCATGTGCAGTCCAATTTTCATTATTTATGATACTACACTGTACCAGTAAACCTACTGTATAATATTTTGTAAAATGCATGAGGTTTTACTAAGACGAGGGCCCCTTATGGCTCCATATTCACAGATCTTTCCTGACAAGAAGGGGGGGGGAGGGGAGGGCTTGCTTTTATAAACTCTTTGTGAATTATGGAACATGGAGGTTAGTGAAGTAACTAAGTTATGGGCCCAAGGATGGATGGATTTCTCTCTCACTTTTGGGGGAGGGAGGGGCTTGTATGTATGATTTTACAAAAGCCTTTCTAGACATTTTTCTTCCAGCTTCCTTCCCCTCTGATCAGGCTTAGAGGTGTTCAGCATGATAAATAGTTTGTTACAGAGCAGTCCTATTTTTCTAATGGCATTCTGATGCATGTATTATAGCATCTGCATCCTTGGCTCTGCTCTGAGGGAGCCAAGACAGAGCTACTGCTATGGTCTCAGTTGAGAACTGTGTATATGTTGTGATATTAAGCATGTCTATTATGGGTGTCATTCCACTTAACTCAAAAAGTGTGCAACCTTCTGACAAGCTCCTAGGCACTATGGTAATACATATAAATAATAAATTAATTAACAACAACCACGATCATCATAGGAAAGTACTTCCTTATTTAGTGTCTTCACTTAACATTCATACCATGTCTTTATCCGGGTTCAGTTCAGAACAGGTTTCAAAGACCTATGGGCTGATGTACACTAGAAAACTTGTACCAGTATAACTAGGTCAGTTGGGGGAGTCACTTTTTTAACTTATACAGTTATAATAGTATAAGCCCTAGTGCAGATTAAGTTATACCACTGTCAATGTACCTTACGCTATTAGAGCTTATTTCACTTTCGTAGCTGCAGGGTTTTCCTTTTCTGAGGGAGGGCACTGAGGATGAGCACTGAGGATGGGAGAGGCATGATAGGAGAGGCTGGCTCTTTTCTGCTTTTCTTCATTCAAGGGCTGCCCTGCTTTCTCTTCTCCATTTCAAAGTGGAAGAAAAGACCAGGTTAGAAGAAATAACACCTCCCACCATGGTCATCCTGACTCCGCTTGTCCTCTTCACAGCGAGATCAAAGAAAGCTAGCACTAGTACCTCCTCAGGAGAACACCCTAAAGCAGAGCCTGGTGGTATGCATCTATTCTGAGAGAAGATGGACATCAGGGAAAAAATAACTGGACTCTGCTGTGGAAAACTACTTATCTTATTGAGCCCCTCAGGGACTTCTCAGTTGATGGAAGTGTGCTGGATCACAGTTGATGTATTTTTTGGACTATAATTTCACAAAATCTGCTAGCTTCACCATTTAGTTCATTTATATTTCACACTCGGATCTTTATAAAATTAAAAGCTAATTTACTTTAATGCAGGCTTCTTTGTGCTTTTATCTTCTTTTAAAATAATTCTATTATCAACACACAGACACTCTGAATTAATTAATTTTCCAACAAGCAATAGGCCTTTCTGTCCCAATTGAGCATGACAGCAGACTACTGCCAACAGTGTCAATACAAGCTAGCACACTAACATATAAAAACAGTATTCCAGTATGCCTGACATCTGGTAATGTAGAGCATAAGGAGATTTTGATTCTCATGAAGGAGAGGGGAGAGAGATACGAAATCAGAGGAGAATTAGAAAATAGCAAGAAATATCAAAAGAATATCTTGAAAACATTCCATTTGAACGTGTAGCGGGGTGGTCACCCGCTCTCTGGTCTGGAAAGGGTTACAGTCAGCCCTGGGAGAGGGCTGGAGCTGCAGGCTAAAAGCTAGGCTGATTGGGGAAGAAGCCACAGCAGGGCCACGCCCCAATCAGACCTCAGCTGGCCCTGATAAAAGGGCTATGAGCCAGGAGCTAGACACACACTCCCTCCAGCTTCAGAGGGAGAAAGACCTAGCTGCCTGGGAGCTGAGGGTGCAGGCAACTGAGCCGTGCTGGGGAAAGCTGAGAGGAGCCCCGCTTAGCAACTCCCCAAGCTGCAGGCCTTGTCAAAGGCCAAACCAGGTACTGGGGTTGCAGAGGCTGCAGCCCAGGGTTTAGGCAAAGGCAGCAGGCTAAAACCCCGCTTTGCCAATGATGAATGGCTTGTACACTGCAGTCTGCCTCAGTGAGCGGGGGCTAGAGGGTGACTGGCAGTAGCCATAGACTGAGGCGAGGTGGGGATAGAGGGTTGGAGGTTCCCCTGGGTGGGGAGACCCAGAGAGAGCGTGTACTGCCAGGGGGCAGCACCCAAGATAAAGGGGCACCGGGGTCTGGGAGGGACATGGTGGCCTAAGGCAAGTGGGACACTGGCCTGCAGAGGGCACTCTGAAGGCTAAAGAGCTAATTCCCAGAACGACCAGCGGGAGGCGCCACACCGGTGACTCTCGCCGTGCTACAGAAAGCAACTTCTGTATTGCCGCTGTGATGGCTCTTAGACAAGGGGAAGGGAGCAGAAGCCATAGAAAGTGAAGGTAATCTAGTAAAATGTGTCAAGATATTTAGTAAGGAAGCAGATTTGTTATTTACATAGTGTCATGAAGGCACATGCTGTTTTGCAATAGGAAGGAAGTACTAAAGAAAGAACTAAATCCCTATCACCAAGAGATGGCATATTTTTAATACTCATGAGTATGGCCAGATTCTGGTATAACACTGAGAACAACATGTGGTCACTATAGCTCATATGATTCACTGCAAAAGAGGAGGGCTTTCAGGAATCTTTTAAGAGTTGGAAAGGATGGGACTTGGTAAACAGGACATGCCAGAACATGTGTTGCTTTGAGACTGCAAAATACTGAATAATCGTCTAGCAGATTGTGGGCTAGCAAGGATAGACATTTGTTCCTTTGCTAAAAGTCACCAGCTTTGTTGGTCTACACTGACTGAGTAGCTGTTCCAGGCATAAGAGCAGAACGACAGAAGAAATGCTGCAAGTGACAACAAAGTCACTATGTGGTAGCAGGATGCAAAGAGTAGTAATGGCCTGAGACAGATATCCAGAGTGAAAGAGAAAACAGTGGGGGTGAAAATATTAATTTAAATTCTTGTCTGGCACCAATAGCTTTACTGTCTATAAATACATGAACAAGTTTGCATCTGGCAATAAAAACAAAACAAAATATCAGTGCTTTATGCACCACATCAGAGAAAGTTATTAGGTTCCCCATTAAAGAGACTGAAATGGGCTATATCTGGTTTGAATGAATAGTTTTTAAAACTGACCACTGAGAAATTTATGTACTCTATCGAGACTAGAGAAAATTAAGAATTAAACCTTAGTTTAATGCCATCTCCTTGCTCCACCTGCCAAGTCCTAGCTTTACATGTTCTTAAACAGGATAGGTTTAGATGGTAAGAGTATCATGCAGCATCAACCATCATGCAAAGCACCAAACCATGGAAAGCATTACTCCTCCCTGGAGAAAGTACAATTAAACTCCACAATGGGTGCTAATCAAACTCTTTTCTTATCTTTCCAGCACGTGAATGTTTCACCTACAGATACACTCAACTATATTATTTGACTAAAATGGGGGAATATTAAAAAAGTAAAGTAAGTGTTTCAAAGAGATTCCTTACAGAACTTCTCCTTTACCCCTATCCGTTTTCACAGTTAGATAGATGAATATTCAGGGGATCTAAGAATATATTTCAGCGCAAAACACTTTGTGCTAACATATTTTGTCGTAGGTAAGTGCAAATATCACATACACGTGCCTATCAGAACATGTGATGTACCTCATCCTGTGCACTAAATGCTTCAGTTTTAACTATGTGGTGCACCTAGTACTCAACACAATTTCACTCACTTCCATTTCACTGTACCTTGGTAAACTGGACAGCTGGCATCTTACCTTGGGCGACCTTGCATGACTGTCTAGCAGAATGCTAATGTGTATCTTTTGCAGATCATTACTGTGGACCCCTCAAAGTCACGTCTTTTAATGGGCAAGAGATTAGCGCATATTCAAGGATGAGGGAGTTATGGCTACAATGGAAATATGCAGACAACTCATGATTCATGAATATTGCCAGGCATACCAAGATCTGTTAGTAGGGGAATTTGCTCCATGACGCTTATAGGACCTCATTCAGTAGTGGCGTGGCATTAAAGATGTTTTAAAAAGAAGATAATCTATAAAGCAATATGTAAACAATACATTCATTTTATCTAGACGATAATGAAAATGTATACTTCAGACAGAAAAGATCTTTGAAATTATGAAAAAAGGGATGTCACCTCTCTATATACCAATATCCCTCACAATGATGGCATTCAGCCTGCCTCAAATTTTTACAAGATAATGGACAACATTCAGATATCCACCACAAACATCACCAAACTCATCCATTTCATCCTCACCCATAACAATTTCACATTTAACACACACTTTGTCCAAGTGTTTGGGAACAGCCCTGGGGACTCAGATGATTCCCCAGTATGTCAACTTCTTCATGGACCACCTTGAAGAAGAATTTCTGGACAAATGCACCACAAAATCAATGATATACCTGAGATACATCAATAATATTTTTATCTTCTATACAGCCAGCCTAAATTCCCTCACAGATTTCCACCACAACTTCAACCACCACCACCCTCCATTAAACTCTCTCTAGAACACTCCCACACTAGCATCAACTTCCTGGACACCCAATCAGCTTCAATAATGGAACCCTAAAGACACTATTTACAAGAAACCCATGGGTCACCACACTTAACACACCAAGAAATCTGTTTATGTACAGCCAGGGACTCAGATACCACATAATATGTTCTGAGGCAGTGGTTCTCAGCCCATGTGACATCCTCAGGGCCATACAGATATTATTGGATGCAGCCAATAGGTTGAGCACCACTGCTCTGAGGAGAAAGTTCGAAATATAACATCTTCACACACTTAAACTGCCTTCATGAAGCAAGGACACTCCACCAGAGAAATAGATCACACCATGAAACAGACCACACAAGTATCCTGAGAAAACCTGCTTCAATATAGAAATAATACCCTCTCCAACCTTACCACCCCACACACGAACCCATACGGCATATCATTGAACAACTACAACCCATATTCAACGGGGACCATATCCTGAAAGAAATCTTTCCTAATCCCCTTCTTCTGGCCCTCAGAAAGAAACCCAACCTCATCATCAGAAGCAAACTCCAACAGAGCAGGACATACCAACTCAAAGCAGAACCAGACTCTGCCAGAATAAAAGATACAAAACCTGTAGACCTACCTCCACTGCTATGATGATCAACACCCCCCATCCAACACGCCTTTCAAGATCCATGGGTCTTACACATGTCTATCACAACATGTGGTGTACCTCATCCAGTGCACTGAATGCTTCAGTATCAACTATGTTACTGGGGGTCATAGTGGATCACAAGCTAAATATGAGTTAACAGCGTAACACTATTGCAAACATCATTCTGGAAGTACTAGCAGGGGCGTTGTAAGCAAGACACAAGAAGTAATTCTTCCACTCTACTCCACGCTGATTAGGCCAGAATTGGAGTATTGTGTTCAGTTCTGGGCACCTCATCTCAGGAAAGATGTGGACAAATTGGAGAAAGTCCAGAGAAGAGCAACAAAAATGATTACATATCTAGAAAACAACATGAAGGTAAAAAAATGGATTTGTTTAGTCTGGAGAAGAGAAGACTGAGAGGGGACATGATAACAGTTTTTAAGTACATAAAATGTTGTTACAAGGAGGGGGTGGGAATTGTTTTCCTTAACCTCTGAGGATAGAATAAGAAGCAATGGGCTTATATTGCAGCAAGGGCGATTCAGGTTGGATATTAGGAAAAACTTTGTCAGTACTGGAATAAATTGCCTAGGGAGGTTGTGGAATCTCCATCATTGGATATTTTTTAGGAGCAGGTTAGACAAACACTGTTAGGGGTGGTCTAGATAATACTTAGTCCTGCCATGAGTGCAGGGAACTGGACTAGATGACCTCTCAAGGTCCCTTCCAGTTCTACAATTGTATGATTTTATGTGGGTGAAACCAGACAATCACTATGCTCTCAAAATGAACTCCCACAGAAAAATGATAAAAGACAAAAACACCACATCACTTGTGAGTGAACACTTTTCATAAAGCGATCACTCTATATCTGACCTCAGTCCTCCTACTCAAAGGAAACCTGCACAATGCCTTCAAAAGACAAGCATGGGCACGTAAATTCATAACTTTGCTAGATACTAAAAAACATGGACTGAATAGAGACACTTATTACAACAATTTATAACTCACTTACCCCTCCCTTTAGCTTCCCTCTCCCCTAACCCCACAAGGTTTGGAGAGGTGTTATGGGCCACTTCACCTTGTATCGTCCCCTGAAATGGGTGTTAACTACTTATGCTAAACAATCTGTTCCACCTTGTGTTCTGTGCCACTCTGAGTGCCTTTTCGTGACCTGAACAAGAGCTCTGTGTAAGCTTGAAATCTTGTCTACGTCTCTCTCTATCTCTATCTCACCAACACAAGTTGGTCCGCTAAAAAGATAAAGACAGGTTTCAGAGTAGCAGCCGTGTTAGTCTGTATTCACAAAAAGAAAAAGAGTACTTGTGGCACCTTAGGTACTAACAAATTTATTAGAGCCTAAGCTTTCATGAGCTACAGCTCACTTCATCGGATGCATTCAGTGGAAAATACCGTGGGGAGATTTATATACACAGAGAAAATGAAACAATGGGTATTACCATACACTCTGTAAGGAGAGTAATCACTTAAGATGAGCTAATACCAGCTTGGGGGGGGGGGGGGAGAGAACGACTTTTTGTAGTGATAATCAAGGTGGGCCATTTCCACAGTTGACAAGAAGGTCTGAGGAACAGTGGGGGGGGGGGGAAATAAACATGGGGGAATAGTTTTACTTTGTGTAATGACCTTTACACAAAGTAAAACTATACCCCCCCCCCGCCCCCATTCCTCAGACCTTCCTGTCAACTGTGGAAATGGCCCACCTTGATTATCACTACAAGGTTTCTCCCCCGCCGCTCTCCAGCTGGTATTAGCTCATCTTAAGTGATCACTCTCCTTACAGCGTGTATGGTAACACCCATTGTTTCATTTTCTCTGTGTATATAAATCTCCCCACTGTATTTTCCACTGAATGCATCTGATGAAGTGAGCTGTAGCTCATGAAAGCTTAGGCTCAAATAAATGTTAGTCTTCAAGGTGCCACAAGTACTCCTTTTCTTTTTTTAAAAAGATAAAATGCCTCAGTCACCTGGTCTCTCTAATGTAAGATAATAGTTAGTTGGTGTCTCAGCTAACAAACCAGTGGTCTCTGTTTAATACTCAGGTTAGGTTCCTTCATTCCTAAAACAGCAGGGTTTGGGAGAGACAGAAGGCAAGGAGTGCCCTAAGTCACTCTCACTGTCTGCCAAATTCTCCAGCAAACTCAATAATGCTGCTGACAGACTCTGGATGCAGCACTGAACAGCCCTTCTGTTTAGTAGCGTGGAAGAGGAAAAAATTGCAGAGCTCCTTGGTGCTTCAAAAGAGCTTTGATGAATGCTTTCTTCTACTCCTACTAGCAAACTAAATAATCCCAGGTGAGAATAAATCCACAACCAGTTACAGCTTTACTTTAAATTTGATATCTCTTTATAGTTAAGAATAATTTGAGATTTAAAATAATACTTAAGGTCACAAATTGTTTTGGAAATAATCACCATTTAATTCACAATCTCTTTTTTAATGAATGGAAGCAAGATACAAAACAAGGCTAAGAAATGAGAACACTGGAGGAAACTATTTCTATTGAGAATAATATTAGCATGTTCTGAGTTTAAAACATTGCTTCTTTTTAATAACAGCATAAAGACTGAAGTCTATCCACTGTGGCTCTTCACTGCCTGACTGCTCATGGCATCTTGCACATCCCATTATAGTTGGGATACATCCTAAGCTTTGCCTCTTCTACTCATGACAATACTCACAACAGTCCATCAAAAGCATCACTTCATTCTCCACCTTTGCTCCTTGTGCTTGCTTAACAGGAAAAAAGGTGATGAAAACAAAAAAGTCAACACCGCCCAAAAACCTGACTGAATTTCAATGAAATCTTAACAAATATAAAAAAAAAAATAAAAAAAAACCCAGAGAGTCACAACTATCAGTCAGAAGGCTCTAATACTATTTTGACAACAATACTGCTATAAACAATATGGTACACGCAGCTGCACCTAGACAAGCCTATTAGCTAAAAGTTTCAGGAACAATTATCAGCAGTGCAGTAGTTAATAATTATATGGGACCAAACACCATAATCTATCAGAACATGGAGAGTCACCAAAATCAACAGTGAGCTGTTCTTAAAAACTAATAGGTTGTGCCAGGATATGAATACTGACCATTAAATGCTTATAACTAGGATTTACACTTATCAACCCATTAAGATCATCCTTTCATCCCACCATTTCTGCCTGGCTTGCTTCAGATTCAAGAGAACTGTTGTGCATCAGTTTATACTGTCAAGGCTTACTTTGCAACCAGATTTCAGAGTAACAGCCGTGTTAGTCTCGTATTCGCAAAAAGAAAAGGAGTTCTTGTGGCACCTTAGAGACTAACCAATTTATCTGAGTATAAGCTTTCGTGAGCTACAGCTCACTTCATCGGATGCATTCAGTGGAAAATACTGTAAATGTTTATTATCATGAGAAGATTTGCATTTTATATTATATTTATAATATTGCATATTATGCTAACCAGAGAAAAAATGCAAATCTTCTGATGATAATCAACATTTACAGTATTTTCCACTGAATGCATCCGATGAAGTGAGCTGTAGCTCACGAAAGCTTATGCTCAAATAAATTGGTTAGTCTCTAAGGTGCCACAAGTACTCCTTTTCTTTTTGCAACCAGAAGCATTTTTAATTTTTTTAAATTAGATTCTCATTTTGCTTAGATTTACAGAGTAAGTTTTTCACAACGATCTTAAGTTCTCACATTTTCTTCACCTACAGTATATAGTTCTATTTTCCCAGTTCATGAATCATGCAATGTACCAGCTCAGCTCTAATTTCTCACGGGACTGTTGGCTCCATCACAAGAGTCAGCTCGCTACTTTGGTGTCAGAGTAGTGGTGGCAACTTCATCAGATCCAGTTTTACATCTTCCTTTGGGATTTTAGACTTCCTACTACTTATGGCCCTGTGAGAAAAACATTGTAAATGTAGATCATTGGTCTCTGTGCTTTTACTGACAATAGCAACTCTGTTGTAGTGCTGACAAAATATTAGTTTGTCAGCATTTCTATCTATCTCATTTTGCAAGGGTATATAAGTTGGCTATAGAATTGTAGTCAAGATTGAAATTTAGCATACAAATACTTTTTCCTTTACGAAACTGTGGGAGAAAAAAAGTCGCTGATCAGCAGTGTTAAACTACAGGAATGAGAGAAAAAGGTTAGTGATGTCAAATATACTTTTACATTCCTATAAATATTCACAAGACTTCATTCCAGTACAAATAGTGGGTAAGCCAGTAAGTCCAAAATACCCCCTAGTAGTCTGGACATTTTGAAAAGGAACAGCTATATTCTAAAATGTGATTTACTGTATTGTAACTATACAGCTAGGTCTGCCCTGAAAAATAAACGCAGCATTTGATCCTCTTGGATAAAACACTACCAGTGGTATATATACAGAGAAAAGAACACAGATACAGAGAGGATTCAGAGGCAGTGTACTATAGAATTTAGCTAACCATGTTTTTCCTTTTTAAAGAGGATTTTGTTTATAATGGTTCCTTTCTATAAACTACCATAAGTACACCACATACTGCCATGCCAGAAAGAATTTAGGACAGTATCCTGTCTCCACCAATGGCCAATATGGCATGCTTCAGAAGGCCTAAGTGACTTTCCCCAATGCACTTCAATGTTCAATGTTATACTCCTGAGAATGTTAGGATGGGCATTTTTGGGGGGGGTCCCCCCCGCTGCACAGGAAGTTCATCTGTCTTTTTAAGGTTCTGTCAATCTTATCTCCCAGACTGTGATTTTCAGTAATTTATGGAGGAATTCTGTATTTATTTGCTTGGTTTTTGTTTGGATTTTTAGTAACAGACCAAACTGAAAAATCCAAACTCATTGCTATAATATATTCACTCAAGCCAAGAGACTTCAGGCTATTGGACCATGGATTAACTAATAGTTGATCCTAAAGAAGAGTCAACCTTCCTCTCAATATTGCCATTATACAGTTTGCTTTCCTATCTTTATTTATTCAGTATTTCAAAATATGAATTACAATGATGAGTCAGTTTCATTGCAATTCTACTGATCTCTGCTTAAGATAATATGAACTGAAATGGAATATAAAATGATCCAGTATACAAGTTCCCCATGACATACTGATGGGTGAATGGATTCCCCCACAGCCAAGATTTTTTCTTTCTGAGGATAACGGAAATCAAACTCCCTAAGCAGATATGCCTACTCATTCACAGGGTTATTCACAGTTAGCTCCACTTCTAGGCAGCATTTTATATGGCTCACTGTAAAAGTAAAGAGATTAAAGCATTTAATGCTAAGGAGCTTTTTTTGAAATCACTGTTTATTTCCAACCCTACATTCGTACAAAGTCCATTATGTTCAAATCCTGCAACGTGGCAACATCTTAATCATTAACATTTTAAATACGAAGCAATTTTTAAAACCCTTGTGATTTTCATTATAAATTAATAAATGCAAAAAGCCACTTTTCTGCAACGTGACGTTTTTGCAAGATTAAGGGTAAAAGTTTTCGAAGCACCTAAGTGCCTAAGCCCATGTCAACATGGGAAAGGAATTGCTAGTAGAGCCATCCCAGCAAAGCCTCCTAGTGGAGATGCGGTTTATAGGGGCAAAAAAGAGTGCTTTTGCCTTATACTAGTTCCCTGAATGAAATAAACTATCCCAACAAAAGAGCCCTTTTGCTGGTACAACTGAGTCTACTCTAGGGCTTTTGTGCGTATAGAAATGTCGTAAAAAAACTCCCCCTCCTAAGCGACATTATTATACCAGCAACAGTTTCTAGTGTATTACATGATCCCATACTCCTTGCCAAAAAAATTTCTAGGGCCTTTGATACAAATGGTTAGCGTCTTCTAATTTTCTTCACCATCATAAAGATCCAGCATTCCACAATCTAACTGACAGATTAGTTACATGATATGTTTTCTCCTCTCCCTAGTAGGGATGCTACAATGGTTCCATAATTAAAGTAACACTGAGATTTACACTTAAAGCTTTGAGCTATAAGAACGTACAAAATCTCTCAACTATACAGCTCTTACTCTTTTTATATGAAATGAATCCCCTGTGAATTTTCAAACAAATCTAAAGTCCATTTAAAATATTTATACTCACAGACTTTTTGAAGAGACATTTGTTTTACTAAGTACCTTTTTCCTCTAGGAAATTATTTACTGAATTTTGAGATATGAAATTTGGTGTTTATATTTTAACCAAATCTGGGTAAAAAATTAGTGTATTTATTTTTATTTATTTACAGGTAGGTATAACTGTTTCTACCTGTATTTCAATGTTTATTGACATATATAAAATATAAATACGTAAGTACTGAATGCTCCAAAATCAGAGCTCTCACTTTATCAATATTATGTTTGAGTCTATGGTTGTGGATCTGACGCAATGATATCTTCCTCAGTCTGGAAACAATAATTTCAGTTCAGTCAGATAATGAGTACAGATTTCTTGCTCTCAGCTGCATATGGCAGAACTAACACATACAAAAATAATGGAACAATTGGAATCACCCAGCACATATGTTCGAGAAAAAATCCAAAGTGACCAGACACAAAAAAGAAAACAATGCCTAAAAATTGAACTTTTTTTCCTGCAGGGTTTAACTTAGCATTTATGGAGCTAAGTAGAAAATTCACATCCCTGTTGGCATTTTTTGTTATGTTACAAAATGGCCTTGATTTCTGAATTAGAAATCTCTCTTTCATCTACCTTTGCATGTCTAATGTGCCCATCTCCCTAGTATTTAAGCTACTTATACTGTAAGCTCTTTGGGGAAGGGCAGTCTTTTGTTCTGTGCTTGCACAGTGCCTAACATACTAGGGCCCTACTACATGACTAGAGCTCCTGGGCGCTATGGTAATACAAATAAATAATAGACATAAGCACCAGTTTCATCATCAGTGGTACTACCAAGTTGCTTTTACGTATATACTACAAAATATATACTTCCGAAGTATTGGATTCCAGTCGTATTCTCGTTGTAGAATAGCTAGTATGCAGTACTGCACAGCAGCACTAGACTATATGGCTCCCATACCAGAAAAATTAATGAAAATGTGTTCCTCCTGCATTATAAGTGCAGTACTTCAGCAGCAGTTTGTCACTGCTTTTCCTGGGCATCAGGAACTACGCATTCTTCCAAATTACATAATAAAAAGATGAATATCCATTGTCTACCTGTGATTAGTCTTTTTTTTTTTTTTTTTTTTACTTCTGTTGATCAAAGGAGATTTCATAAGTATAGACCATAGGCAGAGTGTTTTATGTTAACTACCACTGGGTCCTCTGCCCTATGTTCCGAAGAACACTGCTGCTGCTGCATTTACCAAGACAAGGATGAGTGCAGCAAAGACACTCATCCTCACCAATAAATATATGACTGGTCACTTTGAAATGAAAAAATTCCATTTAGGTAAATATACTGCACTGTAAAGTACTGAACTATCACTAAAGGGTTGCTTAGTGACTGTGGTTATTGTCTTGTTACAGAAAGCTGGACTGAACCCTGATAAATGTGGTATTTATTGATGAACCATATTTACTGGGAGACAAAGCCTGGGGAAAAATATGATACAGCGAAAACTGCAACTGGGGCACCTGCCAACTCTTGCTGTAATTCCAAGTAGCCTACAGAATTCCTACTGCAGCTCTCACCCTTCATAACAAGCTGGTGCCATCACCCTTGGGAGAACTGATGTGATGGGGGCCATTAGGGAACAGCAGATACTCTGTGTTTATCTGGTAGAACATGATTCATGAGAGGTCGCAGCCAGTGACAGTGGCTCCTTATCAGAGGAGTACACTGAGACCATGGGAATTTAGTCATGTGTGGCTTCTACCTACTAGAGAAGGGACTTTTCTTTATCTAAATGTTTTCAATTATATGGTTTTGTGGCCAAAAAGAAGTTGAGCACACACAGTAAGTACACACCCAAGCATCTTTAATAAAATCCTGGCTTTCCTTCAAAGGCTCTTTAGAAAAAATAATCACTATTAAAAGGTGAGAACACCTGCCAGTGGAACACTAATAATCTGATCAAATCCCAGAAGAAATCATTACAGCATAGCCTCTGCAGTGGAAACAGGCAATCCTGGGATACAACCAAACCCAGGAATTAAGTGTTTTCACATTTTTCCACTAAAACCCTTTAGAATAATTGATCTGTTACACATACCATAATTATACATCAAATTTTATACAACAGAATTTAAAAAGAAATCCACTGCAGCCCCTGGGCACCTTGTTTCATCACTCTCCCTCCATCAGGACAATAGACATATTGTGGAATATTGCAATTAATTGTTTGAAAGCGCTCTGGCTTGCAAATTTACAACCACACAAAGTTGATTGTACATATACCATACTTCAGTACAGTAAAGCAAGACTAAAATAAAAAGAGCCAATGACAAAACATGACAGCATGGCTCCTAAAAGATAATTTTCCATGTGGAAGCAGAGTCTGAAAATGCCTTCTTGAGCTCTTAGGAACTATGTGGATTTTAATAGCAGCCACTTGTGGTACCACAATGAAGCACAGCTGCAGCTTTCTGCTGCTTCCTCTTCATCTGATGTGTATGACCACATTATACCATCTTAAATGTTTGAAGGAGTAGATACCTAAGATGATACAAAGTACAGGATACATTCTTTTGCAGCATGTGAGGAGGGTGACCTAAAGCGCATGACCAAACTCAAAATGCAGTAATTCATTTCCTTATATATACCATCCACAGTCTGAAGAAAATCCATAAATGATGTTTTAATTCAATAAAAGAAATAGTCTAGAAAGATACATGTTGCACTGTGATTTATTTGTTTCTGCCACCTACTGGATGTTAACTCTAACTGTAGAAATAGTGTGACATGTTCTTGTTTTGTCACATCATATTTTCTTGCAGCATGCCCAGTACAGAATCTCTTAATGAACGTTGCATGATGCAATCTGTATAGTCTACAAACAAAACTTTCGTTGCATCTATGAAGAGAGGCACCTCATCAATATAAAGAAAAGTCGTAAGAAACAATTCCAATTTTACCAGTGTATAAAAGGGTTCAAGTGACAGTATCAGAGTAAAAATGTTGTGGAAAAAGCTATTACACAATGTAGATTTCTGAGTTTAAAGAGCTACTATACTACATCCTGTTTCATACAGTGCCTAATGTTAACAGGTTGATAAAAAAAGGAATCCAGAAAATATCCACACTATAATGACTTGTGCATACATAGTTTTCCTGTCTACAAAGGATCACACTGTGGACATCATAGTGGTGTCTTAATTTTGCATTCAGGGATTAAGAAAATGGGTGAAAAGGTAAAATATGTGCATTTCCTCTGATGCATAATGCATGCTATAGAGAGATGGGCATTTTCTAATAGGCTCTGGCTCTACACTTCTTAACAGTAAAATGACTAAAGAGCACATTCCTGCAGCCCTTGTTGTAACTCCTATTGAAATCTATAGGAGATTTACACATGTAAGGCTGCAAAAAGTGGGCCCTAAATAATTTATAGAAATTATGCACTCTGAAGACTGTAACCCAGTATCATAGTAATATTCTCACCTAAAATACACTGAGTCTCAAGCTAATGCTTTTTTTTCCATGTGTATTGAACACTAGAGAGGAAAGGTTACTACATCATCTTTCTGACAAACGACTAAGCAAGAGTATTTAGTTTGGGATGCACATAGGTACGCTAAAAAAAAATGCAAAACTTTTCCACATAATTTTGAGAGAGAAATATTTATTTCATACTTCTATATAAAACGTAAATAAGTCCCTGATTCTTCATATACAATGTTTTCGTCAGCAAAATTGAAGAAACAGATAATAGCTCTAGAACTGCACTGATGTGTATGAGAAGCCTCAGGCACTGGTATAATCTATGGTGGTTATGCACCATCTAGACTTCAAGATAGAATCATATTTTAATATGGTCAGGGGTATGTGTGTTGCAACCAAGTACTCTGACAGTTGTTTGCCATGTGGACAGAGAATCAGTAATTATTGGGCAATTTTTTCTTCCAGGGAGGGAGAGTAAAATTTTCCAGAGCGGATTAGTCTATTCCTATAACTCAAACAGAGCTCTGAAATCTTATTTTCAATATTCAAATACAGAATTCCCTAAAGAATGAAAACTCCTGTGCATTTCTTATTTTCAGTTTTTTTGTTTTGTTTTGTTTTGTTTTAAGGCCAAGGGACCATTTTTGCCAATGTGGACTGAGATCAAATCTGCATTTGGTAGTTGTTCAAGAAAAATGTACGGAAAGATATGTTTGATTTATGACTACATATGAATTTAGCATTCACATAGATGAAATCTTAAACTGCTTCCAAGAGGCCAGTGCATGATTATAAACGTCAAAGCAATGGAAGGGCAAAACACGAGCCAAAGTTAATACCTAACAGCAAATCATTGTGGGACGCTGGTGTGTGTGCAAAAAAGAAAAATCAAAATAGAGCCTTTAAATTAAAGACATTGGTGTGATTAGAACTTGAGAACAAACGAAGATACAGACAACTGTGCCCACACCCTATTGACTACCCTATTGACCCTATCACCTTTCAGTTCCTTTCTCGCTGAGGTGGGGTGGAACTCAGCAACGTGGCTTTTTCTTGGAATGAGATGTTTTCAAAGAAGTGACAAAGCCACCTTCCTCTCTCTGGTATCCAAGGGTGGTTTTATGGGCAGTAATAACACATCATAAATAATCACATTCAGAACTATAGCACATCAAGCTATGGGACTACTTTGGTTATTAAAGTTTTAACGAGTTCATCTACACACTATGTATTATGTAAGACCTTTACAGGGTCTGTTCTGCTACATTGGAACAAATCACAACAATACTTGAAACTACACTGAAGCCACATTAGAACAAGAGATATCAAGCTACTTTCAGTACAATTTTCACCATATTATAAAAAGCATTTCCTTTAATAAGGGGATTATTTGACCGCTATTGCTGAAATTACATATATAATTTAATCAACTCCCTCCCCTCTTTTTTAATTTTGAACGAAAACAGCACTTAAAAGGATTTCTAATTGATAAAGGGTGAATGTTAGCCCTACATGTAGATGTTTAAATTTCATTTTGGATTTGGGGTTTTTTAATAATATATCAATGTGTTCACTTATATTTTCTAGTTACATTTCTCCCGCTTTCAAACCTTTTTACCTAGCTTCTGTCTTCAGTACTATTAGTTGCTATGGTAACTTGGGCTCTTTTTTTCCACTGCTCATACAGGTTTTCATCAAACCCAATAACTATTTTTTTAATGTGATCTGCTTTCCTTGAGAAAGATGAATACATTGCACTACAGCAGACCTTTACTAAATAAACACTACTGATTGGGAGTACCATCAACAATCACTGAATGTTGTGAATTAGCAAGTAAAACAATTTTAAAAAGCCAAGGGCAGCATCTGACAATATGTACTTTGTTCATTTATTTGACCACAGCTCACTTAAAATATACCCATAATTCATAACAGCAGTAAACATATGATGGTAAGATTCGTGCAAGTGATGATGCTTAGTAATAAGAGACCTTACTATGGCAGTTTTGTGGAGAAAAAAACAAACCTTGCACCCATTTTGTGTGAATCACAGGCATGCGAGAGGACCAGTGCAGTGAGAATTAACTGTTTTACTATAACTGATAAAAGTAAATTTTTAATCCTTCAGGTATAATTGCAGATCATACCTTATGTTCATGACTTCCCTATTTTGGGGAAAATATTCTTGTTCAGCTTTATAAAATATTTCATAAGGATTAGAATATAGAGCACCAGTACTCGACTGCATTCTACAAAAAAGTGGTCAATGAGGCATACATGACTATAATTTATTCATGATATGACAGCTGGTGTTCCATAATAATTGAGCCAACTGCAACTGCCTTCCACTATAATCCGGGTCTCTCACCTCAATTTCCCAGAATACTTAGTTTTTAGATTAAAATACTTCATGATGGGTTTTTTCCTAGAGGTATTTTTTAATGTTTTTTTTAATAAAAAAAAAATTAAAAAACCCTTTCTGCTCTTTTGGCATTACAAGAGGCCAAAACCTCCTTCTCTCACCTCCAAAGGAATCCAGCCTCAGTAAAAATTGATCGCCTCTTTTTGGGGAGGTTGGGGGGGCAATGAGGGGAAAAGAGGAGTTACACAAACATGGGTCACCACTGAAACTCTAAAGCTTATTTAAGATTAAATATGAAGCATCTAAAATGGTGGGACTGAGAATGAGAAACACAAATCCACACGAAGCTATTAGCTGCACTCTTAGGAGCAACTTCTAATACCCTTACTCAGACCAAGTAGTGCCTTATTCCACAAAGCAGTCCCCATGACTCCAGGAGGATTATTCATAGCTCAACATGAACAAGGGTATCTCACTCAAGGAACTACCCAACATGAGTAAGGGGATCAGAATCAAGCCTTAACCATGGATATAAGCCTCATACAGTTAGTTAATGTCCAATTATTTGGTTAGATGAATTTGCAAGATCAACAAGTGACGCTGTAAAAAAAAAAAAAAAAAAAATAGCACAGCACATATGTTCCATGCTTAGCTGTTGCAGCTCAAAAAGCTACCCCCAAACACAGAACTGTGACCTGAAGACAACTGAGCCTTCAAAAGTTTTAACTGGAAAGCAGCAAAAGCGTGCAGTCAGCCCCTTACCAAAGAAGCTTATAGGTGTCTTTCCAGCAGCACCAGCCTATGCATTCCAAAGCAAGGAACTTTTCAAACTCAACTGGTGAAGGCTGCAGTGCTTAAAAACTGGACAAATCACAGAGCTATGGATCAAGGAACTTACATTCACCACTTATTATTTGTATTACTACAGCATGCAGTGGACCCACTCCGATCAGGGCCCAATTTTGCTAGGTGCTACACAAACTCATAGGAAGACATGGTCCCTGCCCCCAAAGGGCTTGCAAGCTGAAGACAAGAAAATATATATATATATATATTGAAGAGTGAGGGTAAGGAATACAACACACCACTTCACATATTGGGGGCTCTATAGGTATTTTGAAAAATAAAAAATTTTCCCTAGCTGCACCCTCCTTATGTAACTTGATTCACACTTTTCTGTTTTAAAAATCTGTAACCAATACTAGTCTGCCATTCTAAAACTCCCCTTTTGTCCCCAATGAGCCTGATCTCAGTAACTAAGCCAGGATGCTTGAGCATTTCTTGTCCCTTGCCTTCCCAGTCCTACCTGCTCCCTTGCCCCTAATTTGTACCTTGAACTGAGAGAGACAGAAAGAGAACTGAAACCATCAGAACACCTCAACAGCTACACAGGCTCCAAAGCCTGTGGAGGTCACACTGTCCACACAGGAGTCCCTCATACCCAGGCCCCTAATCACAGCAGCTCCAGCTACCTCTCCCTACTCAGGATGATAAGTGGAGGAAAACGTCCAAAGCACAATCATGCAGAGTAGGCTGTGATGTCAGTAGGGCCCTTGGACTCTGACGATGCTTCAGAAATCCTGCTGCCTCCCATGAAGGCAGGCCCGGCCTCTGCAAACTACTGCTCTGTCTCAGCCCATGATTCTGAGGGAGGGCATCTATGATCCTTGCTCTCCTGTTGCAGGATCCAGGGCCCTGAAAGGATGAGTTTTCTCTCTTAGCATGTAAGCAGTGGATAGGCTGTGAGGAAATGCTGTACTGTTAGATGCTGATTCTTATTGGTAGGTCTGTTGTAAACAGCAAGAAAGTATCTTCTCTGCCTTAGCCTGAGATTTCCAAAAAAGGAGATTGCGTGTATCCCACTTGTGTACACCTCACTTCGAGACTGGCATACATAGTGTGAACAGTTACATTAAGACAGTACCCAGATGGTGTGTCGCTGATTTCTACGTCAGTGGGAAACTGACCTAAAGACACCCTGATCACCTAACTCTTCAGCAAAGGAGCAACAGACATTATTTATTTTATGTTCCACAGTAAAGGGCACACAACATAAAGTGCTACGTTGGGAGAGTAAACCTTAACTTTTGGACAGTTTTCAGAGTAGCAGCCATGTTAGTCTGTATTCGCAAAAAGAAAAGGAGTACTTGTAGCTGTAGCTCACGAAAGCTTATGCTCAAATAAAATTGTTAGTCTCTAAGGTGCCACAAGTACTCCTTTTCTTAACTTTTGGAGTCTTCTGACTTCTGAGGATTTGATCTTGCCATCTGCATTAGCACTTCTTTTGCATTTAATTTCTATTTAGCTCGACAACGACGGCTCATCTTTTTCAAATATTATACAGACGTGCAAATTTTCCTCCTCTTCACTTTCATTTTTGTTTTATCCAAGTTAGCTTGAGCAGACGTGCACCTTAAAACTATACTCTCTCTTGAAAAAGACAATCGGTGAATTTAAAGAAATGCCATAAAATCTGCTTCACTTGATTTAAGTTTTATTTTCTCTTGATATTTCTGGTGACGTTGACTTATTATATAATTATTCTTTTGCACAATTCTGATTAGATTTATCAAAATAAATAGACTGGGAGAACACACGGTAGGTACAAAGCATTTTCACAGCATTGAATTGGAGAACCAACTCTGCAATGTAGTCATAAATTAATCTCTAAAACTGTCCTTGCAGTTTCTGTGCATGAAAAACATGTATTTGTACCCGTATAGAATGAGCAGGGAAGCTACTTGATTTGCAAACACAGACTGTGGTAGCAAATTTAGATACCCCTTTAGAAAAATGCTATAGAAGTGCATTAATAAACCAATTAACTACTGTCTCAAGTTCAATTATGTTAGCTTTGTTGTTATTTCAGATTAAAAATGGGATACACACAATGTACATGACAAGTATACTGTTTCATCATATATGATGTTTACTTACTGAAAAACAAACCACTAAAACAATCTGCTTTATGCCTACAGAAACAACTGCATAATGCCCAGTTTCATGACACTAATTCTCAGTCACCAGTTGATTTTTTTTAAAGTATATGCTATGACAGGTTTATTCATAATTAATTATTTTTAGTTTGCTTTTTTTGTTTTGTTTGTTTAATTTTTGTTTAATTGATCTGACTTGTGAAGGAATTCTATTTTTAACTAGGCCTCATTCTGCATCCTCAGCAGAAGAACCACAGTATGTTCTCCGCACACACACCAAAAATTGCATACTGTATATAAACACTGAGCTAAGTACATCAACAGAGGTGAATTTCCAAGCATAAATTCCAAGCCACATCACTTTATAAATCAATATTACTTTAACGGATCCCTTGCATTTTTTATGAGCAATAAAACCATTGTACATCTACACAAAGTTCAATACAGCGTTAATGATAATCATTTTTAAAAGCACACTATTAATTTCATCTCATAACAAATGTAAAGACAGCCATAACTTGACAGCAACACCACCACATTAATCATTTTTTTCAATACATAATGCAGATTCTGTCACACTGTTAATCAAGAATAAACTGTTCTCTGGTGCAGTTCAGATCTGCATGAAAAATTATTTTAAAATTTAGTTTGGGGGTGAGGAGAGTCATACACATCCTTCACACAGTCAGTCCTGTGAACCCATCCACCCTTTCCCCATCTTCATGACTCCACAATGCAACTGCCATCTTTCTGGCTGACGCAAACTTAGCTATACTTCCCTTATGAGCCAGATAACATGATATTTAACCAGTATACAGGGGTCATTGCTGAGAATCAAAAAGCATCAAAAGCACTACTGAACATACCTCTTAATGCTCACAATGTATTATGTATTTGTATTAGAGTAGCACTCAGAAGTCGCAACAAGGTAAAGGCCCCATGATGCTAGGCGCTGCAGAGACAGATTGTAAAAGACAGCCAATCACAGTTTAAGACAAGATTTAAAAGGATGGTATAGCAAACAACCAGCCTACAACTGTTAAGTCTGTGTCTGAATAGTCAGTGGAAAAGAGGTTATGAATAACACCCTTACCAAAGCACGGATAATCAATTTACGGAAAAGCTACTGTAGATGACCATTAGTTTAAGGACACTCGTACGCCACATTTCTTAAAATACAGATGGTAGGCCTGTCCTTTGTATCTAACAATGATGTCACAGTGTTCTCTTGTAGCCAAATAGTCCAACTGGCGAGGAGTAAGGTCATAAACTGATGTTACACAGGAATGAACTCCCACTGAAGACTTGCCAAGATGTTTGGCCCTCTTTTCCAATCAGTTTTGCACATCTGCCTTTTTCCAAGTGCTTACAACCTTTACTGATAGTTGCTCTCCGTTCAAGCCTGTCTTTGGTTGTGTCTTCAAAGTTATCAATATTAAGCTGCCCGAGTTGAGATTCTGCTTATGCGCGTCTCTGAAGCATGTATGTCGACTACCTTTTCTGACTTTCAACTCAGCATAGAGAACTTTTTGCAGGAGTCTATCAGCACCCAGTCTGATAACATGATCTGTCCATCTAAGCTGAGCTTTGATAAATCATTGCCACAATGCTGGTTGTGTTTACTTTCAAGGATGTCAGGCACTACAAACACATTCAATGGAAGACACACTAACTTTGAATCAGATTCTCCTCTAAGCAAAAATTATCTGAGTAAGGGACAGGAAGTTGCATGGGAGTGGGGGAGGAACCTCACAGAGATCCGTTGGCAACACACTCTGATTTCTATGGCAACATTCCTAAACCTGCTGGGATGGGATCCCTGGGGTGCAACCTGGAGCTGTGGAACCGCTTTGCCCCCTCTACTCACCATTCGGAGTTGTCTCTCACACTCACAATGCCTTACTGAGTAGTAACAGCACCTGGTGGGATTTGCTGCCATCACACCCACCCATTGGCAGCATTATCTTAACAGGGAATTTTCCGAAGGGTGTGTGTAAAGAATAGGGGGCATGACTGCAATTCTGAGGTGACAGACTGACACTCAGTCCCTCCCTAAAAACAGATCTTGGCCCACACAGAAGATCTACTCCCCACTTCAGTCTACTCCAGACTTCACCTCTTCTGCTCATGGCAGCAGAGGAGACTATCTGGCCTTTTGCTGACAGCTTTCCAGTCCAAATCTGTATACTGCTTTGAAAAAGTCAACAGTTACATGTTAAGTATCTGTTGTCAATACAGCATGTATATATAAATTTAATACCAAAAGGTGATAGACTGATATAACTGGAAGCTGAAGTTGTCTATCTACAGAGCACACAGAGCATCAGTACAACTTTCTCCACAATGTCTCGCAAACATGTTCCACCATTCTGGAAGGAAGACCTCTAAGGTTGAAAGTGTAGTTCCAGTCTCCATGCACATTGAGTTCTTGGCTACTCTGCTGAAAGCAACAGCAAGAACAACAAACCGTGGGTACTGTTTTTGTGATATGGCCCACCTATCTGTCCACTAGCAACTGGACTGAGACCACCAGCACTTTTCACATACTGTAGGCCACTGAGAAAGTATTATGAGAACACACTTGGGGCCATTCTTGAGTTGAACCACATTTCAATCAGTGATCTGAAAAATCTTACTTCATACAGTCAAGGTAATGTCCCCACACATCTCCTTCCTAAACTACTTTTCAGACTTGCATACAGTAGAGCTGGACAATGCCAATATTTGTTAATGTATTCATAATAATGGATTCATAAGCAATTATGCAAAAGCACTGTTTAACTGAAACTGTTCTGTCTAGCCTCTCACAGAGGTGGGGGTGTTTTTTGTTGCACACACACATGCATTTTCATTTCTAGAACACAACAATATATAGCAGTTTTATCCATCATACAGGTACAGCATATATTTTTATGGGGACATTTATAAAGCTTTTATGCATTTAATAAGAAAGACGGCAGTTCAGAATATTTGATAATAAATTATCTATTAGTGAAAGCTCTAACAGAGGGAAATAAACACAAAGGAAAAAGGAACCAGAGCACTATCTGATAGCTAAGGAAGAAACACAGGTTATGTCCTCTATGGCTGAGATTCAAAGCAGTTTCAGTTAGTGGCTGTTCTGCTCCAATTCCCCAGATAAAATTTTGACCTACAGCAAGTGGTCTTCATTCCTATTCTATTCTAGTGGGGTAGTCATGGTTTAGTTTCTTAAGTAACCAACAGCAAAACTCAGTTGGGAGCTATGAAGCTTAAATATTATGTTACAGTTAAACTGAGAGAGCCTCCTATAGTAACTATAGTGGGTTATTACTGAATTCCCACAAACTAAAACTCTCCATAAATTGCTAGGTATGTGAAGATAACACATTCCTCCAACAACTTCAAATGGAAAATCGCTGAAACGTAAAAAAAAGAGTTGAAATATGCCTATGGCACCACAACCCATTTGTGAGCAATACAGGACAAGGAAATCAACTAATAATACCTGGCAACCCTATCTCGATCTTTTCTATCTTCCACTCAGGTTGTTAATATACAGTTATCTTTATTAACTTGGATGAAATTGGCTGATGGGGTAGAAATATACTGTGGAATTACTGAAACTCCTACTTTCCCCCCTTTCATGCAGTTTACATTTAGCTGTTCTCTTTCCTAACACATAGCAAATGACTGCTTTCATTTCTTTCATAACATTCTGCTATTGATGAAGAAACTCTCAGATATAAATTACTAGCTAGGTTTGCCAGTATAAGCCAGGGCACTAGGTCCTCAGCAGCAGAAAGTCAATCATGGGGAAAATAAAATGGGTTGGCACAAAGCAGCTATAACCCTTTGATCCTTCTGAGGGTCCTTCTGGGCCCAGCACAACCTGAAAAGCAGAAGTGCTAGCCACCAGGGAGCATTCAGTGCCTGCCCTCAGCAGCATCTGCCGGCAAAGCTACTGAGTCCCAGTCACAAATTAAGGCTGCTCTATCCCAAGTGTAACCTCCAAGGATGGGAGTGGAAAGACCATCTGCTCTCCTCCAGCAGTGAATCCCTTCCCTGTGAGGACAGCAGGTTTTGCTAAGTTACACTGCCTAATGAACAACTCTGTACCAGCTGGCCCACAGAAATTATGCATTTTATTAGAATGGCTCATCTTGCTAGCTAATTTGGCTTTTCTACTTTACAGCATGTGTGACTTCATGGCCCCGATCCAGCACAACCACTCAAATTCATACTTAACTATGACTACTTGGATGCTTAAAGTTAAGCTTGAATTTAAGTGCTTGTACTGGGATCAGAGCCCAAGTTAACCAATTTTGGCAATCAAAATACCTTTCAATGTACTACAGTCCCTTGAAGTTATGATGCATCCTGAGTTTGCTATGGGTAAACAAACAAGCCACCATGGAGGCAGGAGTAATCAGAAAAGTTAACGGGACTCTCAATTTGAAAAATCACATCCCTGTCAGAAAATTTACCACCTGCTGCTATTATGAATAATATTGTAACTGAAAGATTACAGAAAAAGGTATTCGTCTATTTTTTCAGTTTGTGTATTTGACAACACTGTGCGTAATCAGTTGCACTGCCTCCTCCCATCCTTGCACAGAACAATAGGGAGAGAAAACATTTTATAAAAATAGAATTGTAAAAACCAAAAACATGGCACTGGGAGTCAGGAGCAGGTGTAAATGTCTGAAAGTCATTTTTTTTTAAACTGATTAGATTACTAGTTGTCTGTCCCTTTAATCTTCGAACAGGCTCAAATAAGGGACAGTGGCTAGGGTTCAAAAACAAGCTGCTTGTTTGTTTTGTTTTCCTACAAGGAGACAAAAACCTAAAATGACTGCTGGCATCCCATACTATTTAGGTATTTATTCCAAAGCAACACAGAATATGAACACATAATATATTCCTCCTCTAACAAGGATGTTCTGTTAAACATTGGAAAAGTCAGTCGAAGAGTGATGAACCCATAAACAAAGGTAACTCACATTTTCAGGAACTAGGGTGACCACTGTGATCTTGATTTCTATTGGTGCCCTGTGAAGTCCACTGGAATTAATCACATAGTCCAAATATGCTGGAAAACTTTGCATTTGACCTTACAGACAGACCATCATACTCCAAGGCTGTATCTAGATTCTCTGGGTTGCTCAATTTCATTCTTACCAGCTACTAGAATGTCATCCAAGCAGTGCTGTACTCCTGTCAATCCACTCCAATACCTGTCAAGACTGGGGCCAACATAATCCCCAAAATAAATGGTGGCAATACAATCCCTTACACATCACTATTGTGAAACAATTCCAGTGATTCTTCCCCCTCTTGTATACATAAGCAAGTTTGGAAAGGCTCAGTTTTTCTAGATTTGCAGAGGTCTTCTATCAGTGGATGTGGGTATTTTTCTGCTCAGACCACTAAACTTATTACCACTGAAAACCACCACAAATTCCAATGGTGAATTTTAAAATATGAATGTGTCTACACACAACAGGCATTGCTCATTCATTATATACAACATGTGGAAGAACTCCTGTCTTTGTGTTCTGTGACAGGGTCGGGCCAGATGACTACAGGAGAGTAAAAGAAGGCAGATATATTAGCTCCAGGCTCAGTAGGTCCCTTTTCCCTGGGTAAGGTAACAGGGAAGGATCCAGAACAATCAGGAACCTTCTGGAGACAATTAAGACAGGCTGATTAGAACACCTGCAGCCAATCAAGAAGCTGCTAGAATCAATTAAGGCAGGCTAATCAGGGCACCTGGGTTTTAAAAAGGAGCTCACTTCAGTTTGTGGTGTGCGTGTGAGGAGCTGGGAGCAAGAGGCACTAGGAGCTGAGAGTGAGAACGTGGACTGTTGGAGGACTGAGGTGTACAAGCATTATCAGACACCAGGAGGAAGATCATATGGTGAGGATAAAGAAGGTGTTGGGAGGAGGCCATGGGGAAGTAGCCCAGGGAGTTGTAGCTGTCACACAGCTGTTCCAGGAGGCACTCTAGACAGCTGCATTCCACAGGGCCCTGGGCTGGAACTCAGAGTAGAGGGTGGGCCCGGCTTCCCCCCAAATCCTCCCAATTCCTGGTCAGACACAGGAGGAGTCGACCTGGACTGTGGGTTCAGAAAAACGGCCAAGCTGAGGGCTGCCATGAAGCTCCAAGGTGAGCAAATCCTCCAATAAGTGCAAGACCCACCAAGGTAGAGCAGGAACTTTGTCACAGTTCCAAAAAGGATTTGAGCTTTGGGCTGTTGGTGTGGTACTATCGCTCTCTGCTGGGCTGGTTTAATGGTTAGCTTTAAAGGTTTTTGCATTTAAATCAGTTTGCTCTCCCCATTATGTAAATTTGTGGCCAATTTAGCCATATCTTTTCAAGCTCTGCTTGCCCCAGAAGAGAGATGGATAGCCAACATTTAGCATGAATGCTGGCAATCTAGCTGCTGATCTATGAAGTTCAAACTGCACATCCATAGTCCTCATTGCGGTCACTGATCGCCCTAGGAATGTCCATATCATAGCCTTGGCGGATTGTAGATGACAACTAAGTTTGTTATGATACAAATGACACTGCAGGTTCTGTACCCAAAGTGGACCCCCATCCAACTATCTGATGAAAGGATATGCAAGGACATTTCTTCTATCCTCTCATTTTGGTCCTGCTGTAGGGATTACAAACTCTTCCTTGCGCTCCCTGGTTGGCCTTCATTTTTGTTCAGGTACTTACCAGTACCCGTCTTTGGTGCAATCATGCTTAACACATCACATTTCACTACACTGTATTTCTTTTCTTCATCTCCCTCCATGGTCAGGTGCATAGGACATCCACCAGTTTTTATTTCAGTCTTGTAGTAGTCTGTTCAGGTTTCTGAGTATCATGCTGATGGATCTGGCTTCTTTCTCTATTGTTCTGCATAATGTTTCTCCAGGTCACCCTCTTCTCCCCTTTCTAGGTGGTGTCCATATTAACACTTGCCATGAAAGCCATGTTGGTGGCATCTTAAAGCAGTGTACCAAATATGTGCATCATCATCTTCTTACTATATTTGATGCTTTACATTGTTGATCTGCTCTATTTAGAATTTCTGAAGATCCAAGAAAATCTTTCCAATGGATTCTGAGGATCTTTCTCAGGCATTTAATTTGGAATGGGGTGATCTTATCAATTTCTGTTGGAGATTTCTATCACTCTTCTCTACAAAGGAGGACAGACATGATGCCGGTGTCTAAAATTCATATTTTTTGTCAGTGTCAATCATGCTACTTTTCCAAATCTTTTCAAGTTTATGAAAGTTGATTGCTGATTTTGATATCAGTTGCTTAAAATCTGCCATGGTTTCATTATCATTGCACATCTCACTCTCTGGATAGGTAAAATGACTGAATTCTTCTAGTGTTTCTTCATCCACTAAAATAGTTACTTTTGGGACACAGATCACTGTATATTTTGTCTTCCCTTTATTGACAAGCAAACCAACTTATTTTTCTGTTTCTGCCAATAACTGGGTCTCTTCTTCCATTAAGCAGTGTTCTGAACTAAGCAGGACAATGTCATCAGCAAGAAGGCCATACAATTTGTGCTCTATCATTTGTCCATAAAATTCCTTGGTTGCCCTTCTGCAGTTACTTCCCCCGTGAAATAATGACTAGTGCAAACAATTGTGGACACATCCCTGCTTTACTCCAGTTATCACTGCAACTGACTGATATGATTTCTGAATGTACATTCAGCGTCATCATACAGATCCTTGACTATTCTAATTATTTTTGCTAGTATTCCATACTATGCCACAGTTTTCCAAAGACTGTCTTCATATACATTGTCAAAAGCCTTCTGGAACTCAACCATACCAAGTCTTTATAAATATCAGCCCATTATTTCTGAAAGATCGCTTTTTCCACATATTTCGCCCTACTAACAAATTTAACCTAACACTGGCATATTGCCTGAAAGCTCCCCTGCTATCCTGTGCACACTTGTAGATATATTCGCACGTTGGATTCCCTTACATCAATTTCAACATTAACTGCAATTTCCACAGCTTTGATATATTTGACCAGGCACAGAAAATGGTCTCATTTACTGCAACACATTCACAGTGTTCCGCAAAACAAGAATGACAAAAACTGGAAAACTATTTCATTTACCAAATTAGAAGCCCTCTTAGCAGTCACCACTGGCTTGCTTTGCTTTCCTTTCCTGGTTGATCATGGTTGCCCCAGTGCTCCCTCATTTCAAGCACTCTCTCAAGATGTCCAGCTGAACCCAAACGGTGTTTCCCTCCACTCTGCCACTGATAATTTTACCTTTTTCATTTAGTGCTCAGCTTGTCTTTTCTCCTTTTCTTTCATTTTTCCTCCCCTCACCATGAAGCATCACTCTCTCTCTCATCTGAGAATAAGGAAGACTTCAGGAATGCACAGTACAGGAAAAATGTACTGGTTTCAGAGTAACAGCCGTGTTAGTCTGTATTCACAAAAAGAAAAGGAGTACTTGTGGCACCTTAGAGACTAACCAATTTATCTGAGTAAAAGCTTTCGTGAGCTACAGCTCCGATGCATCCGATGAAGTGAGCTGTAGCTCACGAAAGCTTATGCTCAAATAAATTGGTTAGTCTCTAAGGTGCCACAAGTACTCCTTTTCTTTTTGCGAAAAATATACCGTTTCCACCATCTAGATTCTCCTCCAGCATAAGACCTGAACAGACTCTCACTAAATCAATACAAAGATTCCCACAGGCATGAAGTGCAATCACTGCAATTTAAGTAACAGTCTTGGTCATCACGACAAGTCTGGTCTCTTAGTGTATGAAACACAAAGGAAGAATTAAAGCTGGGGGGGGAGAGAGAGAGAGACTATCCTATAGACTTTTAGCTGTCACTTCGCTATGCAAACAGGAGAGGCAAAATGCCCCTTCCTCCCCGCACGCTGCTCCAAGTTTGGACAAGATATGAATTTTCAGTGGCAGAGATTTCTGACCATCTGGAAGATAATCTCTCAGGCACTGAAAAAACTAGTGTAAACTTTATGATGATATTGAGGCGGGCAAGGACTGAGACCGCTTGTATATGGTTTAATGCCAAACACAAAAATATTAAGGTTGCTGGAGCCCTCTAGAATTTATAGTGTTTTCAGGTCCATTTTCAAGGGCATAAAGGGATGGAAAAATAAATTGCTTACCAAAAAGCCAGAGATCTAATAGCTTAGTAATTAGTATTCCAACCTGCTGGCTCTTTTCTTCTCAGCTCTACCCCCTTAAAATTCCCATCATCTTATTATTGCCCTCATCCTCTAAGCCACAAACACCAAAGAGGAATTCTAACCATTAGCAGCCATTTAATGCTTCCAATTGAAAACATTTAACGAGCATCACTACTAATAATCCTTATAGTGATAGTACGTCATGCTGTCCCAGAGGGCTAAAGAAACCCATAAAACCATATGGCATCAACATTCTGGTCTCAAAGTGTTAAACACCAGTAGTACATAGATCAGGATTTAATACATTTTACTTGAGTGGCAGCAAACTGAGCATAACTGCAGAAGTGCACCCTGAAAAGAAAAATGAATTTAATGTTTAGCATGCTGGCAGGAAAGAAAAATGTACTAAAATCATGCTATCCAAGGTGTCTGTACAGAGTACATCAGAGATCAGAATTTTAGAACAGACCACTTGAGTGCAAGATCACACAGAAAAGGTAAAGGAGGAATGGTGAGCTAGAAGAGGAGAGAGAGAAATGTAACAAAGGAAGGGAGAGGAGAGTTCTTACGTAAGAGTGGGTGGGTGAGGGACAAAGATGAACAAAGATTGAGCAAGTAGTCATTTGTCTGCCCATCAAGCAAATTCCTAGATAGTCTCACATGTTAAGTGCTGTCAAAATCTGCTGTAAAATGTACTTAGAAGCCCTTTCCAAATCTGACAATTAACTATTTTCGACATTATCCATTTGTGTTAACGAGATCTATTGCCATTATGATGTACATGTCAGTGAGCAGATAAAAGTGCTAACAGAGAATACATGCTGATTTAGGATCTGATGCAAAGCCTATAAAAATTAACTTCAGTGGGCTTTGGGTCAGATTTTTAGTTGAGTTTTTTGCATTACTCCCAATATGCATTGCTATCACACACTAACAGTTCTCTCTGATGTCAAAACTTACTAAAAAGCTACATTCATATTTACAGCAAAGTAATGTATACTGAAAACATACAAGTTATCGGTGGTATTTCTTTTACCAAAAATAAAATACATGTAGCAGTAGGAATCCTCAAAGCCAAACAAGCCCTAACAAAATTTCTGAAAAAATCTAGCTGAAAAAGGAATCTGAATCAACAGCTACAATCTTGTAAATAAATATATTTTCTATGGAAACCTTGTAATGTAAAAAGTGGGTTTAAAACTGAAAATTTGATAGCATTAGTTTAGTAACCACAAACTGCAATTTGGCTTATAAATGCCAGTGGCCTTTTTTGCTGCATCAAATCGCTTAATAAGACATGCCCTCTTTTAGGGGAAGCAAAAGGGGAGCTACGGCCTGCCTAGTCTGGGAGATGCACTGGATAGTCTAATAGGAATTCCCCATCTCTAGCAACATTCCTCTTTGATGAACAACCCCACAACACATGGGAACCCAGCACACCAGCAGGAATTGGAACTTATTTGCCTGATCTCTGAGAAATCTCACTCAGAGAAATAAAATGGAGTTAACCTAGAAAGAGCAGAGTGTGACATTCTGAAACTATAATGATATGCTTCATTACATGCCACAGTGCAGAGAGGGCTCTTAGTGGAGGAGGCTGCAGGTGCATGTTTCCCCACGCAACACACCAAGAGTTACTGTTGATACAAAAGTCACTGCACTCAATATACTTACATGATGTGGCACACACACATTTTTGGACTTTTGACATGATTATTGTTTTGAGGGACTGATCCAGCAGCTGTTTTGTAATCCCCATTGAAATAACTGGAGTCTGTGTGCAGGGCATTGAGTCCTGTGCAGTTGTAGGAAATATATAATTTTCAGCCTAGCCCACCGCTCAGAGTCCCCTCTGCAGCACTTCCCCCACCTACTGATCCCCCACCTGGAGATCTGGAATTACACTTCCTTCAGCAACTCCACATGGAGTGAGCAGGGAGCCTTTGGCCCTAAACCAGCTCACTTCCCTAGCAGATTTACCTTCTTCACCAGACCCAACCCACAGCCTGTCTCAGGTAGTGATAAGAGAAGGGGAGAATAGCCCTTGGGTTTGCTAAGGGACAGACTCCCTCCCCTCCTAGCCAGAAGTGCTGCTTCTTCTGAAAACACAGGGAAGGCTGAGCCACCGAATAGTACAGTGTAAAAAGAGTAGCTATCTATACAGGGAAATCAGGACGTTCACTCCCTACAAAACCCATTAGCCCCCTAGACAGTGTGGTGCTGGAACAATTTGTATAGTGGGTGTACTGAGAGACACTGAATCAAACTGCAAACCTTGAATATAATGGAATCCACTTCAAGCGAGGGCATTCCAGCACCTATGCCTAGACACACTCCTTTACAATAAAAGAACATTTGGGAAGGTTAGGGGATAAGCATGAGAAAAGAAATTGGATTTGATGTTGCGGAAAGGCAGATGTGGGGCATGAATTATCTGCTAGGATCATCTACTGATATCTCAACTAATCAATTCCCTGACACTGCAGGGACCTTAGCATTGGTGGTACCTCAGTCTCTCCTGTTTCTCTGCCTATGACAAACAGTTAAATCTTCTGAGGACTGAAATGCTTTCATCTAAATAAAGTATTAAGCCCTATGATGGGGGTATCTGGGTGAAATTTAATGGAGGTCAAGCTAGATGATCTAACAGTCCCTTCCGGCCTTAAAAATCTATGAAACTATGAAGTGAACTACTGATTAACACCAATGGGAGAACATGATATTAAGCATGAGGAGGAGTACAGGGGTGTAATGGAAGCAAGGAGGTATGGGGAATTCATTACAGTTTCGGAAGGTAGAGCATTAGGAGGAATTCCTCTTCTGGGGAAGGCTGGGGGGGGAAGGATATACTGACATAAGAAAGGAGTGAAGGTGTGAGCTGTTAAGTAAAGAAACCTTTAGAGAAAGGCTTAAACATTTTTACATGACTTATTATTTGCAGTTAGACAACTCTAATATTGCCCTTTTCCTTTTTTTAAAACACATTATTCTAATGAAATTTTTAATCCATTATCCAATACAGCATCATTTTCTATCGTAATGTATTTTAAATCTAAGCCATCTCCTTTTATGACTGTTAGAACGCTCAATGATCCTGTCATTTTTATTTATTTTCCCTTGACTTTTCACTACGTAAATTCTACTGTACTGTATTAATTCTGCCACTAGATTTGTTCTGTTGATAGAAGTCCACTCTGTGTAAATTTCTCTTTATTTTCCATTAATAAATATAGCCATATTATATATATAAATCAATTTTACAGGGTTAATTAATGCCACACAGGCAAATAGAAAATACAAATATATTTACAACTACAGGAAATTAGCAATAGTACCAGTAGCACTTCATGTATTAAGCTTTTAACAACTTTTCATGATCAACAAAACATTTAGTAAAACAACAATTACATTTTTGTGTTGCAACAACTTGATGTTAAACACAAATGCGGTAGATATGTAATTACCAGGTTTTTTTCATAAACAGTATGTGGAACTTATCCTAAAAGGTTTCAGATAAACAGAATTGCTTGGCAATTTACAGCACTCCTACAGATAGATTCACAACCCCACAGATGAAGTACTGATCCCATTTCAGAACAGGAATCTGCTAACTTATATGTATCCTGTGATTGGTTCAGTCACAGAGACCTCCTTGGGACTGTCACCTGATGTGCTGAGACTACCTCTGAGCCCGTTTTCTCTGCCAGTTTGGGCCTCCACAACCCTGTCTTGTTGAGCCAGATATGCTAATCTGCTGCAACACAGACTGAGGGTTTGACCCACACCCCCAAAAGCTGCAGACTTAACTGAAAACGGCTTAGCAAGTGCTCCTGTCTCTAGCACCCAGCTCCTAATGGGATCCAAACCCCAAATAAATCTGTTTTACTCTGTATAAAGCTCATACAGGGTAAACTCAAATTGTCCTCCCCCTATAATACTGATAGAGAGATATGCACAGCTGTTTGCTCTCCCAGATATTACTTACTTACTCTGGGTTAATAAAGAAGCAAAAGTGATTTTATTAAATATAAAAAGTAGGATTTAAGTGGTTCCAAGTAATAACAGGCATAACAAAGTAAGTTACCAAGCAAAATAAAACAAAACATGCAAATCTAAGCCTAACACAGTAGGAAACTGTATACAGATGAAACTCACCCTCAGAGATGTCCCAATAAGCTTCTTTCACAGACTAGACTCCTTCCTAGTCTGGGCCCAATCCTTTTCAGAACAACGTTGCGGCTTATGGCCTGGGTCCAGCAATCACACCCCCATAGTTACAGATCTTTGTTCCAGTTTCTTTCAGGCATCTCTTTCAGGTGGAGAGACCATCTCTTGAGCCAGCTGAAGACAAAATGGAGAGGCTTCCAGGGCCTTTTATATTCTGTCTCTTGTGGGCAGAAACCCCTTTGTTCTTCTGCGCAAAGTAACAGCAACAAGATGGAGTTTGTAGCCACCTGGGCAAGTCACATATCCATGAACGATTCAGCTTTTTGCAGGCCAATGCCATAGTTTACATGTTAGTTTGAACACTCCCAGGAAAGCTCAGATGTGGATTGGCATCTCTCAAAGTCCATTGTAAGTTAAGTGTTTCTTGATTGGGCACTTACTGAGAATAGTCCTTTCTCAAGAAGCTGACCAAATGCTTCACTGAGGCTACTTAGAATCAAACACACTGAGATACAAGTACATAGCCAATATTAATAAATTCAAATACAAAAATGATACACACATACAGACAGCATAATCATAACCAGCAAATTACAACCTTTCTATAGACACCTTACGTGACCTTCTTTGTACAAGATTTGGTGCAAGTGTAGGATCTTGGTTACAACAATGATCTATATGGTCACAGTTCTTGTCAATAACTTCACATATACATTATTTTTAATGATAAATTTTACTTAAAGATATTTTATATAAAAACTAGGGCTGTCAAGCAATTTAAAAAATTAATTGTGCAATTAATCGCACTGTTAAACAGTAATAGAATACCATTTAAATATTTTTTGATGTTTTCTACATTTTAAAATATATTGATTTCAATTACAACACAGAATACAAAGTGTACAGTGCTCACTTTACATTTATTTTTGATTACAAGTATTTGCGTTGTAAGAAACAAAAGAAATAGTAGCATATGTACTCATTCATAAGCCGAATATTTTTGGTAAAAAATTGACACATCAAAGAGCTGGGGTCAGCTTATAAATGGGTCTACAACAAAATTTGATGATTTAAAACTCCATGAAATCATTGAATTGAATATCTAATACATTGTTGTTTTGTCTATTTGGAGCGTCTACAGGCACAGAGCCCCTCAGCTCCCTGTGGCTGCGGTTAGCTGGGAGTGGCGAACCTCGGCCACAGAGAGCTGAGGGCTCCATGCCTGCAGATGCTCCAGGTAAACAAAATGTCCCAGCCTGCCAATGACTTACCCTGATGGGCCGGGAGCCATAGTTTGCCAACCCCTGAAATATAGGGTCGGCTTATGAAAGGGTTATACAGTTTTTACTATTTTTACCTATCCATCTTGGGGGGTCGGCTTATAAACAAACAGCTAATGAACGAGTATATACGGTATATTTCAATTCATCTAGTATAAGTACTGTAGTGCAATCTCTTTATCATGAAAGTTGAACTTACAAATGTAGAATTATGTACGAAAAAAACTGCATTCAGAAATAAAACAACGTAAAACTTTAGAGCCTACAAGTCCACTCAGTCCTACTACAGCCAATCGCTCAAACAAACAAGTTTGGTTACAATTTGCAGGAGATAATGTGGTCCGCTTCTTGTTTACAATGTCACCTGAAAGAACAGGTGTTCACATGGCACTGTTGTAGCCCGTGTCTCAAGATATTTACGTGCCAGATGTGCTGTAGATTCATATGTCTCTTCATGCTTCAACCACCATTCAAGAATACATGCATCCATACCGATGACGGGTTCTGCTCGATAACAATCCAAAGCAGAGTGGACTGACACATGTTCATTTTCATTATCTGAGTCAGATGCCACCAGCAGAAGTTTGATTTTCTTTTTTGGTGGTTCGGGTTCTGTAGTTTCCGCGTCGGAGTGTTGCTCTTTTAAGTTATCTGAACGCATTCTCCACACCTCGTCCCTCTCAGATTTTGGAAGGCACTTCAGATTCTTAAGCTTTGGGTGGAGTGCTGTATCTATCCTTAGAAATCTCACATTGGTACTTTCTTTGAGTTTTGTCAAATCTGCTGTTAAAGTGTTCTTAAAACGAACATGTGCTGGGTCATCATCTGAGACTGCTATAACATGAAATATATGGCAGAACATGGGTGAAACAGAACAGGAGACATACAATTTTCCCTCAAGGAGTTCAGTCACAAATGTAATTAACACATTATTTTAAAAAGAGCATTATCAGCATGGAGGTATGTCCTCTGGAATGGTGGCCAAAGTCTGAAGGGGCATATGAATGTTTAGCATATCTGGCACGTAAATACCTTGTAACGCTGGCTACAAAAGTGCCATGGGAATGCCTGTTCTCACTTACTGCTGACTGCTTCTTACTTACAATGTCACCTGAATCTCCCATAACTTGTTTGTCTTAGCGATTGGCTGAAAAAGAAGTAGGGCCGAGTAGACTTGTAAAACTTTAGACCCAACATTGTTTTGTTTTGAGTGCAGTTATGTAAAAAACAAAAAAAAAAATCTACATTTGTAAGTTACACTTTCACAATAAAGAGATTGCACAACTGTACTTGTACGAGATGAATTGAAAAATACTATTTATTTTATCATTTTTACAGTGCAAATATTTGTAATCAAAAATAATAATATAAAGTGAGCAATGTACACTTCGTATTCTGTGTTGTAATAGAAATCAGTATATTTGAAAATGTAGAAAAACATCCAAAAATTTTAATAAATTGCAATTGGTATTCTATTGTTTAACAGTGCGATTAACCGCGATTAATTGTTTTAATCGCAGTTTAATTTTTTGAGTTAATTGTGTAAGTGAAGTGCAATTAATCGACTGCCCTAATAAAAACCCACATCCTCCTTTCCTTCTCCTAACCTAAAGAAATCACAGATTGATAATACAAAAACTGTTTCCACATTCAGCAGCGTTGAGTTAATCCTGCATATTACCTCAGGGCACTACCTAATAACCCGCAATGTTTCTAGGTCAGTTTTCGAAATTAAAGAGTGATGACACAGTTTTATGCTTAACAGTACTGCCATCTTCTGGTTCAAAATACCACCCAGTTCTAACACACAATTACTACTGGAACTAATAAAGTTACATAAACCATTTCAATTTATCCTATTGGAGAGACAGAATACTCAAAATCAGATTTTCCCTACAAAAATAAACTTTCAATATTTTAGTGTTATTGGTTTATACTGTAAAAAGGAAGGAAAATGCTGCCAGAGAACTTAGATTTTGATTTAAGAATATTTACTTTGTATATTTTGACATGGGATGTGCTGCCAATTTGTGTTTTAACAGTTATAAAGCTTTAACTCTTTGAATCTCATTGTCTGTCATTAAATAATTACAATGTTCAACACACACACAATTTCCTGAAACTATGAATATGTAAACGCATAAAAATGCTAAAAAATGCTTAAAAATAAACATTATCTATCAAAATCATAAAAATATAAATAAAAACACCAAGCCTACACCTATTGTGTGAAAAGTAGAAAGCGTTATTTCTAGCTAAGGAATATCTTTTACAGATATTTCCCATTCCATTAGCTGTGTCTGAAACTTAACTTCCAGGGATTTAGCCCAATTATCAATATGAACTTCCACTATTTGTTTTAGGAAAGTATTAAACAATGAAGCTTAATTATCAAGGATAACAAAGCTAAAAATGACTTTACTTTATCTTGAATTCACTTTACACTATCACTCGCATGTGAAAAGGACATCCCTAATTTGTACTGTCACCTCCCTGGTTAGAGATCTCCTCCTCATGACAGGAGCTGAAAAGGAAGAAGTGACCTACCTGGCTAGTGAGAGCGCCTACCTGAGTCTGACAGACGGAAGGCTCGAAACTTGATAAACATCTTAAACTCTGCAAATCCCACTTGTCTAAAATATGGGATTTCTTCCACCCCTTACTGTTTCCATCAGATCATTTTAGTTCACTTAAAAAGGGATTTAAAAAAAAAAAAGCAACTGAGACCTCAGGATCCCAAGATCTTCTATATCTGTGCTGAAACTGGCAGCTCTAGGTTCAGTCTGTGCTGAGGTGTTTGTAAAGTGAAGCCTATGAAGTTTCAATAGCTCTGATTGAAAGTGCTCTGAAGAAAGAAACGAGTATTTTTTTTTTAAATGAAACTTTTATTCTACTCACAAATATTTCACTACTTGGATGTGGGTAGAAAGAAAGCTTTTTCTTTTGGGTAATTGCTGGTTTCACTTCACAGAAGTCTCAACCCAAACCAAGTGAAACTTCAAAGGTTATACACATCAGACATCATAGCTGATGCTCAAGGTGAAATTGCCAGCTGTAATCTGGTAGCACAGCTATAGTTAACGAGCTGTTGTGTGACTGTGTAATAAGATAACAGCTAAGCAATCATGTAAAACAAGGACAAAGTTCCACTGAAGAGTTCTGGCAAAGTCAAAGCAGAGAGGGAGAAAGAACCTTGAGTGGTTTGCCATCTGTATGATCCCAAATGGAATTTCCTTGTAATACAAGGCTGCATTTTTATTATTTATTACCTGTCAGGAGTAAGCAGCATTTTAAAAAAACAGTCCTTATCTCTTTGAATTAATTATGTGCATTAGACTCTAGCAAGTTCAAATGCAAGCAAGAGCCCTTTTTTCTGCCGACTATTAAAGGCTGAATTGGATTCACATCTTCCTCAAGGGCCTCCATTTCCTGAACAATGCTAAAGGTTGAGAAAATGGAACGAGCTTTGGAGAAAGACACCACCAGTAGGATAAACAGACAGCTTGAGCAAATGCACAAGAGGGGCCTACAGGCAGCTTCTGGCCTAGATGGTGAGGATGTGCTGATTCCTATGGCACCCCAGCTACAAATTAAATCTGCCCTTGCCTGGCAGAACCCCTTGTGAAGGCAGCAGCATAAACACAGCTTGTACTCCTGAGGATGAAACCTCCTAGAGCGACAAGTGCTTCCACTGGCACAGTTTGACCCCGTTATGCTATCTGGGGTAACTTTAGTCCAATATTAATTGCACAGGTAGAAGCTAAGTTGAGTAAGGGATGGATAATCCAGTAGACTTTTTAGTTTGTCCAGTGCTCAGCAGGTATGCCAGAAACGTGATTCTATATGATAAGTGGGATTTTCACTACCTATGGATATCTGTGAGCCAGAAGGGGAGAGACATTGCATCAGGGATTCTGATAACATCATGCTAACTTCGAATGAAATGACATAGCCTATGAATATATCTTTGCTGCAGAGTTAGCCCAGGCTCTCGCTCAAGCGTCATCCTAACCCCGCTCCAGTACATATATAAAGCCTCCCACCTGAGTTAAGTGGCGCTTTCAACCCAGCCTAGCTGGCACAACTGAGGGTGTGGGTTAGAGCATGGGTTCTGTTTTCATTGGGGCTCATAACCTTCCAACTTTGTAGTGAGGAGACAGGCTAAATCACATGAGTGCTATCAGTCCTCTAATGCCTTCCCCCCACGTTCACAGAAGGGGAGACAAGTTTTCCCACAATTTTCTCTCTCTTTGGTAGAATAAAACTCTGTAAGCCAGAAAATGTTTACAGAGTTAAATAATAATGCTGAAAGTTAAAGTGACTAGGTCCGAAGGCCTCATGCTAGAGGCCTCAGGGCCCTCCTCTATTCTTTTCTGGGGCAGGGTGAGGCAGAAGTATTCCAAGCAGCCTAGCGTGGCTACAGGGGAGCAGCCAATCAGAAGCCAGAAGGGCCATATAAAAGGAAGCAGCAGAGGCAGAGCAGTTAGTTGCTGCCTGGAACTCAAAGAGACAGCTCTGGGTACCTGACTGGCTAGAAGTGCAACAGGACCGCAGACAGCTCACTGCAGGCAGGACTGAGCCCAGGAAAGGCTGCCAAAATTGGGTGCTTGGCTGGCTGGAAGTGTGGCAGGACCATGGACAGCTCAGTGCAGGCAGGCTGAGCCCAGGGGACTGAGCCCAGAATCTAGCAGATTGGGCGACGGTCCCATGAGGGGCACTGGTGGTCTGGTTGAAGCCTAGGGAGGGCTGCTAAAAGGACGGCAACTGAGGGTACCAAAATGGGCCCCTATTGGGCTGGTAAAGACGACAGTAACTCCAGGAGGAAGCATTTGTGCTACAGCCCCATACCAGGGCTGTGAACAAAATCTAGAGGCTATGTACCCAGAAGGGGGGGGACAGCATGCGTGTGACTTGGCCAGAGGGCTCAGTCACTGAAGACTTGCTGAAAGAATCTTCAGCCAGGGAGAGTGCCTGCGAAAGATGGGCCCATTCAGAACTGAAAGAAAAGGAGACTCATAGCTGACTAGAAGGGGACGCTTGCAACAGGCGGGTGCCGCCCCATTCTGAAAGAGAGATCGCAGCCATGTACTGGCCAGAGAGGGGTGCTTGTGAAATGCAGGTGCCGACACCATTACAGTGACCCAGAAATGGAAGAAACCACGGAAGGGGCTTTGAGTTCCTTTTTTGCTTCATTATTATTTTTTAACTGTTATCGTAGGGTACCTAAAGATGTGTCCCCTTCTCTCCTCATTCTACAATTTTTATTTTTTATTTATTTTATATTTCATATTAAAAATTCAGATTCGGCTTACCCAGAAATCTCTGTGGTGGCCGGAAAACTAGCAAGACAAACCCCACATGAAACAAGAGGGAGTGATTTTGAAAAAGGAAAAGCAAATCCAAAAAAAGGCACAAACCTCATTAAAAAACATTTTGTAGGCCACCTTAAAAAAAAGAGATTTAAAAATATGTATTATACCCAGTAATCAAATGTATAAATGTGTACAGATTAAAATATTTTATATTTATATAAAAATATGCATTACACATTTATAAACATCTATGTATAAATGCTACAGGGAGTGCTAACTCAATACTGAGTTACTTTCTTATATTTTCTTTGCAAAGCTTTTTCCTCTTTAAATGTTAAGGAAAATATTATGCTTGCTTAGTAAAATTAATATAATTTCTGTCCTTTGCAGTTCTTTAAAAAAACTTTTGAATAACTTTGTTATACAGTTAAAGGAAAACGTAAAGAATCTTTTCATTGCAGAATTTTTAAGATGCTAAAAGAAGTCCTATTCCTAAAAAGCCATTAACACGCGACAGAAGCAATAGGGTAAAATATCAAAAGAGAACCCTTAGCTAGTCCATCTAAACATTTGAAAGGCTCAGAGTTAATGTTTTGGTATATAAAGTAATGAGTTCAACAACTTAATTTACCATTAAAACAATTTTTTTTGAAGACCCCTGAATAAGCACAGCATTAGCCAAAATAACCTCATGAAGAACGGAATGTACATTTAAATAAGCTTCCTTTCTGCCTAAATTATGTTAGTAAGATCACTTTGACAACATATTTGAAAAAAATGTTTATTTTTTAGACTTTACTGTCAGTTTCACTGCAAGTAAACACAGAGGGTTGAAAGCCAGAACACATACATAAAGGGTATATGCCAATGATTTTCTTCTCAAAATCTCATATCCACATACCAGGAAAAATAAAAATCTTATTTAGAAATACCCTTTAGGCTCAAAGTTTGCTCATGATACAATCCCTATAAAACAGTACAACCAATCTACTGCAGCCAGCCTAGGGAATAGAGATAAGGACACAAATACTAAATAGGAGATTTTAAAAATATGCAAATTATCTTCATAATATAAAGTGAGGGTCCCAACTCAGAAAGGTAATTCAAGACAGAGGAATTATCTACAAAAGAGCTCTTCCAATTCCAGATACCTTGGAATACCTAAAATCCTTACATTAAAAGATTTCAAAAGTTTCCATTACACCAATTTTTCAGAATTGTCTCCTGTATATTGGTGTAATCATGGGAAAGGGTGATACTCTGTCATGCTATATTACTTAATGAAGTTTATTGAAGGTATTTGTTTATTGTCCAGGCACAGCAATCACATTAATTTTAACAGTGGTCAAATATTCAAGAGTTCTTAAGTGATTTAGTATTTTAAGTACCATTTTCAATATGCAGAAAGTTTGTAGGATTATCACTGGGAAGACCATTGACCCATATATTTAAATTAGAAACTATGTTTATGTTCAGCTAGGGAAAATTAAATAGGTAATCTGGACTGTAAATGTTCAAAGTGTCTCATTACAAGTTAATGTCATAGAAAAGTTCTACTGCTTTCTAACATCACCTTCATCAACAGCTGTACAGAAGGTTTAATAAATTCCTCAGACAAAATCCCACATAATAAGCTTTTTTTGTACAGCAGGCCCTGCAAAGTTGTATTTCAGTACAGCATTGCTTTTTAAAAAAAATTTTTTTTAAAAACTCTCAGACTCAATCACAGCACAGCCCACTCACGAATACAAAAAGTGTGGACAGCCACTCATCCCATTGTATACCACATGAACTGCCTTCCCCGCCTTTTTTTTCTGTTCCCACTGACTAATGTTCAGTCGCAACTACAACAATCACTTACATCCAAAAGTAAGATTAGGATGGCACTTACTGAATTGCAGTCTTAATTTAATGTGATATAGAAGCTGGAAGAAGAGCCAGTATAAGACCAGCCAACCTACCCAGGGCCAACCACTAAGTGATCTGTGGAGCACAGCAGTCCACAGTTTGACTAACTCTGATCTCTACTAATTACCATTTCACACTATTGTCCTTCTACATGTCTAGCACCTCCTCACCTTTGCCTCATATCTCAGTCCCCCTCCAAGCCAGGTACTGAGGGTTGTGACAAGGGTGTGTTGAGAAGGAGGATGATCTGCCAGACATTTAAAGAGGACAATACTGGGAAATGGTAATGGGCAGATAAATTTATTCCTAAGTTTTTTTGCACTTAAAGTTACATTTCCTCGCTGTTCACTGTAGTGAAATATAGCTTTGAAGACTCTTCCATACTGAGAGCTAATTCATTTGAGGAATTTATTAAACATTCTGCACAGCTGTCTTTGAAGGTAGTTCCAGAAAGCCACAGAACTTTCTACACTGCTCCAAAAGGCTTTTTCTATTTTTAAAAAAAAAAGTTATGTTTTAAACCATACCAACAGAGCTACTGAAAACTGAGACCTGAAGCACTATAAAATACATTGCTGCTTGAAAAAAAACATTTGAATACTGTAGAACACCTAATATTATTTTACAAAAGACCAGCACACAGTAGATCCATATGCTGTATACACCAGATAATAATGCTACAAATCTAACATACTAGACTAGAAGCATCAAATATGGAGGTGTCTCCCACTTACGCTAGAACTCACCTACCTGTTACTACTAGTACTTTGTCCCTTAACGTACCTACAAGTCAACACCAAAAATCAGATTTTTCAGGCCAGAAGGAAACACTATAGTCATCTAACCTAACCTCCTCTGTAATACAGTCTACAGAATTTCATCCAGGTGTACTTCCTTTGTGTGTGTAAGCAATGATATTAAGAAGTGTCTAGTCCAGGGGTGGCCAACCTGTGGCTCCGGAGCCACCTGCGGCTCTTCAGAAGTTAATATGCGGCTCTTTGTAGAGACACCGACTCCGGGCTGGAGCTACAGGCACCAGCTTTCCAATGTGCTGGGGGGTGCTCACTGCTCAACCCCCAGCTCTGCCACACGCCCCGCCCCCACTCCACCCCTTCCCGCCCCCTCCCCTGAGCCTGCGTACCTTTGCTCCTCTCCCCTCACTCCCGCCGAGCCTCCTGCACACTACGAAACAGCTGATCGGGAGATGCAGGAAGGGAGCGGGAGGCGCTGATAGGCGCAGCTGCCAGTGGGTGGTAGGCAATGTACATTGGTAAATTCTGGCTCCTTCTCAGGCTCAGGTTGGCCACCCATGGTCTAGTCATACACACCAAGCCAGTACAAGCATGTGTGCCTGGCATCATAATAGTTCCATACTCATAACAGTACTTCTTCAGGACTAAAAATTAAAGATTTACTGTACCTGACTGGAAAAGAGGTCCCAGAACCTGCCTCTACCATTATGCAGAAATTGGAAACCCAAGCAGTTGTTTTACATCCTATCAAGCTCCAAAACTTCTACTATTTTCCTAATGTTGCTTCCACTCATAAAAGGTAAAAACTACCTTGACCTTAAGAATATGAGTTAGAAGAGGTACTAAGGCAGTTTCAGGGTTAGTTTAGGCTTTGATCTGTATTTCAATGCAAAATGTGGAGGCCGAATACAGCATGAAAACAAAATGCAACTATATTAATACAAATTACACTAAGTTTTGAATTAAGTGAGATTTCATTTCCCCTCTCCCCCAAAAATGCACCTATGTTGCACTAACTTTCCCTCAAACTCTCAAAAACAGCTATCCATTATCCCTTTCCATAATACAGGGTGATATTTCACACCACGAGCAATTCTGTACAGCGTTCTAAGAAAAATGATGAATCACAAAATATTTATATCCATATCTATAGCTATCTATATACATAAATCAGTCTATAACCGGATTCATATTTCTTCCTGGCAGATGGCACCACAGTGTTCTCAGGTCATTTTACAAAGGGCTGTAACAGAAAGGCAAATACAACATGACGGAAACTCAATAATACAAATCAGTCATCTTGTACATGCTCCCAATAGATGGCAACAGAGTACCAGAAATACAATGAACCTAAGGCCTTGCTTAACTATTATTGAAACAAGAAGCCATCAAAATGGTTATCAGTGGGCCCACTCCAACAAATACTTATGCCTAACTAACTTTACTCACATGAGTAGCCTTACTCAAGCCCATGGTACTATTCCCATAAGTAAAGCTACCCAAGGGCACAAGTGTTTATGCAGGATCAAAGCATCTATTAAGAAACCTGGCAGAGGGTTGGGGGTTTTTTTGTGTATAGCAAGCTACCTCATTGACCATCTCAGAGGAAAGATGAAGACGTATAGAGTTTACTAGCAGTGATATGAAGTAAATAAATGTTTGTGGCCTATTTAACAAGAGCTTCTAATAAGGAAAGTAAAAACTGGTTTGTTAAAAAGCTTTTGTTGATGGCCATATCTTGATCTTTACAACATAGTTTAGAAAAGGGAGAATTTTTCAACAAATAAGTATTTAGCCCCCAAATTCCCATTTTCCAGGCACTTTTCAGCTTTCTTCAGACAGAATGATCAGCCATACATCATTTTGCTGCGTGAAACTGGCTAGGAATTAGGCCAAAGTGATGTCTGAAAGTACAGTGACTGAGTTTAGAGACAACTATAAGAATTCTTTAGAGCCTTAGATTTTAGAAATATTTATCTCAAAGTATCAATTTAAACTGAAAACTAGAAGTCCTGTTTTTATCATACAGTACTTAAGAGAGAATACACTTCGTCAATTGGCTGACACTCCCTGTATCCCCTCACTCTCTCATGTATACATACTACATGGAGCTCAAAATATTATTGCAGAGTTGCTTCTCTGAGGAACACTTCTCTGTGGCTACTTCTCAAGATTTAAAAGCTTTATTTTCAAATAAAATATCATATTAGAAGACACAGAAGGCAATCCTCTGGATTTTCAATGGAAAATTAATCTAAAAATAAAAAGGACAATCACATTCCCCCAGAGGAGGGGCTGAGATATTTTTGGTGCAGGCTGGTATAGAGAGGATTTTGTACCTTTAATGAGAATCCTAAATCCACCACAATTTTATAAAAATAAACATGGACAGTGCAGACTGGCCTTGCACGCTGAACAGGTGCTGTTGGGTGCCAAAATGCAGCAGCATTATATCAGCTATAAAATTCCTTATGGCTGGATTCTCTAGTCTAAAGCCACTTTGTGCTATGTAGCCCTAAACCATTCAGACAGCCATGGGGAGAATTCCTCTTGCGCAGGTGTTCTCTGTACCAGTGGCTAGATGGAAGAATGAGGCTCAGCTGCCTATTGGACCCAGCGCCCGTCTCCCCCACCCCCACCTCACATTGCATAAGAGGAAGGAGGAGGATGTGTTGGAATGGTACAGGAATGGGGGCATGGCAGAGCAGAGCTTCACCCTGCCTGACCCTCCAATGATGCAAGTTAGAAGTGCTCCTATTCACCCCTAACTTGCGCTGGAGCTGTGCTGCCCTGAATAAGGGAGTTGCAGCCCCCCATGTCAGATGGAGTGGAGAATCAAAGCCTTACTCATTAAAATATACTGCATGTTCACAGACTTCATATGGAGTATAAAACAGGTGGCTACAGCTACAGTATATGTTCTCTATTTATACTACATGAAGGTATATGAACCAAAACTGAAAAAAATATATATATACCTGATTTCCAAGCCAACTAAGTTAGGATCCAGAGCAACAGTCTCTGTTGTAATTTCCACCTTTCGTACACTGCCAAAGAAGTCTGTTATTAGAACATTCTGAGGATCTCTCTGAAAAAGATCAGTCCGGTGTCCAGGTGTAGAAACACACAAACTTCTAGGGCATACCTGAAACTGAACATAAAAAGGATAGTTACATTTTCTCTCTTACATTTACTCTTTAAATTAGTCTCTGTTGGTGTCTGTCAGAATATTGTTGGGAAAGGAGAGACAATCGCTAAACAAAATAAGCATTGATTTTACAGGTATCAATAACACATGCAATGGTTTTGCACACTTAGAAAAGGCAATTTAACTAAAGAACTAAGAAGTGCTGCTTTGTCATGATTATGCATTTAGAAACCTCTTCCGCTCTTGATATGCATGTAACTCCCATTAACTCTAATGACAAATTAATATTAAAGAGGAGTTATAGGCAAATCTTCTGGGAGAAAACAAGCCGTTCATCAGAACAAGCTGTTTTTCAGTGTACATGTGGCAACTTCTGAAAAATAATACTAGGTGGGAAGCCTATAGGTTGATCAAAGGGAGGCAAGTGAGGCTAGATAAGTGTTCACACAGCCTTGGAAAGTCTACTCAGTAGCTAATTAAAAAGGTTGCAAAAATGAAGCAAGAAAATTTGGATTCTTGACATAGGTCCAGAGGAGCCAAAATCCCAATAGTTGTTTCCCTTCTACAGCCTATATATTAACTATGAATTAGAATCATCACATATTAAAAATAATTTAGACTTATTTTAAGTTAGTGTAGATGTGTCTGCAGCTCACACAGCCATATTATCCAGAGATCAGTGCCATTGCTATGCTGAATTCCAAAATGCATCACTGACACTCCTGTAAAGGCACAGCCATCAAGGGAAGGAGGCAGTAACAAACTTATCCAGGTTTTCTTTAGATACCAAGAAATTCGATATAGCAAAGACTGAGAGTATGTAGGCATCTGTGGGGACAAACTCAACTTAGTATTTCAAGTGGCTGTAAAAGTTTATTAAATAAGTAATACAACAAGACATATGGTTCTAGCAACCTCTGAAAGCAGGGGCACAAAAGGAGATGATAGCATCACTGCTTATGCATCATTGCTGTCCAACCTCTTCTCCCCCCAACCTTTCCATTTCTGTAATTCTGTAAACACAGCTTTTCAGATCTAGACATGTACCTTCTTTCCAAAACCATAAAAATCCTCCTAAACCCATGGTCTAACCAGGTGTGTATTCCCATTCAAAGTATCGCACTAGGGTATCTCCAAATCTCACTTAGGTGTGTGGGAACATCCCACCTTTCTAACCTCTACAGGCAAGGGATGGTGGGTTACTGCCCAGTCCAGGAGAAGCCACTTGACCATAAATTAAACACACAACATTATTAGGGCTGGAGAGGACTCTGGCTATAATTCTTACTGCTAGGACCAAGTACACAAATTACAATCCTCCAAAACACAACAAAAGCAATCCAAGACCATTTCCTTGCCATCGCTTAGGGAAAGATTTATGAATATGACCTCACTCTCCTGATTCTCAGTCTTCCGCTCCCCAGTAGATATTGCTGCCTCTGATAGGCCATAGGAAATACAGAACCAAATGGAGAAGTGGAAGGTGAGAACAGTTCCTTAGTGACAGGAAGAGAAAGAGCAAAGATTCCTCCAACTACTGGCCCCCGTTTAAGGATGGCAACAAACTACCAGGCAGCTGGACTAGTATTTTCTCTTCCCATTGGAACATCATGATGTACTAGACTAGTAACTAGATGGTGCTGGCTCTTATCAGGTGCTTTTATTACCACTGGAAAAAACAGTGTTTGAACCAAAAGGTGTTGCCAAATATCTGCTTTAAAAAAAACCAGGAGGAACATCTAATAGTATTTCCTATGTACCTGGCAGAAAATATGCAAAAAGCCAGACAACTATGTCACCAGCCAGGTATCCTGGGGCTCACCATAACACAGCTTATATAGCATCATGTAGCAGTATAGAAAATACAACAGTTAGGTAGCAATAAAATCAGAGTGGTCCATTTGATGAGACCTATTCATAAAAGATATCAGAGAAAACAGAACCTTCACTTCCACATAGCTGCCTATACCCATGTCTCTTCCATCCCATTTACACTTGGGGTGCACACTGGCTGCAGAGCTAGAGTCATCTTGGAGGATTACATCTGTGTTTTTAAGCATGGCACTTACATTGAACTGTGCTACTCTCCAGACTCTTTGCTAACTCACCAACTCTGGATCTCACCCATGCCTTACCAATTCTTCAAAGCATTTTGCCTTTTCTTGCAGGCAACCCCTTCGTTTACTGTTCCAACTTCATTGTATACTGGCACAGGAAAGTGATCAGAAGGAAGAGAGAAGTCTAGTTTTCTATGGTTGTTCTTAACCAGCATTAGCAGCTCTGGAATTGGGGAGACACAAGAGCTGGGCACATGGATGAGTTTGGCTGTATGTCTTCAGATTAGTGAGTACATAAGAGATTTCCCCTGTGGCCATCTTGCAATCACAGCTTCTTAAAGAGAAAGATCAGTTATTTTCCTTCGCTCTTAGCTCCTCAAAGAGCACAACCTTAAAAATCTAAATCTTTAAAGCCCATGAATATCCATAATATTTGTTTTGGTTTAATTCACAAATATTCAAGACATAAGTCTTCTATACTGCAGCTATGCCATGAAGCCACTGCACTGGCTAGGAATGTTGTAAAACATTGAGTAACCGTAACAATTTTATATTTCTGTAATGTCAACACCACCACAAATGGAGGTGTATAAATGATTCTACAAACTACCAATGACTTTTCAAAGCACATCATCCATAACTTTTATTTATCAGTTCCCAACAATTTCAAACCTAGCACCAAAGGTTTTTGATTGAAGTTGACTCTGTTGCAAACAGCTTCAAAGACCTCAGAGCAAAAGCTGCTTACTAATTCTTCGTTATGTTAACTACTGAAGGCACATGACATCAACAGTTCTTTTATCTGGAAGCCCATTAATCCGCTCTCTTATTGGTGAAACAGTCATGACAAATTCTTCCATTTTATTCCTATAAAACTGCCAATTCAAAAAATCCTCCCTCTTTTTCAACGGGCACATTCTAGGAGTGAATGAAATCTGTGATGAACTGTATATGAAAGGGATTTAAAAAACACATCTTTAAAAACCCAAGACCATCCTCCTTTAGGGTCAATTGTGTTTTTATCACAAGCCCAGAGGAAAGGGTGCTGTGTCAGCTGCACTGCCCCAGGAATTTCTCAGGAAGCAGTCTGCAACTCTGAGTGCATCCCTTCTCTACCTAGCTCAGTGTACCTTCCTCCATCATGCTAATGGACCTGTAGGCACCAATGAAAATAAAATCATAAGAAGTATACATTGTCTAACAGAAAATAACCAGTTTGCCCCGGAAAGGGTTAAAGTTAAGGTAACTGCAGAGGATAAGTAATTACCAATTCAATTATTTCATTGATCTGCTCATCTGAAGAGCATATTTTGCTTCCAGAACTACAGATTTTATTTCAATCCATTGTACCTACATTCACCTCTAACTGCAACAATAAAATTCAGTTTTGAATGCATGAGAAGAGTTTTGCTCTGCTAAGCATAGATAGCAAAACCATTCTCTGCCTTTTTAGGCTTGAAATCAGCCAAATATCAAGTTGGAAGTGTCAGGAGTGCTAAAAGAAATAATCTGGTTGCAAAATACAAATAAATAATAAATAAATAATAATAATAACAACAACGAAGTGTTAGGGGTATGATAGTTCACTGTGCCATAATCATTAGATGCCAGGCAAAAGCTCATACATGTAAATAACTATTAAAAATGAATGTTGGGAGAATTCAGAAAGTCAGAACTCTGAAGTATTTCACTTCAGCCTAATCCTGTTATACTTCATCATACCAAAAACCATGCCATCAACTTTAAATTAAGTTTCAAAGTGATCTTATTAATTAGTTCAGCAAACCAGGGGTGGGAGTGGCAAAGGGGACTTATGTGATCTTTGGATGTACAAAGAAGGAGTGGTAAGTAGAAGTAAGGAGGTGATTTTACCACTGTACACAGTATAGGTGAGACCAACACTGTAATACTGTACACAGCTCCAGGGTCCACATTTTAAATAGGATGTTGAAAAACTGGACATGTTGCAAATAAGAGGCACAAAAAAGATTAGATGGCTAGAAAAAAAAAATGTGTTATAGTGAGAGACTTCAGGAGCTCAATCTGTTTGTTTATCAAGCATTAGACTGAGAGATGAAATGATTGCAGCATATAAGTACATTCATGTGAAGAAAATATCAGGCACTACAGAGCTCATTAATCTAGAGAAGAAAGGCAAAATACAAGCCAGATGCCAAAAAAATTCAATTGCTCCCAATTCCGTACTCTGTCTTTTGCAGCAACCCCTAGTGGAGGCAGCTAGACTGACTCTTGCTCAATTTCAGCCCCAGGTTCTTCCTGTCCAATGGTTCAACCCACCCTGCACCACTCCTTGATGTAACAATGTGGCATTGCAGAAGGTTTTCTGCAGAGCACCCTCTGTTGACCTGTTCTTTGGCCATGTGATGGCTTCTTTCTGTCTATACCTTCCATGACCTAGCCCTCTGGCCAGGTCACCTTTCAGTTCAGTCGGGATAACGAAAGTCCAACTGAAACATCCAGACAAATGAGTCTTCCGCCCCTTTTGGACTTTTCTCTTCATCCCTACTCTCAACCCCTGAGGAGTTTTATGCTCCTTAAACTTTATGCTCCTTAAACTGAGCACTGCCTTCCCAGGCCTTTCCCCCCTGGATGCACTTCTACTCAGCAGATTTTCTTTTGGATGACAAGGTATAGAAATAGATGCAGATTTTTCTTCTAACCTAGAGAACATGAGTTTAATATATAAAATTTACTCAAATAGGTCAGAGATTAAGGTTATAAAGTAAAACCAGAATAATGGCCCATTCCCTTCTGTGGGTTAACAATGGTCTTAATCTTCACCCACAGTAAATGCGGTCTATTGCAGCTCTAGGCTGTATGGATCGAACACTACCTGGGGAGATGCTCCTCAGTCATCTGGTACCCTGTGATATGTCAGTCATTCCATAAGGTGCTCTTGCTGTAGGCTCTTAAAGAGACAACACAGCCAAATGCAGCCCAGAATTAGTTTATATTCGTAAGTCTTTACGTTCTCCAAGACTGCAAACAGCCACTTCTGCACAAAATAAAGTCACTCTATAGGCAAATATGTGCTTCTTGGCTAAGAAAAATAATTAAGACTAGATACTAAGTATTTAAGAATATAAAACAGAGTATGCCAATAACAATTACTTAGTTAAAAAAAATATCTCTAGAGAGTACAATTGTTTTTACAGTACCTATTAATACATGAACTTTACTAAACACTAAAAAAAGGGGGTCGGGGAGAATAAATTATTTACCAGTTTAATATAGAGTATGAATGGCAAGAGGGGCAAACTTCTCCTAATCAAAAAATTATTTGAAATTGACAGGGGATAGCACTAGGGAAATAAATAAGCAAAGTAACAGAAGATAAAATTACTTTTAAAAATTTGCAAGAGAAAAATGTGGTAGCATTTGATAGACATGTGTAACCTGAGATTTCACTCAATTTAATAAAAATTACCAGAAGCAGCATGTCATGGACAGAGTAAAGATGCTTCCACTCTGTAATATGGTAACACCCTGTTAAGTAGAGAGAGATATAATGACCATATTACTGTATGTTTCTCTAAACAAAAGCTCACTGCTGTAATGATTGTTTTGTCTCTGATATTTACATTGTAAGGATTTGTAATCCTGTTAAAACTTCCTAAATAAAGAAATAAAGAGAAAATAAAAGAATAAGCATAACTATACCATAAATAGTGTAAACTGAAATACCCCCAAGAGTAGATTATGTGCCAAACTGTTGCATGCAGCATGGGTAGCAGCGTCAGAGGACAAAGTCTGCAGAGCCACTACATCCCCTAGCCATGCAGGTAGGCAGGAGGATTGGGAAATGGGTGGAGTAGAGCACAGCAAGCAGGAAGACCTTATTCTCTGCTAAGAGCTCAGGTGGGTCTGAGGGGGAGGTGATTTAAGAAAAATGGCTGCTCTGAATATCATAGGGTATAGGAACACCTTGAAATTGCTACACTGCTTCCTAAAAGATTACACATTAGAAATAACAGGATACAATTCCTTTGAAAAACAGCACATGGAAATCAGAGCCACCAACAGTCTACCAGCTCAGATCAAACAGGCCAACACAACAGCAATTAACCTGACAATCAAAGCTGGAGTCTTCCCAAAGCAAGAATATCTCCATCCAAATACCCACACCCAAAACCAGGAGACTGTTTGTTTAGTCACTATTTTGAAATGATCCTGCCAAATGAATTTTAGATTTTCTATAAAAACACAGAACTATGCTATAAACAAAGTACTTGTAACCTGCAGTTCTTCTGGTACAAACAGAAAGCTTTTCCAACAGATTGCTGCCACTGTGTTTTCTTCCTGCGTTCAAACTGATAAAGTCACATATTCCTTAAAAAATGTAACCAACATAAATGCTCTTGAATAAATACCATTTAATTTGTATTTTTTCTTCTAATAAGAAGAATTCAGAGACTAAGAATGAAATTGAATATAGACATAACTTTTAGTTTTTCTTCATTCCCATTTTATATTCAGCCTTTGTAGAGAAAGATGTTATCATCAGTTAAAGGTTTTTTAAAAAGACCTTTACTATCACAACAGCAGCTTTTATTACTACAAGGAAAATGATTAAGGAGCAACTATCTGCAGAGGCTGTAGAAGTGAGTTACTTCTTATGATGGACTGTACATATATCAGATTCCTTGGATTTGTTAATAGAAGCCAAGTACCTGTTTGACAGTTCAGATCCATTATGTATAGCATATGGTTTGAAGCAAGCAATTTTGGCAATTTTCAGAACAAAAACTAATAGGATTTAATCCTTCCGAGAGGAAGCATGATAAAAATGCTTTAAAACCTAGAATATTCAATTTCAGAAAGAAAACAATTACACTATTATGCAATAATATATACCAGAATATCCGATAACTTAAAATGGAGAGCTTTTAGCTTTCTCTTCTATGTAGATTGTTTGTATAGCTAATTAAAAAAATATATATTTTATTGGAGGAGTCAGGAACCTCTATTTGACAAACTACTAATATGCTCACCTATTGTATGTAAGCAACTCGTATTTGCCCTATCATAAAAGTAAGTACTGTATACGCCTCTCCAATGATTATCTTTGTAAAGGTAATAGAAACTAAAAGGAAAACTTGGATACACTTGATTCCATTGAAACTGCTTGCTACATAAAGCACAAAATGACGACTATTGCCTCGTGCACTTTGAGGTTGGAGCACATCCATCCTGTCAAGGCAAAGGGTTCATTTTGATCATCTACTTAGGAGGTTACTGGAACCAGAAGACTTGAAGGGAAAAAAAAGGATTACTTACTTGTACAGTAACCATTATTTTCTGAGATGCATTGTATACATATACATTCTGCTGCAGGTATCTGTGCAAACAATCCACTCAAGTCAGACTTTTGTCACCAGTACCACTAGGCAGCACAAGAGCCCCTGCTCGCCTCGTGCCTCCCTCTTCCTCTCTTTCCCTTCTCACTGCTGTATATAATTTCCAAAGTAGCAAGGAATGTGTATGTCCACAACACATCTCAAAAGATGAACAGTTATTCTACAGGTAAGTAACCGTTTTTTCTCCTTCGAGTGACTGTGCATGTATATATTCCACTGCAGGTAACTCATCAGCAGTTCCCTTACAAGCAGAGAGACTTCAGATCATCTGAATAGAGGCTGTAACCACAGCTTGCAAAAGTCGGCGTCGATACAAGAGGCTTGAGGAATGGCAGAAGATCTGAAGGAGAACATCCTTCCTGATTGACCACTCGTGCTGATGTACAAAAATCCTGTGAGGAAATCCTCAAAATGTTTCTCTCGTTCCTGGAAGGTGAAAAGCCTTCAGGAAAGCATTGTGATGAATGCATAAATTCCATAGGAGGATAGCCTCCAGGCAAAACTGAGGCAATCTTGCACTTCTCTGCTTGTTCAGATAGCAATTCTGACAGACAAAACCACTGCCATGTTCTATCACTTGGTTCTTGATGGTGGACAAATATCTCACAGGCCCAAAGAATAGCCTGGGGCACAAACACATTTATGTGGAGTGAAATTTCCTGAGGTGACTAAACAGCTTTCCTCTGGAATTGACCAAGATGGGCTCCCCAAACTTTAATAGATACATCAATTATCAGCCTCTGTCAATTCTGGAGATAAAAACAGAACTCCTCTGCACACATTGGGGGATCCAACAATCAAGAGACCGAAGCACTTATGCGGCTACACAAATCTGTATGTCTGTCCAGAAGGTGCCTGGGAGGACAATATACTGATTGGAGCCAGGCCTGCAGAGAGCAAAGGTGAAGTCTGGCATGCAGATCTCCATATGTGCATTGGGCCATATGGCCCAGAAGCTGAAGCAGGCACATACTGATGTTGTGGGGGGTGAATTTGAGGCTTTCTAAGAGAAAGGCTACAGACTGAAACCTTCTCCGGAAGGTAAGCCCTGGTTGTTATGCTGCCAAGGTCTGCTCCTATAGAGATTATGTGCTATGTGTATTGGTTGTATTTGTGATTTGTCCAAATTCAGTTTCAGGACTAGACGGGAGAACAGCTGTTAGATTACTATAATGCTATTTTGGACATGGTCACTTGATACTTCATGAACTAGCTGATGACCCAGGTAAGGAAATATTTGAATGTCCAAATGGTGGAAATGAGGTTGTTACTACTGTCACACACATGTTGATGACCCTGGGTACTGATGACAGTCTGAAGCGAAGGACTGTGTACTAGTAGTGAATTGAAGGTACTTCCAAGGGCAAGGATGTATGGCCACATGGAGGCATGCATCCTGTAAACTGAGAGCAGCATACAATTTCCCATCTTCAAGAAAGGGATAGTAGAAATGAGGGTGACCATCCTGAACTTGATTTCCTTGACGAAACAGTTCAGCTTTCTTAGCTCTACAGTGGGATAGAGGCCATAAGATTTCTTTGGGACCAGCAAGTACTGGGAATAGACACCTTTTCCTCTGTGCTGGTAAGAAACTTCTTCCACCACTCCCATTTCTAGAAGAGACCATCTATCTTGAAGTAATACATTCTCATAAAAGGATCCCTGAAAAGGATGGAGAATATGGGTAGGGAAAAGAGAAGTAGGTAAACTGGATACCATTATCCCTCTTTTACCATGCTTTACCACTTGTCTGATATTATGTCCCAAGCACAGTGAAAGAAGAACAGGCGTAATCCAAAGGGAACATATATCGTTGGTATGCAGTCCTTGACCAAGAAGGTCAAAATGATTGCTTGAAAGTTGCTGCAGTCTGGTAACCAGGGCTCCTGCCAATGAAGATGGCTGGCAGCATTGAGGAGGTCTTGACCTTCTTAGAGGCATATTGTGACCTCTGTTGGAAACAGGGCCTTGAAGTAAGATTGCCGCCTAAACTGTTTCCTCTTTGTAAACAGAGTATAAACTCCTAATGAACTAAGCATTGCATGAAAGTCTTTCAGTGTGCACACAAAGTCATCTGTTTCAGCAGAAAACAATTCAGAACCGTCGAAAGGTGAGCCATCTATTGCGTTCTGCAACTCTCTTGGAATGCCAGAAGCCTGTAGCAAGGAAGAAATCCAGCCTCATAAATTTCTTATCCTTGGGAGTGGTCTCCTGGTTGAATCTGAGTCCCCTGCATCACAATCAGGGTCTAGTTCCAATGCAGGTTGCATCGCATCTTTCAAGAGACAGACTTTAAGATGAAAGAGCCAATTTTAGTCCCGGTGAGGAAAGAATTACATATTGAATAGGACAGGACAAATCAAGCGGCTCTCATGCCTATCTGTGACAGGAGAAAAGAAGCCCCGAACATGGTACACAACTTAATATCTGCGTATTTTTTAATAAATCAATCCTCCAAGTAACTACTAAAACTAAACTAAGTATAGTATCATTAAATATTAACTATAAATACATACTAACTATACACAATGAAGTTCTGAAAGCTAGCTAACTGAAGCAAATGCTACAGAGAGGAAGAACTGAGAGGGAGGCAGCAGCCATGCCCTTTTATGCCCTTGCCTGAGAGCACAAGGGACACCAGGATGTATGCACGCTTAGTGGTACTGCTGGCAAAAGTCTCTGACTCAAGTGTATTGGGCACATAGACCATACTCTCAAGGGTTTGGTAGAACTTTATCACACTCTTTTGCCTGCCACCATAATGATGTGGCTCCTAGCTGTCATCCTAATATATGGGGGGTGGGGGGAGGAGGCGCTGTGAAAAATGGTGCGAGAGGCAAGACTGTGGCAAAAATCTCAGATTTACAGATTTTAAGGCCAGAAGGGTCCACTATGATTATATAGTCTGACCTTTTACATAACACAGGCCAGAGAATTTCACCCAGTAATACTTGCATGAAGTCCATACCTTGTGGTCAAGCTAGAACGTATCTCTTAGGAAGACAATCTTGGTTTAAAGACTTCAAGTGATGGGAAATTCACTGCATCCCGAAGTAAAATGTTCCAATGGTTTATTACCTTAACTGTTAAAATTTGCACCTTATTTCTAGCCTGAATGTATTGTGACAGGGTCAGGCCACATGGCTCCAGGAGAGTGATAGAAGGTAGATATATTAGCCCCAGATTAAGCAGGTCCCTTTTCCCTGAGTAAGATAATGGGCTGTTCCAGAAGAATCAGAAAGTTGCTGGAACCAATTAAGGCAGGCTAATTAGGACACCTGGAGCCAATGAAGAAGCTACCAGAATCAATTAGGACAGGCAGGCTAATCAGGGAACCTGGTTTTAAAAAGGACCTCAGTTCAGTTAGTGAGGTGCGTGCGACGAGCTGGGAGCAAGAGGTGCTCAAGAAGCTGAGAGTGAGTAGGCGTATTGCTAGAGGACTGAGAAGTACAAGCATTATCAGACATCAGGAGGAAGGTCCTGTGGTGAGGACAAAGAAGGTGTTGGGAGGAGGCCATAGGGAAGTAGCCCAGGGAGTTGTAGTTGTCACGCACCTGTTACTGGAGACACTGTAGACAGCTGCAATCCACAGGCCCCTGGGCTGGAACCCGGAGTAAAGGGCAAGCCTGGGTTCCCCCCATCCTCCCAGCTCCTTATTTGATATAAGAGTAGTTGACCTGGACTGTGGGTCCCACCAGAGGGGAAGGTCTCTGGCCTGTTCCCCGACCCATTAGGTGGGCCAGCAGAGACTGTGGAGATTGTTCTCCTCCTTTTCCCCAGCTGGCCAGTGATGAGGTTAGCTGAGTGAATGGCAAGTTTGTGCCACTAACAAAAGGAGCCAAACTGAGGACTGCCGTGAACCTCTGAGGTGAGCAAATCCGCAAGAAAGCGCAGAACCCACCAAGGCAAAGGAGGAACTTTGTCACAGTATCTAGTTTAAGCTTCCAGCCACTGGATCTTCTTATGCCTTTGCCTTCTAGATTAAAGTCCTCTACCATCAGAAATCTTCTCACCACTTAGGTACTTATGGACTGTGATCAAGGCACCTCTGAACCTAATAAGATAAACAGATTTAGCTTCTTAAGCCTTTCACTGCATAGCAAGTTTTCCAGACCTCAAATCATCATCCTTGTAGCTCTTTTCTGACCCTTTTCAATTTTTCAACATCCTTTTAGAAGTGTGAGACCAGACCTAGACATATTATTCTAGTAATTGTCTAACCTATACTGCCTAGCTATTTCTACTGCATAGTTTCTTGATTATATAACCAAGAAACATATTAGCCCTCTTAATCACAGCATTGCATTAGGCGCTCACATTCAGTTGATTAACCACCATGACCCCAAGCCTTTTGCAGAGTCACCAGCTTTCCAGGATACAGTCCCCTATACTGTAAGTGACCTAAATGTCTTGTTTCAAAGTGTATGACCTTATATTTGGCTGTATTAAAAACACATTCAAACTCAAATCACTTAGATACATACTGATCTGGGGTAAAATGAACCTGTCGTCATTTGTCACTCCAGCAATTTGATCGTCATCTACAAACTTTACTAGCAATGATTTTATGTTTTCTTCCAGATTAGACAAAAATACTGAATTACATTGGGCCAAGAATAGATTCCTGGGGACCTCACTAACACCACACCATTTGGATGATGATTCCCCATCTACACTTATTTTTGACTTACAGAGATCTGTCTGTTAACCAGTTTTTAATCTCTTTAATATGTGCGACACTGGATTTGTATAGTGCCAATTTTTTAAAATCAGGCCTGGACAAGGAATTTGTTCTTCTTTAAACAGGTACCCTTCTTCAAGCGGTCCAATTCAGTCACTGACCAAAGTATTCTCTTCAATTTCTCACAAGACATAAGCTGTTTATTTTATCAGGGTTTATAGTTATGGCTCTTAGGGATGCCTCAAGATGAAGGCATGGTGGAATTTGACATCTGTAACTGGAAGTCAGATTCCCTGAAGTTCATTCACATTATGACTCAAGATAATATAGTGTATTCTGATTGCAAATCATGATATACATTTGTCACCCCTCCCCCCTTTTTTTTTTTTTTGGACAGTGATGCAAGTCTCCTTATCCCTCAGATAGTATCTGGGTATAGTATGCTGCTATAGGGTTTGCTGTACTACTTCAATGTACTGCTGAATACTTTGAATTTGGCCACTGAAAGACCCATACAATTATAATTAAACATAAAGAATATAGTTGGACTTTTCTGGTATTTTGTGGATGTCAACATTTTTTAGAAGTCATTAAAGCGATGGAAAGGATAGAGGATTTACAGATTTGCTATGTCATCAACAAGGTCCGCACTAACATTTCTAACTAGCTGAACCAGTTCACCCTATTTTCCAGATGGCTATTTATACACTTTAAACTGCTGTTGAATGTCTGGTACTGTTTCTTTTTACAAGACAACTAATTCCTTTGACTACAGATTGAGTGTTCCAGCCAAATTCATTCCAATAATGTTTTTTTAAAATATGTACAAAATCAATAGAAAAACTACTTAATCCTTGTGACATAAGTTTTGTTCTAAAATTCTCCACAACCCATCATAAATTAGAATACAATGTAATGAAATGGATTTTCATACCCTTGGTAGAAAATGTCAGCATATTAGTCACTGAATCAATTCTATATCAACACAAAATCTGTCAGTGTGGGCTGCTTTGTGTGAAATCTACTACACCTCATCTAGCAGCAAGGCTGACACCAGCCTCCACAGACATTGACATAAAATGTTTGAACAGCTGCTCCTTTTACTGAAATGGAGATTTAATGTGTGTGGTCAATGGTGGCTCTTAAGTCTCCGACAACAACATGACAGAATTTACTGCAACAAGCCACAAAAGCATGATGCATTATCATGAAAAAAGGAACATCTGGCCTGTTCAAGGCCAATGGGCTAAGAGTGCTACTGAAATGTAGTTGCTTTTTCAATTTATGGTATCTAAGATGGAACATATGTAACTGTTCAAAAACCATTTTCACTGAACTTCACCAAGACATTTTTTGTTGGATCATATTTGGCAATTATAACATTTGCCTGAGAACAAATAAAGCCCCAGCCTTGTAACTGGATTTGCACAGGCTGAGCCCTGCACCTATGTGGCGAAGCACTGAAGTCAATGGGGCTCCCCTCTTGTGTTTCTGAGTGCAGGATCAGGATTCCAACATACAAACTACCTCTGCAAAGCAAATGCCAATGACTGCCTTTCCATGTGTGCAAAGTGATTGCAATCCATGATTCTAGGTACCCTGCAAGTTCCATGGGATGCAGAGATAACACACACAAGACATCTTTCAGTAAAACACCCAGGTTGTTTTAATTAAATTTTTTCCTAATCAAGCAAAGAAACAATTTCAAACTGGGGACTCAAGTCTCCGAAATGTCAATATATAATGATTTTACTAAATAAGAACAACAAACACATTTTTAAAAAAAAAACCCTTCTGATATGTAGGAAATCAAAAAAACACTGAAGTTCCCATTGCCAAAACTGACCAGTTGTGAGAACACAGGAGCAGTTAGCAAACTAATGAATACAGTATGCTACTTACAAGGTCATTCATATTGGTCTGGCTGGCTGGGTGAATTTCTTCCAAGAACTCCAAGACATAAAATGTGTATCTATCCATAAGGTGAACTCCAATCCCAAGATCAGGCTGATGCTTAAAAACAAAATATACATACTTAGAGTGTTCCATAGCAAAAACCTAATGGGAACAGAGCAAAACAGGGCCATGCAAGTGTTCAAACCTATGAATTATCTTTACTGCTAGTCAAATTATCAGAAATATGCAAAAAAAATTACTAACCATCAAAAAAACCCCAATAGACTGTGTAAATTAATCTGTATATTGTATGTTATCATCTTCACCTTTTAAGACTAAATTCTGACTAGCCCTGTCTTTGCCTGGTTGAAGGGAGCCTCTTCCTCCATTATGCACCTGTGCAGAACTCAGGTAGGATCCTCCCACTATGGCCTCTTGAGCATGAGAAGGAGCGTGGGGGAAGACAGTGCTGTGCGGCTCCAGGAGGCCATGACCAGTTGCAGTAGGCACATGAGTAGAGCCTAATTTTCAAAGATGTTGAACACCTACTGGGGCTATGGTGCTCACTACCTTTAAAAAAAATCAAACTACAGAATAGGATGGTTTCACAAACTGCGACTGTCTCATGAGGCCATAGCCTAAAGTCAGAAAGATGAAGGTAAGTCACTTGCAGGTTTAGGGAGAAGATGACTAATGTCCCTCTTCAAGTGCGCTAGCCATTGTACTATAAATCACATTTTCTATTCTCTATTGTTACACTGCAGAAAAAAGGTATTTATCATTATGTTCTTTAATTCATCATTTTATGTCTGAATTGAAGACTTACTGAAAATTAAATTAGGGGTGTACATTAGCCTGGTGGGCAATTGACATCCCAACACTTTTGGGCAGCACAACATAATAACGTGAAAAGTACATCAAACATTATATGAGTGATGGTTTAGAGGTTAAACAACCTTTATGCTGTTAAGCAGTTAAGGTGGAGATTTTCGGAAGTGCCAAAGAAATGTAGCAGCACAAGTGCCACTGAAAGTTAATGGGACTTGTGATCCTAAATCCTTTGGGCACTTTTGAAAATACCCCCTTTACCCTACCTCCAACTACCCTACCCATAGGAATCCTAAGTCTATGGTGGGAAGGGTACCTATAGAAACCCTAACCCTGACTCCAAGTACCCTACCCATAGAAACCCCAATGCTAGGGCACAGAGCCCTACCCAGAGGAATCCTAACCCTACCTCCAAGTCCCCTACCCACAGGAACCCTAACCCTACCTCCAAGTACCCAACCAAACTCATACTTACTGAAAGTGAATCTTCTCCTACTTGGCTACTAGCCAAGGCCATTATATTTGGAGAATAAAATCGTTCATACATTGATGCTCCTTGGCAGGTATCAATAATAAACAGCAATTCGTTGTATCTGAAAGAAATAAAACAGCTTTCACATTTGGCATTCTGTAGATTATGTCTTCATTCATACAACTTCACTGCATAGTTACCAAGATATGTAATAGAGATCCAGCTGGCTGAACATTTCAGACACCTTATAATTAATAAGAAGCCCATACAGCTATTGAGCCAAGGTAACTCATTTGTGTGGCTGAAGATTATAATAGATTTCCTTCTCCTGTGGAAAGGAGAGCTTCAGGCCACCTCAAGGACAACAGCTATTTAATACCACTGCTGGGGTGACAGTAATTTTTCGCATTTTTAAACCACATTCAGAAAAAAATAATTAATTTTGCCACCCTTCAGAAGAAGAGTGTGCTGTTTAGACAAGAATTAAATGGAGGAATGAAAGGCTACAAGCAAAGTTTTACATCCGTTGGTAACACACTGTATTTAATCACTAAGTAATCAATTTTTACCTTCTTTTCTGCCACATTTGTTCAAAGGCATCAGCAAGTTCTACATTAGTGATTTCTTCAGAATCCTGAAATTTCAAGAAACCATTTCCACCATGACCTTGTAGAAAAATTCACAAGATAAATAAGCATGTACGTTAAATAGAAGTACAATATATACAAATATGGTTGCCAAAAGGCCAACAGAAACAGGTTAAATGCAATTCTTCTCCCTCTTTGGTGTGGGATGACAAGACACGATTTGAGGGTAATAAGCACAATATACGTTTATGGTTTAACCTGGAATATGCATCTATTCATTCATAAATTAATAGATACTGCTTTAAAGATGCTTCCTTGATTACTATTTATGCAAAACCCCTTCACATAATAATGATTTTTGTAACTTCCAGAGTCATTACAAATTAGGCTGTCTAGACCATATGCCCAGGGCTGTGGAATACAAGTGTGAGACCCAGATTTTTAAGTGGTGCAGCAATCTTAGTTATCAGAACTTTTTGCATGGATTGTTTTTAATACTAATAATAACGGATGTTTTGCTCAAAGTAATGTGAATCCATAATTACCATGTATTTGTTTTACTAATTTTTCAGTGTTATTTGGCTTTCTGATGAGATTTCACTCTGCTACTGTGCAACAAAACCAATAAATTCCTGTAATTACCTGTCATATATATTAGAATATTGCTTCTGTCATCAGAAAGTAGGCGCTTGGATCGAGGTGTGCTTGGTGGGATTCTTCCTGTCAATACGCGCAAGAAATTCTCCACAGTAACCTACAAACATCGAAATAAAGTAATTTCTAACTATCATAAGGGATATCTATTGACCACTACTAGACGGGGTTCCACAAAATGACGACACAAACTATGCACTATATATAAATAGGTCCACCAATAGATGGTATAAATTGCATTACCAGATTTCTTCTATTCAAGGTTTTACTGTGCTACTGCTCACCAGTTTTTTTTATTGCCCCATTAAAAATCAACCTGTTGCTTTACTGTATTTGAAAACTGTTTCATCAAACACACTTCTATGACCATTATAGTCTTTTAATACTTCTTCATTGATTTGAACACCTTTCACACTGTAGTGTACATCTTTACTCAGTCAATGCTACTTATGCATTCACAAAACACTGCAACATTAGTATGTGTTACCATGGAAAAATGTTAACAAATACTCTAAGGCTTAAATTCTCTGTGCAACCCAGGCAAAGAAAAGATTCCTGTGGCACAAACATCGACAAGATCAGATGTAGTCCATCTGGACACCGACCATAAAACATCTGATTAAACATCAGAACTACTTGTTCTGAATGCAGATTTACAACACTCAAAATGTTACCAACAAAATTCAGACTCATGACAGATAGGGTTTTTTTTTTGTTACTATAATCTTTCAACATGCACTTTATGTCCTCAGGACACTAATTATCAGAGAGCACGACATCTTCTGTATACTCTAATAGGCAATTATGGTACAGGGTTTAATTTGTTCCTGTAAAATATACATTTTTGCTTTATAAATCATTTTACTATGTGATACTAATTAAAATTCTGTAACTGAAGTCTAATTAAAGTCAGTCCAGGAAAGACTTAGAAAAAAAAAATTTGCAGCAAGAATTGTTTTCTGAAAACAAGAACGTGGTAAAGTGCTGCAGATATTTCCTTTTACTAGCTGTTATAAAGTGGTTAGAAATGAGTTACTTACAAAAAGGACATGTTTTATTTGGAAAAAATAAAAACAAATATTTAAAAAAGATGTTGAATCTGCAGTGTGCAAACACACACCTGCTTAACGTCAAAGCTTATGAAAGTGTTATCAGTTTAACCAATCATACAATCTACACTACTTCAACAAAATGGAAAACCCAGTAACATTTTTGTATTGTTAATGTAGTCCGGGATCCTCACAATCTCCTAACCACAACAGTCATGGGAACGAATGTTTTCATTAAAATAGCCAATAACAATGTATAATAATAAATTCTAACTGATTAGAAAGACACACAAAGTTGTAACAAGTTACGAAACTCAGTAAAAAGAAAAGGAGTACTTGTGGCACCTCAGAGACTAACAAATTTATTTGAGCATAAGCTTTCGTGAGCTACAGCTCACTTCATCAGATGCATTGAGCTGTAGCTCACGAAAGCTTGTGCTCAAATAAATTGGTTAGTCTCTAAGGTGCCACAAGTACTCCTTTTCTTTTTGTGAATACAGACTAACACGGCTCCTACTCTGAAACTCAGTAAGAATTTTCTTTTTATTATATATATAAATTGAGAATAAGGGCCTGATCCATAATCCAGTGAAGTGTATGGAAATACTACCACTGACTTCAATGGATCAGGCTTTAAAGCAACACTACAGAAAAATCTGGTTAGATAAACAAAGCATTGTTACCTCATAGCTTCTATAGTCCACTTCCACATCATCCCCGTAAACATTTAGCTCCATGTTTTTGTGACTAAACACAGTTGCTGGTTTGGGATTCCTGGGATTACATGCCATATCATCTGCCAGCATCAGGACAATGTGACTGGGAAAAACAAAACAACACAATTTCAGATATTCTATTTTAATACAATAAACAAAAGGAAAACTGCAGATAATGAAGCCAACAAACATGACCCATTATGAGAGCCCTGCAAATCTGTGGATATCCGCTTTATATCCATGGACTATGCTTGCTGATCGCAGATCGTCTGAAGATAAAAATTTTGTATCCATGCAAGACTCTACTCATTATTGAAACAAGATTCTATAGCAGTTAGAAAATTGCCTGGAGTATAAGTACAAGTTACTTTGGTAATTCCTTATTTCCCCAAGGAACACTGTTACCATCATAACACTACCACATAAAGCTTTTTGTTTGTTACCGTAACGGAATTATTTGTTTAGCACTAACAACATGCTCAACGTCACACAGTACTTCACAAAAATGGATGGCTGCTGCCTCAAAGAGCTTAAAGACTCAAAGTCAAACAGAAGGTGGGTCACACTTGAAAAAAGTGTCGAGTTCCAAGTACTCAAGACCCAACTGTTAAACCCTATTAATATAGTCACTATTGTTAACACCTAAGGATTATTCTGAACAGCAGCAGATGATTTTTTTTTTCTCTTCACGCACAACCCCTTGGGCACAGCAATTTCTCCTCAGAATATGAAGAATAATGAAGAATGAGGACAAGTCTTCCAGGATGTAGTATTACTCCAGAAAGAAGCTGTCCTCCTACTAGCACAAATACTGACCTGGGGAACATTTTCCCTTATTATTAGACTTGATTAAACATTAATATGACTCAACTCAGGATAAAACAAAGCTACTCTACGCAAATAAAACAGTCTGGGGCTTAACATGTTGTCCAACAGCAAAACCTAAAGAAGTGGGACAGCAGGCCGAGGAAACTTCCTATGGGCATAGAGAAAGGAGAGATCTGAGGGGCAGCTTCCAAACTCTACAATGTTCATGGGAAAGACAAACTCCAGTCCCGCAGAGAGATTCAACCTCCATGCTGATCTCGGGAACCATCCTTTCATCTGGCTGAACAGCTTCCCATCAACCCATGTTACCATCAACCATTCCAGGCCCTGTACCTCTGTTGGGAGGGGAAAACATGCAGCAGCAGTTAATGCTACAAGGAGCATCGTTTCCATTGTTTTTACTTATGGTGTTTTCTCCCACTTCTAAGAAGAGCATTCTGCATAAAGCTGCTTGGTTCCACTTTGCCCCTTGTTGCCTTTGGGACTTTTTCATCCCATTTCACTTCAGTTTGTTCCCCTCTACTTCTAAGAGAGGCTTAACAAATCAGTACTCCTTTGCCATGTTATCTGTACTACAATATTGTCTGGGATCCTCAACCATGGTCTCCATTGTAGTAGGCATTGGGCAAACAAGAACTACAGAGAACCTGACCTAGACAGCTGACATTTTAGGTTTATGACAAGACAACCGGGTGAAACAACAGGGAGGCGAGAGGACAAGGCAGCAATAAAACAAGAATTATTCTCCCATCACAAAGCTTTTGCAAAGTGAGACAATAAAAAGGGAAGAGATCGGCTGCTTTCCACAGACCTGAGTTTTAATGGGAGCTGTGGGGACAATGACATTGTTGAAACTACCAGACATGCACATGGCAAGAAGTTAAGGGCACCTAGACAGCTCTATCCAGCATCAGACATACTATAAATATACTCAAACAGATAGCCTGTCCTGATACAAAGTACAGGGTATAAAAATGTTTCTCAAACAGTCAGCCTGCGTGCAGTCACACACCTGGGATTCTTTCTTCCTTTCTCAACTGTGACTTTCAACTGTGACTAAGAATGTTGCCTTCCTCTGATGTACTGAAAATGGTTGTTCACTCAAGCCAGTTTAGCTCTTGTCTGTGGCTACACTAAGAGCACTTTACCAGTATAGAAATACCAGTGTACTATACCACCAATGGGTTCCTAGTGTAGACTCAGCTATATCAAAATAGTTAAAACACTCCAGGGAGCAAAACGAGCTATGCTGTTAAAAATGCTGAGCTCTATTGGCATAGCTGCATCTATGCTAGGGTCTTCTGTTGTTACAGCTATGTTGATTAAGGATTAGACCTTTTCACACCCCTGACATCAGCTATGCTGGCAGATGTCTGTAGTGTAGTCTTGATCCTCATCTTGCCAAATAGAAACAGCAGAGCAATTAATCCCAAGATCCCTTCACATAGTTTTGACAAGCAGAAAGCTTATTTTCCTTTCAATGATGTTGTGTGTCTAGTGATCAGTCCTGTACCCACAGAAGTCAATGAGTGTTTTGTCACTGACTCAACTGACAGCAGGATCCTACCCATAGGCTGGGAAAAATTACACATAGTGAATAGGCAGGGCATGAAAGATTGAGTCCTGGAAATATAAATAGTGCATAAGAGCATGGATTTACCCCTAATTTACACACCAACCCATCATGTGCACAGTCACGCAGGGACAGAACTTGAGCAGACTTCTTATTAGGGACACTTCACGTAAATGACAACATATCACCACTCGAACAAGGTCCCAGTCCTTTCCCTTCCGAACACCACAAATAAACCCCCAAACTTAGGCTGTGTCTTTACTGACACAAAAAGCTGTTTTTTAAAGTGAGATCACTAACACACAATAGTTATATCACTGTAAAATCCAAAGCAGAGACAAGGCACATGCCATTTTTACCATGAGGTTGCCAGGCAAGGTCAGCACTATAACCCACCACCTCAACCCCCCCCCAACCCCCCCAGTGAAAATACAGTGTTCTGTCTTCATTAGGTTTTTACAGCAGAACAGCTAATGCCTGTTAGTTATCTTGCCATTTCTAACACAATTTTTTTTGTCAGTGAAGACAGTCTTAGATGAGCAAGACATTAGCCTCTAAGGACATTAGTGCCCTGATTCTACCCCATCCAGCACAGTTATTGCATGCATGTTATTTTATCTAGATTGTATAGTTCAATAAGATAGAGTCAAATCTGGAGCTACAGCACCTTACACCAGCTGGGGATCTGGTCCTCACTGTCCTTTGGGAAGAAAAGTTCTGGTAGGAGCTGTCAAGGTTCCTCCCCCACTCTGAACTCTAGGGTACAGATGTGGGGACCTGCATGAAAAACCTCCTAAGCTTATCTTTACCAGCTTAGGTCAAAACTTCCCCAAGGTACAAAATATTCCTCCCGTCGTCCTTGGATTGGCCGCTACCACCACCAAACTAATACTGGTTACTGGGGAAGAGCTGTTTGGACGCGTCTTTCCCCCCAAAATACTTCCCAAAACCTTGCACCCCACTTCCTGGACAAGGTTTGGTAAAAAGCCTCACCAATTTGCCTAGCTGACTACAGACCCAGACCCTTGGATCTTAAGAACAATGAACAATCCTCCCAACACTTGCACCCCCCCCCTTTCCTGGGAAATGTTGGCTAAAAAGCCTCACCAATTTGCATAGGTGACCACAGACCCAAACCCTGGGATCTGAGAACAATGAAAAAGCATTCAGTTTTCTTACAAGAAGACTTTTAATAAAAATAGAAGTAAATAGAAATAAAGAAATCCCCCCTGTAAAATCAGGATGGTAGAGACCTTACAGGGTAATTAGATTCAAAACATAGAGAACCCCTCTAGGCAAAACCTTAAGTTACAAAAAAGATACACAGACAGAAATAGTTATTCTATTCAGCACAGTTCTTTTCTCAGCCATTTAAAGAAATCATAATCTAACACGTACCTAGCTAGATTACTTACTAAAAGTTCTAAGACTCCATTCCTGGTCTATCCCCGACAAAGACAGACTATAGACAGACACAGACCCTTTGTTTCTCTCCCTCCTCCCAGCTTTTGAAAGTATCTTGTCTCCTCATTGGTCATTTTGGTCAGGTGCCAGCAAGGTTACCTTTAGCTTCTTAACCCTTTACAGGTGAGAGGAGCTTTCCCCTGGCCAGGAGGGATTTCAAAGGGGTTTACCCTTCCCTTTATATTTATGACAGGAGCCAATATAAAGTAAGAGCTTTTTAAAACAAAACAATCGAAGACCCTTGCATGTACATCCAACCAAAACAGGAAAGACTGCTCTGCTCAGTCTTTCAATGCTCCCTATCCACCTCAAAGAAGTGTGTATTGTCAAGTCCCCAATAGATCTCATCTACGCTCATCTACCTTGGCTAATTTGAGCTTATTAACACAAACACAGTTTGTACAGAAGACAACGCAAATAAAAACATAACACAATTTTTAAACGTAGAGAGCTGCTATTTGGAAAGTTGAGTGAAGAAAGAATGCTCACAAATCAAAGATTAAGTTTTCAGCATTTTAACAGTAGCCCACGATCACAGAGCAATCACCAGGTTAAAATTTAAAATAAAAAAAGGCCAAAAAGCATGAGAAGACGTTTTTGAATACCCACTGAAGACAACCCTTCACATTTCACACATTAGCAATTCCCCTGTGATACCCTGGGCTGAGCTCTTAAAGAACACTGAATGCATCTGATGAAGTGAGCTGTAGCTCATGAAAGCTTATGCTCAAATAAATTTGTTAGTTTCTAAGGTGCCACAAATACTCCTTTTCTTTTTGCGAATACAGACTAATACGGCTGCTACTCTGAAACTACAGTTGTCGACATTATAAAGGGAACATAGATCTCAGCATCATAGTCTCACTATGGTATTACTTTAATAAAATAGGGAGATATTAACTTAATGTGATCTTGGCTTTTTCATGATGAAACAACCAATTCCTTTTCAGTGTCAGCCCTGGTAAAGATTCTCCTAGTTTTTCTATTCTGACATAACATAAAACTGAGACTGGAATTGCCAAAGGAGTTAGGTGCCTAGTTCCTACTGAAATCCAATGGTATTTGGGCACCTCACTCTTAGGATGGGTCTGCTCAGTTTTTCTAGAAACGTAATTATTTACCAAAACAGTTATACCAGTACAATCTAGTGTGGATGTAGTTACACCAGAATAAAGATGCCTTATACTAGTATTGCTTATTCCTCTTCCCACACGACATCTTTATACTGATATAATCATATCCACACCATGGAGTTTGTGCCATTTTTCACTATCCTGGTGTAGTTAAAGCAGCCCAACTTGTGCATGCAGAAAAGGCTCCTGGCTCCTTTGAAACTCCCAGCCAAAATGTCTTTTTTTAATATAGTTTGTGACATGCAGGAGCTTCTTTGTTAGACACCAGTTATTTAGAGGTCTTCACTCTAATTGTGTGCCCTTGATTTAGCTGAAGCACTGCACTCGTACTGTGTTTAGTCTTGCTCATTAAGTGAAGTGTTCTCTAATCAAAAGGCATATTAAAAAGACATTAGTTATGTTAGACATGAAGTTGCAATACAGTAACAGGTACATGTCAAAGAGTTGCACTATCAATTCTGAATACATTTTACCAATTTTCTCACATTGTGCATTCACCAAACTAATTAGCAGTGCAATTAACTGGTTGGTTCGCATCACATAATTTGATCTAATTATCCGTTTCTGTTTGGAATCATCATGGTACATATTTTTTTTTCATTTTCCTTTCCAATAATATTGTTCCAATTTTCAGTAAATTAAGTCTGTGCTCTCTACCTTTTACTTGATTATGAAACGAAGAGACCAGCATTTTATTCCTGTTTCAGAAGATGAGACTGAACTTTTACTTTAATATCCAAGTTTAAACAATTGTGCTCGTCAAGATTCTCTTACCTATCAGGAATGCCTAGTCTCTTGACGCTTCTGTAAACTGAAAGCGTATTTGCCACATGACGGTAGTTAAACCAGAAGCGAGATGTACACACCTTTAAGTGTTAAAAAGAAATAAATGCATATTAGAAGATATAAGAAATGCATTCTGAATTAGTACATGCATCAATGGATATTGATTGCTGAGATGCCAAAAAACTTGTCACCCAGCAATCAGGGCCTAGCAACTGCTAGAAATCAATGCCATAAGTAATACACACTTTCTCTGCAGAAAAAGCTTTTTCATATTTTGAAAATACATGTTAACGTATTGAGCCACAGAGAACACTTTCATTTAAAACTGGATAAAGTACAAAAAAAAAAAAAGTACCATAGGGAATAATCCAGCACTGACAAATGGATTAGCTAGATTATTTAATGTCTTATCCATTTCAAATTTCTGTGATTGCCCTGTTGCGGTAAAGTGTAAGCAAATGAATACAAGGTCCACATGTAGAAAGAGGGGAACTTTTGCTGGGGGAATCTGGTTTTTAGGGAGTCAACTATAACAACATTAGAGTTGGGCCCCAGCCATAAAATTTGAATAAGAACTCCCACACAATTTAGGAATGTTCACATTCCAGTATGGGGGCACATTTTCAACCAATATGTCAGTTTTTTTTAAATACAAGTAAGCATGTAACTACAAGAAGAGTGTCAGAAGTAACTTTCAGAAACTGTTTAAGAAGCAATAATTGTATTATATGTTACAGAGCCTTTGAACAGACAATGACTAAATAAATATGAATACTAATGGCCAAGATACTATGATAGGTGGAAAGAATCTTTCAGATGCATGGAGCAATATTAAAACCTGTAAGTGAGCTTACTACATCAAGCATGTTTCCTGCAATCCTCTGTAACAGAGGCATGAGAACTGAAACAAAAATCATAAATCACAGACTTAAAACTTTTAAAAAAATCATTTCTGTCTGAAGATATTTCACTTACCATTTTTACAAATTACATCTAAATTTAACATAACTCAGATTAGAAAAAAGAACTATAGTTCCTCTGTGCATCACATAGCATTTTCTGTACAGTCACTGACAGTTTTCCCTTTATAGCCAGTTAGCCAGGATATTTGGGGGGGGGGGGGGGGGCTCTTTTGAACAGAAGAAGAAAGACAAGACATTTTAAAATAGAAGAAAACAGGATTGTACTGCCACAAAGAAGAAGCAGGGAGGACTTGGGGTCAGATATACTGAACCTACAATTCTTTTTAGTTGACTAGATGTAGACACCAGTTTAAAAGTTTTGCTTTGTATCATTTTTACTCTGAACCTGGCTCATGAAAAATTAAACAACTTAATTTTCAGTGAGAATCATAAGACCCCCACCTTTTGCCTTCCCCAGCTTCCTGAGAGATTTCTATCCTGCCTAGCTGGTTTTTAAAGCGACGCTTTTAGAAGGAGCCTAATGGAGTTAGGCAGACAACTCCCCTTGACTGTAAGTTAGGCTCCTATGTCACTTAGAAGCTTTTGAGTATTATAATAGAGTTACTATACTGGCTGGCTCTGTGTGCATTACACATCCATCATCAGCCCGGAAAGGGTGTGACCCCTCCCAGAGGAGAACCCAGGACATAATCCTGAGAGGAAGAGGAGGGGAGGGTGACCTTCCTGCCTGAGGGAAGGTGCAGGGTTTTAGGTGTCAGCACCATCACCAGCAGGAGGAGATCTGCTTCTTCAACCTGTTCCAGTAATAAAACACATGTTCTGTTATTTACCTAGTTCGTGCCTGTGTCACCATTTCAGGACTTTGCCTGCTTGTGCCAACCCACAAGAGAGGACCAGGTCATGCAACATTTCCCTAAACATACTTAAAGTTAAGCACATTTAATTGCTTTGTTGAAGTATGACCCCAGGCCCTTTCTGAACTGTGAACTGAGGCTCTAGCTTCCAACCAGGCTCAAGCTGTCTCCAGAACAATCAGTGAAAGCCATGAGAGTAGCTGCTATTTAGCACAGCAGTAAGTATCCTTGGAAGGCTGACCAACACAAGAGACATTTGTTAGGTTAAAGCTACTAGAAGAGCTCTGAGAAATCATGATCACATAGAAGAAACTGCCCAGCCTCAATTAAATAAGATTCTGCAATAAGTACGGATTAACAAAGTACACTCGCCAGGAGGCAAGATATTTAGCTTAAAAAAAATCTTTAAAAAGAAGTATTTTGAGATAGGAGATGATCAACTAAAGGGGCATCTTCTGAAGAGATGATTTTAAGTTGCTTTTCTATTTAGGCAAAATAGAGAGTGAGCAGCCTGTTAAACAGGCTTTGGAATATCAAGCTCTTGAGTTTTGTTTATATAGCTATCAGTGACAAGCACAGTACAAAGACTTAGACAGATAACAAAACAGTAATAATAGACTTCACTTCTATGGCATTTTTCTTTTGTGAACCTCCAAGTACTTTAATTCATTTATTTTATACCTCAAAAGTGGTGTTATCACTCCTATTTTATAAATGGAGAAAATGAGGCATAGCTGGCATGAGGCCAGAGCCTAAATTTCTGGGCAATTTGGGATAGCACAGAATACAGTCTGGCCGCAAGTAACTTCCTCAGGGTCACACAGGAAATCAGTGGCAAAGACCGGGATAGAAAGCAGGTCTCTTTGTACCTTCAGCACTAAGAACTTTCTACTTCTCTTATTATTATTACCAGTTTGTATCAAGTGTATTGCTCTGACCAAAGAAAATTGTATTTTAATTCTCTGCTTGCTTTTAACATTGAAATAGAAACAGGTATTTAATGTTAATAATTTTAAGTTTGTGCACTAGGGAATAAGAGAATGATTCTTATTCTTTCAATTAATTATCTTTTATTTTTCTATATTTTAATACTTAGAAAAAACAGTGTCATGTCTGACTGCTCAAATAATATTTTAGAACTGATCATTAGTCATTATGCTCAGGAAGCCTGATTAAAAACTGATGGAATAATACAATCTGAAGTTACCCAGATAAAAAATTAAGACGAGTAGTTCTTATCCTAAGTATTATTTTAGGAGATTAGACTAAAAAAAGAAGAAAGTTTGTTGTCAGACTTTAGCAAATTTCAAAACAAACAACAAAATCAGGAAGATGTTGTACCTTTCTAACCAAGCAAATGTTTAAAAAACAACAACAACCACCACCATGACTGTAATAATATACAGCATAATCATTTGTTTTCATTCTAATTGGAATGTTAATTTTATAAATACTTCAAATGTGCATTAATGTTCTGGATGCTTGTAATTAAATTATGCAGACGAGATAATGGTAATGCAATATAGCAAACTGGCATGCAGGGATAACTCAAAGTCATGCTATACTTACTTCCAGGTCTTGATCTTGCAACTTGTTGCATATGGGCAGACTACCACGCAACAACTGCAGGATCAGTGTTTTATTTAAGAAGATTGAATACAAAATGCTTACCAAAACTGCCCAGTTATTTGTGTGCCCACTTCTAAAAAACTGTTCTGCTTTGTCCTGCAAGAGACAAAAAATATTGGAACACTAGTGTAGAAACAAACTTAGGAAAAAAACTACAATACAGCACTTTTTTTTTTGGTTAGTTCTACAAATGTTAAATGTCATATAGAATTAAAACCTTAAACCAGCTAAACAGAAAACATGACTTCTTCTGGTTTATAATATCCCTCCTGATGCCTGAGAAAAGGATCTATTCTATATTCTGTTTGGGCTGTTCTGTCCACATGTTAAAATCAGACAAGTAATCTGGTTCTCTCACAAATTCCTTATCAAAGTTTGGAAACACCTGGCTGGCAATGAAAACAAAACCAGAGAAATTCAGAGTGGTAGTGGTGATGGAAAGAGAGAGGCAGCAAACTAGGATAGGGAAAAATGGAATGAAAAAGAAACATAGCGTTCTATCCAAGAGGGCAATATCTGGGAAAGATTAAAATCCCAGAATCTTTCCGTTTACAAGTCTCTAATCACGTGTTAAACAATGACTCCACAAATCATCTGAATCCAGGCTAAAAAAAAAATATGGAAGGTGATTTAAGCATTCAAAATCTATCCTGTGCTAAAGCAAATGGAAGAATAGAGTGATAGGCTCTGTTAATTTAATTTTTAAAATACCCCCCTAAACATATTGTTCTATTTTAGAGAACACCCCTAGGAACAGATGAAATGCTTCATCAGCCCTCAAACCTTCCTTAAAGTGAAGAACCTTGGATAAGTTTTTCCTTTCACTGTCCCCACGCCCTTAAAGAATACCAGATAGGAAAATAAAAAATCCCACACATTTAAAGCAGCTTTAAAGTAAAGACCAGATTATGCTGGACCTTCTAACGTAGAAGCAAGTACAATGATTAACAAACAATGATAATCGCTTTATGCAGTGTTGTTGTAGCTGTATTGGTCCCAGGATATTAGAGAGACAAGGTGGGTGAAGTAATATCTTTTTTGGAACAACTTCTGTATCTGAAAGTGACAAACTTTTGATCTACACAGAGCTCTTCTTTGCAGCTCTGAAGGGTAACTTTACAAGGTTCTAAAATTAGTGTATTTAAAATGCTTGATCTTATTTCCATTACCAGTTTTGTCACATTTTATTAATCTTGTTAACTGTGCATTATAGAAATCATTTGACAGTGAAGTTTTCTGCTTTATCAAAATGTTAATATGGGATTCACATTAAACTATAAACATCATATCTTAATTTAAAGTGAGCTGTATGCAAAAAAGTATAATTACTGAAACATGAAAAAGGCAAAATTGTAACGATTCCTGATCAAGGGACAATATTTGATTAACTCCTTCAGTTTATAAAAACATAAAGCTCTGAAAAATTCACATGCAACACATACCCAAATTAACCACAATATATCTGGATTGATCACAAAAGTGAACAATATTATTCTTGTATGTTTAACCAAACAAGAACAGTTTATTGGAAACTGAGAACCCCAAATGGCAAATAACTCAAAAGGATTATTAAAAAAAACCCTCCCTCTATTATTTTCTCTATTCAAAGAGAACTGGTACGTGCAAACAAATCTGAAAATTAATTCTGATGCAGCTGAATTAGTTGTTTATACTTATTATACAGTTTAAACAAGACATGGTGCATATAAAAACATAAGAACAGCCATACTGGGTCAGACCAAAGGTCCGTCTAGCCCAGTATCCTGTCCTCCAACAGTGGCCAATGCCAGGTGCCCCAGAGGGAATGAACAGAACACGTAATCATCAAGTGATCCACTCCCTTTCAATCATTCTCAGCTTCTGGCAAACAGAGGCTATGGACACCATCCCCACCCATCCTGGCTAATAGCCATTGATGGACCTATCCTCCATGAATTTATCTAGTTCTTTTTTGAACCCTGTTATAGGGTTTGGCCTTCACCACATCCTCTGGCAAAGAGTTCCACAGGTTGACTGTGCATTGTGCGAAGAAATACTTCCTTTAGTTTGTTTTAAACCTGCTGCCTATTAATTTGGTGCCCCCTAGTTCTTTAGAATCAGTTATTTCCATCTTTTATAAGCTTAAGGTGTACTTTTACATAAATCTGTGTATTCATACTGTGAGAGTTGGTCAACTGGGAGGATTTCCAAGCTCAGGCATAGGAGAAGAAAGCAAATAATGAAAAACAAGACAGGCAGCGATTCTCCTTCAGTGCTTGGGCTAGAAAGGGTTGAGGGCAGCTCAAGGTATCTAGAGGTTTAAAGGGAATTTTAGAGCAAGAAATAGGGAATCACAAATAAATAAGAAGCTCCAGCCTCCCAGGAAGCAGGAGACAGATCTGATGGGGTTTGGCAGAACTTTACACACACGGGGTAGGGGAAGGGGTGGGCAGGGTTATAGCCCCTCCCGCAACGCTGCAGTGGGGGCTGCAGCGGCGTATCCCTCCCCAGCACAGCAGCCGCCCCCGTGCGTGGAGTCAATGCAGGGGCAGGTCCATCGACACGGCCCGGGCAGCCCACGGGCCTGGAGCGCAAGTCACCCCAGTGGGGCCAGGGGCGGTGCTGAGCGGCCCAACGCGCTTCCCCCCAGCTCCCCTACCTGGATCCCGTCAGTCGCCGCCGAGCCGCAGCACGCCCACAGCAGGGCGGCTGCTGCCGGGAGCCAGCGGGGAGCAGGGAGGGCAGCGGCCATAGGAACCGGCTTCACAACAGGAAGAGGCAGGGAGGACCCAACCCCGCCGTAAAGCAGCTCCGGGCCGCCTGTGGGAGCCTCCCTGCTCCCCTCGCCCCGCCTCCCCACGGCTGCGGAGCTGCTCAGTGCCTGGCTCCGTGGCTGGGCGTGTGGAGATGACCCGTTGGAGTCCGCTCCTCCCGCCTCCTTGGCTGTCTACAGAGGCTCTTCCCCCAGTGATTAGAAATGGCGGGAAAAATGTATCCAGGGTAAATACAGATCACAGCGCTGGGGTGCCCGCTAAGATTAGGGCTCCTAGCCACTTCGGTAACACAAAATAAATAGTTGCTGGGGGAAGAATGAACACTCATTTAGAGAACCAAGATAGTGAAACACGAACATAATGGAAAGCTCCTTGAAACATTCACTGTTTACACACACACACTACCAAAAACATCATGATTGCAGAGTAAAGCACTCAAGTATTAGGAAGTGCCATGCTTATGGGGTGGGATTCACAAGGGGGATTTAGGCACTGCGATGATCAGGGTTGTTACACCTAACTTTTAGGTGCCCTGGCACCTAGTGAAATTCACAGCCCTAAATTGTGGGCACCCAGGTTCCCACATGGAGAGAGAGTTAGGTGTCTAAAGGTGGGATTCACATAGGGTGACCAGATGTACCTATTTTATAGGGACAGTCCTGATTTTTGGGTCTTTTTCTTATATAGGCTCCTGTTACCCCCCACCCTGTCTCTATTTTTCACATTTGCTGTCTGGTCACCCTAGATTCACAAAAGCTAGCAAACTGAGCAGAGAGCTGCCTAAATTAGCCAGTAGGAAATGCTGAAGAAAAGGGGGCTGCCTCACTGTCTCCCCTCAAAGGGAGTTAGTTGCCTATATTCATTTGGGATCCCCAACCACTCTCTTCTGGAATTAACCCAGGTCAGTCCTTTTTCAAGAAAAAGGGAGAAAGTGCCACCCTAACAGCCTTCTGGTCAATGCAGTCACCCACAGTGTGAGAAACCCAGGTTCACTTCCCCCTTCTGCCGGAGGTGGAGAAGGGATCTGAATTTAAGTCTCTCATCTCCCAGATGAGTGCCGTAACCACAAGGATAGGGGTTATTCTAGGGCCTGGCTCCCTCAATCTCTCCTGTTGAATTTGTTGCACTCTCTTTAAATAATTAAGTGGTCAGTGAGAGAACTGGAATGACTCTATACTCAGTGGGTAGGGCACGAAGGTGGGAGATCCAGATTTCAGTCAGCTAGCTCCAGCAGTAATGATTTATACACAGTGGAACAGCTTCAGAAGGACAGATTGAGACACATCCCCCAAAACATAACCAATACTACAGCATTTAGGGCCTGAGAGGTAGGAGACCCAAATTCGAACCCCTTCTGCACATACCTGCTGCCCATTTTGTGTAGCTTTAGATCACACCTGACAGACTGGGCCCAGCAGGCAATATTAGGCAGGAAGTCTTAACTGCCCAATCTTAACACTAGGCCAAGGAGTGATATAAATGCCCCCAACTCTAATCAAAGATCACGGTGCCCTAACTGCCCTAAGCTAGGCCAGGGAGCCTTACTAGCTCCCAGCGCTAACCAAGGCTGAGGTACACTAACTGCCTCAGCCCTAACCCTGGGCCAGGGAGCCCCAGGATACATCTACACTGCAGCTGGGAGCAAGCCTCTCGTCCTGGGTAGACAGACTCACACTAGCAGTGTGGACTTTGCAGCTCAGGCCGCAGTTTGGACTCTCAAGCCTAAGCGGTTGAGTCCTTCTAGCATGAGCCTGTCTTCCAGGGCTGGGAGATGCATCCCCAGCTGCAGAGTAGACCTACCCTTACAGGCCATAATCATAAACTAGGGAGCCCTACTGGACCAAGCCCTAAATCTAGGCTGGAGAGCCTTAACTGCCCCCCATAACTGACCCAATCCTAAATGTAACTCCAACCCTAGCTGCCCAAACTAACCATACACCAGGGAGCCCTACTAACCCCAGTCCTAGTCTGTGGAGATCTAATAACCTCAAACCCTAACTCTATGTCAGGGTGGCCTAACTGCCGCAACTATAACAATAGTCCGGCGAGCCCTACTGACTCCAGCCCTAACCCTAGGCTGAGGAGCCCAAATGCCACAACCCAACCCTAGGCTGTAGAGCCTTAGCTGCCCCTACCTTAACCCCAGGCTGAAGTGAATTAACTGCCCCTCCCCTAACCCTAGGCTAGGAAGCACTATCACCCCAAACCCTGCCCCTAGGCTGGGGAGACCTAACTGCCTCAACACTAACCGTAGGCTGGGGAGTACTCTGGCATAGGATTCAGGTGGGGGCTCATAGACCTCTACCCGTCCCAATCTCTAACCCTGGGCAAAGGAGGCCTAACTACCCCAACCCTACTGCTAGGCCAGGGAACCCCAAGTACTATAACCCTAGGTTGGAGAGCTCTAACTACCCCAACCCTATAATGGGGAGCCCTACCAACCTCAACCCTAATCCTAGGCTGGGGAGGGGTACAAGCCCCATCCCTAAAACTAGGTCAGGGAGGGAACCCTACCAACTCCAGCCCTAATCTTCTGTGAGTGAGGCCTACCCATAGGCTATGATAACCTAGCAGCCCTCCTGCACCAAAGATTAGGGTTGGGGCAAAGTACTCCAGCCCTGAGCCAAGGCTGGCTGGGGTGTGACAAATGTAGGAAATTTCCTGCGATCACGTTATGAGCTATCTGTATGATTCTCCTCCTATCACTTTGGCATCACTGCCCACTGAGGGGGGGGAATGATTTTCTTCCTAGAACATGGGAAATCAGGCTAGGTATTTGTGACATAGCTGCTAGGACTGCCTGGGCTGGAATCAACACCTTTGAAAGGAAGACTACAGGGACAATGGCTAGCTGCAGAGGCAGCCAAACATGTGAACACAGCACGATTGTGTCCAGAAAACAAAGACAAAAGAGTGTGAGGTGGCTCTATTAAGAGATAAACTCACAGAGGCTGTCCAGCCAGTGTTTTGGAGCCCCCAGTGGGTCATCAGACTCATGCTACTGCTCTAAAAACAGCTATACAGACTGCTTCAAAGTTGTGGCTCAGGCTGGAGTTTTGGCTATGAAGCCTAGGTGGGGTGGGGAGTGGGCCTCAGAGGCAGAGCTCCAGTCCAAGCCACAACTTTGAAGCACTCTCCATACAGCTATATTTAGAGCACTAGCATGAGTCCTGCTAACCCAAGTCTGTTGACCCAGGCTGGGGGCTCCAAAATGTTGGGTAGACACACTTACAATTCAGTGCACATACCTGGCAATAAAGGAATCAGCAATATGGCTCGTGGAGCTCTGGCAGTCTGAACTGTCTTAGCCTTTGCTTCTCTCTGGTAACCTAAGAACATTCAGATTCTGTTTGCCAGGTGACTAATAAAAGGCTGTTTGGTGTTTCTGCATATACCTGCTGAGAGCATTGGATAAAGTACAAGCTTCCTGCAGGAGACTGGCATGGCTGGATTTACTGCAGGGAGCTGTGGAGACAAGGATCATTTGTGCCAGTTCTGTGTGGACTCTTGAGGTTCAGTGCATTAAATGGGTTACTGGTTACAAGCTGGGGTATAGACTAGACTTGGTAACCCTGTAATGTGGGGTACCAGCCCCAGCCATGAACCTAGGTCAGGGAACTGTAACAACTCCAGCTTAAACTTCATCTAGGGAGCCCTACCTGCGCCAGCCCTAACCTTAGGCTAGGCAGGGGTACTGGCCTCAGCCCTAAGCCTAAGTCAGGGTACCCTACTGACTCCAGCCCTAACCTTCGGCACAGGAAGCCTAACTGACCCAACATAACTCTAGGTCAAAGTAACTTAACTGCTCCAACCCTAGGCCACAGAGGAATACCAGACTCAGTCCTAAACCTTGCTTGGGGATCTATTGACTCTACCCCTAACCTTCATCAGGGGAGGCCTAACTGTCCCAACCCTAACCCTAAACCAGGGTATCCTAAATTCCCCAGACATAAGAGGGCTCCAACCCTCAACCAGGAAACCTCACCGGTGTTGTTTTATATTCATGTAATCCACTAATTTTAATAATTCATTGCTAGCTATTTAATGAGTGTCTTTAATAGATACTTAGTTAACATATCTACAGATTTCAGAGTGGTAGCTATGTTAATCTAGATCAGCAAAAACAATGAGGAGTCCTTGTGGCACCTCAGAGACAAACAAATTTATTTGGGCATAAGCTTTCGTGTACTAAAACCCACTTCATCAGATGCATGGAGTGGAACATACAGTAGGGAGGTATAAATACACAGCATATGAAAAGATGGAAGTTGCCTTACCAAGTGAGCATCTCAACTCCTTTCAATCTAGCAGCCTAAAACCAACTGCCTCCTCCAGATGTCAGGTCCCACATCCTAAAGATTCAACTAATTCTCTTGAAGCCACAGTAATACCACATCTCCTTTCTGTTAATTTGTTTAAGCACACAGTTATTTGTATATATCAGAATTATCTTAATAGCTGTCTATAAATCTTAACAGGTCTCCTTTGAGACAGTGACCATTTAACTTCTATATTTGCTGTATTATTGAAGTTGTTCTCACTATTTAGAGGACTGATGTCATTTTCTTGCTGCATTATATAATTTCTTCTGTCATCTGAGTCAGGTCTTGCAAGTAACAATTGTAAATGTCTCTGATTTCATCTATACACTTAAACATAGTCAATGACATCATCAGATTGAGTGCTACCTCTTTTGTTACAGTGGCTTTCTGAGCCCAATTGCTACCATTTTAGATACATACGTATCATTTGGTTCCAAAAAAGGTAGTTCATGTGATCCTCTGTCATTATAATTCTTTTGATAGCAACTTAGCTGATATTTATACTTATTCCTTTCCTTATTACCTTCTTGAAAAAACACAGGTAATCTGTTTCTGAGTTTTCTGTTAAACAAAAACTGTGCAGGTAATAAGCCTTGTTGTAATGGCAATGTTCCATAATTTAATAATGCCAAATATAAATCAGTATTTATTTCATCAGCTTTCGTTAGTAATCCTTGTACAATTTTAACACCATTTTCAACTAGCTCATTAGATTGTGGGTAACCTGGACTTGAGGTAATGTTTAAAATCATATGCTACGGTGAAATTTTTTAACTCGCCTGTGAAATTGAGGTCTATGATCAGTCATGACCATATCGGGAATCCAATGTCTTGCAAAAATTGATTTAATTTCATTAATGACTTGTCTGGCACATGTTTTCTAGTAGACATATTTCAGGAAAATGCAAAAAATACTCAAGAACTATAACCTATGTATGTTCTTTTTAGGGCTGTCAATTAATCACAGTTAACTCATGCGATTAACTCAAAAAATTAACTGTGATTAAAAAAATTAATCGCGGTTAATCGCCGTTTTAGTCGCACGGTTAAACAATAGAATACCAATTGAAATTTATAAAATATTTTTGGATGTTTTCTACATTTTCAAATATATTGATTTCAATTACAACACAGAATATAAAGTGTACATTCCTCACTTTATATTATTATTTTTATTACAAATATGTGCACTGTAAAAATGATAAACAAAAGAAATAATATTTTTCAATTCATCTCATAGAAATACAGTTGTGCAATCTCTTTATCGTGAAAGTGCAACTTACAAATGTAGATTTTTTTTGTTTGTTACACAACTGCACTCAAAAACAAAACATTGTAAAACTTTAGAGCCTACAGGTCTGCTCAGTCCTACTTCTTGTTCAGCCAATCGCTCAGACAAACAAGTTTGTTTACATTTACGGGAGATAATGTTGCCCACTTCTTATTTACAATGTCACCATAAAGTGAGAACAGGAGTTCTTATGGGACTTTTGTAGCTGGCATTGTAAGGTATTTATGTGCCAGATATGCTAAACATTCATATGTCCCTTCATGCTTCGGCCACCATTCCAGAGGAAATGCTTCTATGCTGATGATGCTCATTAAAAAAATACTGCATTAATTAAATTCGTGAATGAACTCCTGGGGGGAGAATTGTATGTCTCCGTTTGTTTTACCTGCATTCTGCCATATATTTCATGTTATAGCAGTCTCGGATGATGACTCAGCACATGTTGTTCGTTTTAAGAACACTTTTTCTGTAGATTTGACAAAACGCAAAGAAGGTACCAATGTGAGATTTCTAAAGATAGCTTCAGCACTTGACCCAAGGTTTAAGAATCTGAAGTGCCTTCCAAAATCTGAGAGGGACAAGGAGTGGAGCATACTTTCAGAAGTCTCCGATGCGGAAACTACAGAACCTGAACAACCAAAAAAAAAATCAACCTTCTGCTGGTGGCATCTGACTCAGATGATAAAAATGAACATGCATTGGTACGCACTGCTTTGGATTGTTATTGAGCAGAACCCATCATCAGCATGGGCACATGTCCTCTGGAATGGTGGTTGAAGCATGAAGGTACATATGAACCTTTAGCACATCTGGCATGTAAATATATTGCGACACCAGCTACAATAGTGCCATGCGAACACCTGTTCTCACTTTCAGGTGACATTGTGAACAAGAAGCGGGCAGCATTATCTCCTGCAAATGTAAACAAACTTGTTTGTCTGAACGTTTGGCTGAACAAGAAGTACGACTGAGTGGATTTGTAGGCTCTAAAGTTTTACGTTGTTTTATTTTTGAATGCAGTTATTTTTGGTACATAATTCTACACTTGTAAATTCAACTTTCATGATAAAGACATTTCACAACAGTACTTGTATTAGGTGAATTGAAAAATATTATTTCTTTTGTTTTTTACAGTGCAAATATTTGTAATAAAAATAAATATAAAGTGAACACTGCACACTTTGTATTCGGTGTTGTAATTGAAATTAATATATTTGAAAATGTAGAAAACATCCAAAAATATTTAAATAAATTATATTCTATTATTGTTAAATAGTGCAATTAATCGCACAATTAATTGTGATTAATTTTTTTAATCGCGTGTGTCATAAATATAAAGGGAAGGGTAAACCCCTTTGAAATCCCTCCTGGCCAGGGGAAAGCTCCTCTCACCTGTAAAGGGTTAAGAAGCTAAAGGTAACCTCGCTGGCACCTGACCAAAATGACCAATGAGGAGACAAGATACTTTCAAAAGCTGGGAGGAGGGAGAGAAACAAAGGGTCTGTGTGTCTGTCTGTATGCTGGGTCTTGGCCGGGGATAGACCAGGAATGGAGTCTTAGAACTTTTAGTAAGTAATCTAGCTAGGTATGTGTTAGATTATGATTTCTTTAAATGGCTGAGAAAAGAATTGTGCTGAATAGAATAACTATTTCTGTCTGTGTATCTTTTTTGTAACTTAAGGTTTTGCCTAGAGGGGTTCTCTATGTTTTTGAATCTAATTACCCTGTAAGATATCTACCATCCTGATTTTACAGGGGGGATTTCTTTATTTCTATTTACTTCTATTTTTTATTAAAAGTCTTCTTGTAAAAAACTGAATGCTTTTTCATTGTTCTCAGATCCCAGGGTTTGGGTCTGTGGTCACCTATGCAAATTGGTGAGGCTTTTTATCCAACATTTCCCAGGAAAGGGGGGTGCAAGTGTTGGGAGGATTGTTCATTGTTCTTAAGATCCAAGGGTCTGGGTCTGTAGTCACCTAGGCAAATTGGTGAGGCTTTTTACCAAACCTTGTCCAGGAAGTGGGGTGCAGGGTTTTGGGAAGTATTTTGGGGGGAAAGACGCGTCCAAACAGCTCTTCCCCAGTAACCAGTATTAGTTTGGTGGTGGTAGCGGCCAGTCCAAGGACAACGGGGGGAATATTTTGTACCTTGGGGAAGTTTTGACCTAAGCTGGTAAAGATAAGCTTAGGAGGTTTTTCATGCAGGTCCCCACATCTGTACCCTAGAGTTCAGAGTGGGGGAGGAACCTTGACAGCGTGATTAATCATGATTAATTTTTTAATCACTTGTCAGCCCTAGTTCTTTATATTCAAATAGATCTAAACCTATTTTAGATCAAGGTCTTAGGTTTTCTTGAATAAGTATCAAATTGTTTAGACTGAGCATTTCTATGTCGAAAATATATGTCACATTTTTATATAATCCTCTATGTTTTGGTTCATTTGTGGCCAATACAGAACCTCCCTTGCTCTACATTTATATTTTTCTATGTCTAAAATGTATGTATTTCAACATCTCTGCTGTTAATCCTAGAGCAATTACTACTATATTACCTTTAAATGGAATTCCTTCAATTACTGATACATCTTGAATAAAATGATTATATGGCTTTTGGTAGAATTTTTTATTATATCCTTTTTCAATAGCTGTAATAACCTATTGTAAATTCTCACCCTGTTTAGTTGCTTGTAAAATTTCTTCCTATGCTCTGATATAGGAATTATTTTTAAGTACATCTACATATACCACATCATCTTCTGTTACTCTTTCTAGAGCTTATGATGTAACCAATGTATCAGCGACCGCTAACGATTTGCTTGGCTGATGTTCTAATTTTAAATCATATAGATACAATTAAAAAAATAATCCTTGTAACCGAGGCAGCATGTCTGTCAGTTTCCTTTTTGAAATATTAACTAATGGTTTATGATCTCTGTCTACTATATATAAATATGTGAAATAGTTTGGGTGCAAAAACTAATGCCAAACCCTCTTTTTCTGTTTGAGCATACTGACATTCCATTTTGGGCATGGCTGTAGATCAGTGGTGGGCAACCTGCGGCCCCCGGGCTGCAGGTTACCCACCACTGTTCTAGATGCATAAGGAATTGGTTTCCAAAGATTACCATTCGTTTGTAATAGAACTGCTCCTAGGCAGCATTTGGATGCACCTGAAGACAATTTTGTACATCTGTGTTACTATCAAATCATTTTAGTACTGGAGCTGTTTTTGTTAGTTGCTTAAGATGCTTATATTCTTATTGATTTTGACAGTCCCATCTCCACTGATTATTTTTACAGAGTAAAGACCCTAGATTTGTTGTTTCTTCTGCTAGGCTAGGTATGTATTTTCCTACAAAATTATCCAGACCCAAAAATGTTTGTAATAACTCCTTATCTTTTGGGTAAACATTAACTACCTTATTTGAAACCAAATGGTAGAGTATGCCCTCAATCTTTTTAAAATGAGAACTTAGGTGCTGGGGTGCAATTATGTCACAATTTATGTGGGTGCACAGCCATATAATGACCATTGTCTTTGTTACAGTAGTTTCTCTGCCACAGCTGTTTACGGGGGGTTTTTTTAACTGTAACCATCAATCATTTAAGCTTCCAGATGCCTTTGAAATTGCCAAGTACTTTATCAACTGTAAATAAGATTTTATAAAGAATTTTTAGGAAGGACCTACTTTTTGTTGGCCCAGCTTAGTAAAAAACATGGGGGGGGGGCAAGAGGGGGGTAATGGATGGGTTAAGAATTGTTAATGAAATGTAGAGCCTGCTACATTTCTGGTTCAAATCCAGACCAGCTTAGTAATGATCAGAAGCTAATACCAGTTGATGGCTATTTGATTAATTCACTTCAACTCCCCATGGATAAGTAACCATATCACAAAAACCACTACCACAACTGGCAGAAACCAAACACTCTGGTTAATAGCTCAGCAGAGAGAGTGAGTTCTGAATTACTCTTCCCCACCCTGAGACTCTCTCTCAAGTTCAGACTGGAGGGATATTGGTATAGAAAGCTTGCTACTACCTGTATCCAGTATAGAAAGCTTGCTACTACCTGTATCCAGTTCTTTACATTTTTTCAAATTTTTATTAGTGGACAGATGCCTCTACCTCAGCATTCTTATATGTACATACATACACATTTTTTTTTCTTCAACAGAGAGCTCGTAGTGAGCATGTGTATGTGCAGCTAGAACCCAGATAATCTGAGAATGGTGCCTATAGAATAGTTCCTCAAATACCTAAAACAGACCACAGTGAAAACATTCCAATCTAAATGATCACATGGACATATATTTTGTGAGTTATGAGTTGTGTGTTTAGTCCTAAAAATATCATGTTACACTTAAAGTAACAAACTGTGTCCTCTTGAATTATATGTGGAATGTTTCACATATTCCTCTGTTGGGTGGAAAGAGATTGGTGGCTAGGGAATAGCCAATAATTTGGGCAGGGTGATCAACTCCCCATGTCATAACCCCCACAGAAAAAGGAAAATAACTCCTAAATAGGGCTAGCTTCTATAGTAAAGTTATTGAACTGTACCTTTTAATAGATTTTTAAAGTTTTGAACAGAGGTTTAAACACAAGACCGATATCGTTCATCCGTAAATTGTAGGTCCCTCTTTATTCTTGGGAACCAGATGAAACAATAATGTCTCAACTGGTATTTGCAAAATGAAATTATAGAATGATCTCATTTTCAGTGAGGTTTGGGGTCAGCAGTAAACACAAGAAAACAAACTAAAATAACTATAACTATAGAATAACTATAGAAACATAAGAAAACAAAATAAAATAACTATAGAACTATAAATAACTATAGAATAAAGCAATCAGAAGGAAAATGAAATTCAGTTGACATTTATTTTTAGTACATATTATGGGCTCTATCCTGCTATCAGCTCTGTTCTGTAATTATGCATTCAAACCCCCAGCATATCAACAAGAGAATATAGATTTCCTGATGCTGTATCATGGAACAATCCAATATTTCACTTTCAGACTACATGAGGTTAGAAGTCATTTTAATATCATATACAGCTCATTCTATTGTGAGAGGATGAAATATGGGAAAAATAATGGCAACTTGTTTATAGTCTCTGAGTAGGTAATGTCAGAATCATAGATCAGAGGTGAATGTGTATCATATTTGCTTTTATGTGGACCAATGGGTTAGTTCTTAATATCCTTTTTTTGGTTTTCTAGGTGTAAGGTCACATTTAGCACTGAGAACCTTCATCTAAAGGTTGACTGAAAGAAAAATGCATGAAGGGAATAATAGTTCAAAAATAGTTTTCCCTTTAAAAAAACCCATACTTGTTTGTTGGTGTTTCCTTCTTTGCCAAAGTAAACTGCTTCAGGGTGATTCATCCTTGAAAAGGAATTTCACTGTGCTTCTTAAATAGAAGCAAGGTAACAAACATGTAAGAATCACAGTATTTTCTTTTAAAATTGTTGCTATAAAGCTTTCACGCCTTCTTCTGGTCAGTTAGAAAGGTAATTCATAGCCAATCTTTTCTTTAGACTACTCTGATCACCTTAAGAAACTGCCATGTCAAGGCCTTTATTACTACTAGTCACAGCATAATATAGCAGGTGTTACCATGCGGTGCTGTTACACCTAGTCTTCAAGTTCTTAGCATGCAAGCAAGTTTTTGGTCTTGGAAAAAATGCTTGTGTTATTACTTTTGATTGTGCAAGAATATTTGTGTAAAGGCTGCTTTCGGAGAGAGGAAGCAGAGCAAGCAGGAGGAAAGTTTGCTCTTTGCCTTAAACTCTTGATGAGAGTCAGTTCTTGATGTAGAGTTGCTCCCTGGCCATGTAATTGAAGCAAATTATGCTTAGAATATACCCAGATTCTGTGCCACTGGTTTCTCCTCCAACAGAAGCCAACTGACAAGGTCCTGACATTCTGATATCATTTGGAAAGGGGTAATAATGTTTTCAGAGCACAACATTGGTGTTGAAGATAGAGGCAACAGGATGTGTGGCTAAGGCCTCATCTACACTACACAGTTTTGTCAAAAAAGTCAGCTTCCACAACAAAACAGTTGAGGTGTATACACTGAAATGCTCCTCCTGACAATGTAACTCCCCTGCTACACCAACCTAATAAAACCACCCCGATGAGAGCCAGAGCACTTTCTGTGACATAGTTAGAGCGACGCAGCATCAATGTAGACACTGCACTTGGCCTCCAAGAAGTGTCCCACAATGCCCATGATGACCGCTCTGGTCAGCAGTTTGAACTCAGCTGCCCTGAAGATACACAGGTATCCGCCCCTCCTCTGTTTAAAGGCCCGGGAATTTTTGAAGTTCCTCTTCCTGTTTTCTCGGCATGGACAGTTCCATAGGTGCCGACCCACCATCAGCCACCCATCAGCTCCCTCTAACCTCCAGTGCCTCCTGCTCGCCAGTGGGCCCCATGGATCAGCGCCTCCCTCTCCCTCCCAGGCCTTCCGCATGCCACAATCAGCTGTTTTTCAGCGTGCATGTGACTCTGTGGGTGGGGGGGGAGGAAGGAGGGAGGATGCGGCACGCTGCGGAACTGGGCAGGGAGAGTGGGGCAGGAAGAGGCGGGGTGGGGGTGGAGCCTTGGGGGGAGGGGTGCAGTGGGGGCGGGGCCTGGGGCAGAGCCGGAGGTCGAGCACCCCGGAGCACTTTGGAAAGTTGCCGTCTGCGGACAGTTCACATAGCCTCTTCCCAGCTGATCAGGCTGGCTTGCCACAGAAGATCCGCTCCCACATGGAGTACACCAGAGCTGTTGGATCTTTTGGGAGAGGAGGTTGCGCAGTTGCAGTTCCAATCCAGCCGTAGGAACTTTGATATCTACGGGCTGATTGCTAGTGTCATTCAGGAGAAGGGGCACAAAAGAGGCATGCAGCAGTGCCATGATAAGATCAAGAAGCTGAGACAGACATACCAGAAGGCAAGAGAGGCTAACTCCATTCCATGCCCTCCCCAAACTCCCCCACCATGTTCCTCACATCTTCCTGGTCCCTTGCAGTACCTCTTGCACTCCACCCCTAGGGAAGGTTTCAAAATGAAAGCTGGAGTTACACACAGCTCTGAGAGTCATAACTGAGAGACTGCTCATCATTGCCATGTGCCCTGTTTGACAAAAAAAAAAATGTTTTGTCCTGCTATTAAACTTTATTATTTGAAATAAAATGAGTCTGTGTCGTACACACATTAGTTGGTGCTAAAATTCAAACGGTGGCTATAGGCAGGAATATTTGCTCAGTAAGCCTACAGGGGTTATCCAGGGTGGCAAGTAAACATTGCCTGTCTGAATGCATCACAAAGACATTACCGGGAATCATGTTCAAAATGCTCCTTCAAAGCTTCCCTGATTTGAATAGCCCCACACTGTGCCCCTCTAGTTTCCCTGGTATAAAATCAGCAGCCAGGCCATCAACTTCAGTGCTCCACCCCTAGGGAAACTTTTCCCCCTTTGCTTCACAAATGTTATGCAGAGTATAGCAGGCTGCTATGACCATGGGAATATTTTCCTCATTGAGATATAACCTGCCAAAAAGGCAGCACCAGTGATCTTACCAATCAGCCAAAGGCACATCCAATGGTTATTCGGAACCTGCTGAGCCTGTTGTTGAAGCACTCCTTGCTGCTGTCAAGGTTCCTAGCATAAGGTTTCATAAGCCACAGAAGCAAAGGCTAGGCGGGGTCTCCCAGGATCACTATGGGCATTTCCCATTCCCCAATGGAATCTTCTGATCTGCAAAAAAAGTCCCAGCATGCAACTTTCTACACAGCCCAGTGCTCCTAAAGATGTGTGCATCATGCACCTTCCCTTACCACCCTTCACTGAGGTCAGTGAAATGGCCCCGGTGATCCACCAGCACCTGCAACACCATGGAGAAGTAACCCTTTTGGTTGATGTACTCCGTTGCAAGATGGTCTGGGGCCAAGATTGGGATATGCGTTCCAGTTTATTGCCCTGCCACAGTTAAGGAATCTCATTGCCGCAAAGCCATCCACTATTTCCCACACATTGCCCAGAGTCACAGACCTCTGTAGCAGGAGGCAATTAATGGCCCTGCACACTTTATCACCGCAACCCTTATGGGTAGACTTTCCAACTCCAAATGATTCACGATTGACTGGCAGCAGTCTGGAGTTGCCAGCTTCCAAACAGCGATTGCCATTCAATTTTCCACAGTGAGGGCAGCTCTGATTCTGGTGTCCTTGTGCCATGGTGCTGGGGCAAGCTTGACACACAGTTCCAGGAGGGTGAATTTGCGCATCCAAAAGTTCTGCTCGTCATCCCATATATGCATCACGAAGCGATCCCACCACTCAGTGCTTGTTTCCCAAGCCCAGTACCGACGGTCCACTGTATGCAGCCATTCCATGAATGCCAGTGGCAATCTTTAATTATTTCTTTCCATGGCAGGCTCCACCGATTCACTTTGTTTTGCAGCTCACTAAATACTGCAGGACCAGCCACACTGTGTTCATAACACACATTGCCAGACTGGTCAGCAGTTCAGGACCCATGCTTTCAGGCAGAGAGGGCAGGCACACAGTTTAAAAGGGCTGTTCAAAAACAGCACAAAATGAAATCAGAAGCCCACAGAATGATGGGACGGTGCATCATAAAATAGTGAGCACGCCCCCTCGAGGCACTGCGATCTGTTCCCAGTGGCAGAGGGTGGTGGTGAGTTGCACAGTGGGATAGCTATCCACAATTCAACATTCTCTGTTGATATAAGAGCACTGATTGTGGAGATGCTCTGTCGACACAAGGAGCATTATGTAGACATGCACAACCGATGTAATTAAAACGGCTTATGATCGTCAACTTAAGTCTGTAGTGTAGACATGGCCTTAGCGATTGCTAACAGCACCCAGTAAGAGTGATTCATCTAGGGACTCCTGAGGAGTTTTAACAGGACATGAGTAGTCCTATTAGTGTCAGTGAGACAAATTATGTGCTTAAATTCAAGCATGTATGTGCATGTTTGCAGGAATGCCCCTTCTTCATTCACCCTTTAAACCAGGTTGTTTTTTAAACGAACATAGCCTTTTCTTCCTCAGTTGGTGGAATAGTAGGTTTTTGGACAACTAAGGCGTTCTTAAATGATTCCCAATCATCATTCACATTTTTCTGAATAAGTTCTTCCTCCCAGCTATTTGGCTTATAACTGATTTTAGCTTTCAGTATCCACCTTTTTAGTCCTTAATCTTCTGTTTTATTAACCATACAATATAGCTATGCGCACAAAGATAGTAAGATGAAATCTGCTGTAAAGAAAAAAAATGCCAGTATGGCTCCATAAACTGAACTAATGCCAAGAGGCCAAAGTCTGCAGTATTTATACCAATACAATGCCATTGAAATCATTGGTTAAAATTTACTGCTACGAAGAGAACCAGTTCAAGGTCAACTCACCATTAAAACCCCACTGGGTTAAATTAAGACTTAGTTAGTTCCTTGATCTTTTGCTGGTCTGTGCAAGATAGAATTTCACCCAAAGGAATTAAATGGGATGTCAGAGTCAGAGAATCTGGATTAAATCGAACAACAGATTTAGCAACGAAGTTCACTGGTGACTATGCAATTTGCAAAATATGGCAGCCACTAGCCTTAAATTGTTGGTGGTTGTGTGAATGCTGTCCAGTTACAGAACTCTTATTATGCAAGCTAAGACAAAGATAGCCAGGGAAGCTGTATTGAGTACTATGAAAAGTTATGATGAAAGTTCTCCCATATTGTTCTGCAACCCTATTATGAGTAAAATATCCAGAGACCCCCTTCCTCTTACAATTGTCTTTGTGAGAAAGGATGTGTCTCAATGAGGCTGTTCTGTGATAGGAACTGAATGAGAATCAAGAAATATACACATTGATACCAAGGATTACTCACACACTAATGTGAGTCTGTTGGTTCTTTAGTTCAGGTCAAGAGCAGGAAGAGATATAATGTCTTTTACTGATAAATATATCTGCTACATGAAAAAGCAGCTAGTGACCTTATACAGTTGTAATAGACTTAGTTTACTTTCTTATTTGGGATATTGATGTCAGTCAATGTCAGCTACTCAGAGCTTTAATGGATGTTTTTGGAGGAATATTACCTCAATGAAAGTCAGCTATGTACAATTTCAACCTTTACACTTTAGCAGGAGCTTTAAAAAAACAAAAACAAAAAAACCCCACATGCTTTATAAAATAATGCAATCTGATAAAGTGGAAGGGCAAACAATTTATATTGAACTTGCAGAAAAACAGTAAGCAGTCAGAAAAACAGTAACCACAACTTTTAAAGAACAGATCATACACATGTAGAAGTTTAAGATTTAAAACCTCAGGGCCAGATCCTCTTGTTTATCTCAGTTATTGATACTTTTGTGAAGGGAGTTCTGCATGTTCCTATGACCCCTTTTTGTTTGAGGGTGGGAATGTCCAGGGCCAAGAGAATGGCCAACCGGTCCTGATACCCCATTAGTCCATAACAGCTGCTGGTATGCAATCCAGGCATAAGTCAAAGCAAGCCTGAGATTGCTTTAAATGTATACTACCCCCAGAATCGAGGGAAGAGAAAGGCAATTTCGATCTCCCTTCATTGTTGAGCAGAGCACAGCTTGGCTGAACTGGAGGACCTCAGATTGGAAGTATAATATGTTGGGTGGCATAGACAATTAGTGGAGATACATGTGGTGCCATAAGTCTCCCATGTGAAACTCATGTTCTGCAAGCCAAATCTCTGCTACATGAGCTAGATGCAGATATATGCTAAATTTTCTTAGCTGCATGTCAATTTTACATACATCTTAAAAAGTAAATATGTAGTGTGTTTCAGTTTCAGAATTGTACATCTCAGTTCTAGAGTGAAAATAATTTTAGATTCAAGTTGCAAAATCATAACTAGAATATGTTTTTTTTCCAGATTCATACTGTCAGTCTCTAAGTACAGATATTCAAGGTTATGTCACACTGAGGATACAGAAGTTCACTTGCTGTGTGTGTTTGAAATAAAGATGAGATGTCATAACCTCTGATCCAGTCTACTATGGTAAATATAAAAGTAAGTTCTTTGCACTTGTATAGTGACTTTTGCTATCTCCTTCACTTTGCTTTTTAATCCTTTTCTATAACCAGCTCAGATGATCTAAAATTGCCCCATTGGTTTTCACATCCATTCATGAAATAGCTCCACTTCACTTCTCTAACTTAACATTTATCCACAGAACTGTTCTATCTGCTCAGAACTTGCAGAAACCATATTTAGTGCCGTACATAAAGGAGAACATCATACAGGTCTAAGTGTGTTTTGGAAAGGGGATAATCAGTATTTTCTATTAAATTATAACTTGAATGATAAATCCAGGGTATTTCCAGAAACTTCTATTGTCTATCAAAGATGTCAGATATAGTAAGCTGTACAGTCTAGCTCTCTCACTCACTTTTTCTCCCTTTCCACTAATCTAGAAACTAATTAAATTAAAAGTTTTAGAAGAAAGCTTGCTGGACTTCCTTTAACTGTAGCTCAATTTATACAGGAAAACAGGTCCGGCCTTAGGGAAAATGGCACCTTGGGCAAACTTGCATTTCGGTGCCCTTGGCTCCCGTGGGTACCCCCCATTGGCCCTGGCCCCCATAGACTTCCCAGGCTCCCCACCCTCCCTTCCCCCCTAGCCCCAGCACTGTGCCCCTTCACCTCTAATGCCTGCTCCCCTCCTATACCCTAATCTCTACACCCCCTTCACTCCCAACACCTGCCCCCTCCTGTGCCCCATCCTTGCACCCTTTCACTCCTACCCCCTGCACCTCCCTCCTGAGCCCCTAACCCCTGCACTGTGCATGCCTCCTTACCCCAACCCCTGCCTTCCTCCAGCACCCCAACACCTGCCCCGTCCTGTGTCCCTAACCCCTGCACTGTGCCCTCATCACCCCAACCCCTGCACCTCCTGTGCCCCTAACCCCTGCACTGTGCATACGTGTATATGTATCTTTCTGTATATTCTTACAGTACACATAATTGCACCCATGACTCACCAGCTGTCACACCCCCTGGTGATATCCCATGTCCAATCAGGGTCTCCTTTAGCTCCCCCTGATGACAGCTGTTCAGGACCTGTGGTGGGCAGCTTCTCGTGACCAAGCCCTCTAGCCAAGTTATATAGGCTGACCCCTTCCAGGATAAACCACTAGCCCACCAATTAGTAGTCCTTCAACTTCACACTGGACCCTCAGTCCAAGACTGGACTCACTAGTCTTTACCCCGGGTATCAGGGGGGTTCCATACTTCTTACCCCTTGACAGGGGAGTTTGTGCCTCAGCAGGCTGGGGATCCTATGCCCTACCTCTCCACTGGATTCTGGTCCAGGGACCACTGAATAGGGAGTCAGGGCTTGACTACAAACACCCCTTGCCTCCCTAGACCACGTCCTTCCTTCCTTTGTCTTGGGTCTTTGCCTCAGCCTCTTACCAGCCTCCCCACGTCAGCTCTGCTCCCGCTAACCCTCTTTCACTGGCTCCTGGTAGAGCTTCTTAGCGCTGTCTAGCACCCAGCTGGCTCTGTTGGAGGAAAGTTTTCTCCGCTCTCGTCACAGGGCAGTCTTCCTGCTCCCTGGAGGCCCCTCCACCAGCACAGAGTCCTGGGTCTGGGAGGACTCACTTTCTGCCACTTCATCCCAACTGCCTCCTTCAGCCGTCCCACTCAGCGCCCTGACTCCAGCCTGGCTTCTCTTACTGAGAGAGAGCCACAGATCGGCTTGCCTTCCTGGACAGCACCTAACAGAGCCAGGTTCAGGCCTTCTAGCTCCTGCCTCCAGCTTTGACACTTACTGCAGATGTAGCGGGTTGAGGGTGGTTGCACCCACAGGCAATCATTAACCTCTGCAGGCCAAGTTTATGGTTGGTACACCCCCTCAAAGTACATCGTTTGTATCAGCCACAACTGATACTTTCATACAGAATCAAACCCACAGCTATCCTTAATGGAGTTCCTCTTGAAAATATCTGTCCTTCCTTACCTGGGCCCTTACTTATGCCAGGACGCCTAAATCGAACCAATCCCAAGGCCTCCCAAACACAGCTGCTATTTAAAAAACAAAAAGCTTCACTTAATTCAGTTATTTCAACTTTCCTAAAGTCTAAACTGAATCCCTACAAGTCAAACAGTTTAATCTATTCTAAATAGTTCAACTGATTAAACCATTTTAAAACTTGTGATAGGGCACTCAGAGGGACAAAAAGCCTAATGGCTAGTGCACCTGACCTCCAGCCCCTTGTCTCTATTGAGCGGAGGGGCAGTAGAGGTGCCTGATTTCTGACTCCAGACCAGGAGCATATGGGCCTCCACCATCTGGGGTTTTGCCCTAAAGTGGGGAGTGGTAGCGGGAACCAGGCCCTCCCTCTCCACCAGGTCCCACCCCAGGTACTTTCCCTGTGGGAAGTAAAACTAGCAGGGTCCTCCCTGTGGAGAATTTCTAAGTCTGCCACCTTGGGCTACTGCCCATCCATGTGCTCCTTCAGTTTAGGACATGGCCCCTATAATCCAAACAGTCAATAGCTTAACAAAAAGTCCAAATGCACAGGGTCCTGCAAGACCTGCTGGTTCTCAAAGGGAGTGGTTGGAAAAGGCTCCTAGTTGTGCTGTGCCCTTTGCAGGTTTTCCCCTTGCAATCCTCCCATCCCATCTTCAACTTTTCTGAGCTGTATAACTTACCACACTACTCTGGTTGTCCTGGAGTCCCGCTCTTCCTATGTTTCATGGAGGTGGTCCAGCATTCCCGTTGGCTGCCTCCCGTACAATAATTCAAATGGAGAGAAGCCTGTGGACACCTGGGCATCCCACAGATGACAAACAGGAGAGGTGGGAGCAAGCTCTCCAAGTGTCAGAGATCAAGGGCTATGAACTGCCTTGATGTCTTATTAAACTGTTCCACCAGTCTGTCAGTATGGGGATGGTATATCAGTGTTCTCAAGGACTTGACTCTTAGCAGGTCGCACATAGAATCATAGAATATCAGGGTTGGAAGGGACCTCAGGAGGTCATCTAGTCCAACCCCCTGCTCAAAGCAGGACCAATCCCCAATTTTTGCCCCAGATCCCTAAATGGCCTCCTCAAGGATTGAACTCACAACCCTGGGTTTAGCAGGCCAATGCTCAAACCACTGAGCTATCCCTCCCCCTCCACACCTCCTTCATTAATCTGAGCACCACCCTTATATAGGCATAGGGTTGCTAAACAGATTAGCTGATGACAGTAACCATCTTTTCCCACCTAAACATAAAAAGGCACCACCATTTCTTTAATCACGTGCTGTTGGACAGCAAGCTGCTGGAGCATTTGATTCTGCTGCTGGTTCTTCAGGCCCCACTTCAGAAGCTTCTCAAAAATCCATCTCTGCTTCGTTTGTTTCCTCTTCTCCTTCTCTGGCCTACTTTCAGGCTTGGGATACTATGAGTGCCTGCATTCTCCACCATGCAGTAGGACCAGGTAGCCCGCAATTAGCACACATGACCACCAGCCCTTTGTCTCTGTTGGGTGACAATAGAGATACCTGGTTTCCTGACCCCAGTCCAGGAATGTCTGGGTGTGCACTTGGGTCTGGGCCTTTGCCCTTAAGTGGGGAGTCACAGGTGAGACCCAGGTCCTTCCTTTCCACCAGGTCCCAGCCCAGGGCCCTGTGGGAATAACACTGCTAGAGTCCTCCTGCACAGATCTAAATCTGACACCCTGGGCTACTTCCTATCTATGTGTTCCTTCAGTTTGGGGGCATGGCCCTGTTACCTGCACAATTTAAGACTCCACCCATACGCCCCCTTGTGGATCCTCAGGGCCATACTATAGGTCTCCTGTCCTTGTGGGTACTCAGGTCATAAGGGAACCAATTTTACCCCTCCATGGGCTCAGCGCTCTACCCCTCTGTGGGCTCAGAGCTAACGCCCATTCCCAAAGGACTCAGGACTCTAGGGGTCTGCACAAAACAAAAGTGAATTAGCAGTTTCAGAGTAATGTCTGAAGAAAATCTGAGAGGACCTCAGGATTTGGCCTCATTATTTAAAGAGCGTACTTGCCTGCATTACTCATATCATATTGGATTAACAACTCCCCTCCTCCACCCTTCCCAAAAAAACCAATTCCCTCCCCTACGCTTGAGATCCAATTTACTTTCCAGATTTTCCGTTTACTCATTTTTATTTTGTAGTGCATTGCAGTACATTTTATTGAGTTTGGAAAATAAAACAAGTAAGTCAATTTCGCTGTAATTTCTAGTCAGTTTCATTTTTCTTGTTCTTATTCATTAGCCAAGTGCTGGTTTAAAAACACAATACTGTAAGAGAATATTTAAATAAAATAAGATTATTAACATTATAGACTAAATGAAAATATTTCTGTTATTGGGCTATGTAACCATCCCCACACCACTACCTCTTTTTGTTTTTAAAAGAATGAATTTAGGGACCTAAACAAAAGCTGATGGCATCTGCACAAATGATATGTAACACAAATTTTGAAGCTCAACCAATGCTAGATTCAGAAGTTAGATTCCATAATGTAGAATCTTCACCACTTCTTGAATCATGATTCCACTTCACTCAGCTAATCTGAATAGATACCAATAAATTGTATCATTACAATTAAAAAAACCAAACTCTTAGCTAAGTGTAACAGAAACGGGGGGGCGGGAACTTACAGACGTTATGAAAAGCTTGCTAGATAGCTATATGGCAAGAAGTGTTCAGAAACAGTGTATTTCCTCTCTAAGGCGCAAAGATTTCCTTTTAGTCATCCTTGTCTGATGAATTTTCAACTTGCTAATGGACTGAGCACAATGTAGAGTTGCACAAGTTGTACATCTACATTAAAAGACATTAATTCTGGAACAGAAGCATAAGATTTAGCAGGTTCTGTTGAAAAGGTCTCACATTTCCCACAGACTCTACAAATTCAGGCTTCCTATGTATATTGCATCAGCCTGGATAAATGCGTCAATCCAAAAGCATGATACTTTGATTTGGTAAAGCTATCTAGCAGAGCAGCAGCTTCTGTAAGAAATGCTGTTTATGAATGATTCAATGGTAATGTTTAAAAAAAACGAAAAAACCCAGATGATGTTTATACATTGCAGATGTTGTTCTGAAGTGATGGTACAAACACAGGGCCTAATCCTGCTTTCATTGAAGTCAGTGGGATTTTTGTTATTGATTTAAGTGGGAGCAGAAGCAGGACCATAAGGACCTTTAGCTGGTTTCACACATTTTACACCAGTCTAGTGGACAAGTGGATGAAAGATCAGAATCAGGAACATGGTATGGAATTCACCAATCAATTTAAAGATGAGTTCCCAGAGTAAGTGATGAATCAGTGTTTGAATTACCTTTTTGAGAGCAAAATTCTGCTCTTGACACCCTCAGGTGGGCTTGGGCTGTGTAGCTGCAGCTCAGGCCGTAAGCAGAGATCCCCGGGGACTTTCAGAGGGCTGGGGGCATGCATGCCCAAATGGTTCTTCCACCTTTTCTATACAGTACCACAAAAGGGACTCCTCACACCCTCTTCTTCCTATTATAGAATCTGTGCATCCCTGTGCTTTCTCCCAATCAGCAAGATTGAACCACTTCCATTTGCTCTCTGATGTTCTGATATTGTTAATTGGCAGAGTGCTATCTTCAAGATACACATAACTGTCAGTACAGCCAAGCTGGGTTACCCAGCCTTGCATGTACATTTAATAAATGCATCCTCAGCCTCTAATTCTTCAGAGGCAGTCGCATCCGATTTTTTTCCTATATATTGCAGTAATGTACATCTTGCCAAAAGTAAAAGTTATATCAAGGGAGAGATGTCATGTCAGTCAGATCTAACAGTCTGATTTCTAGCTACATTTCACATATTCAGAGCCTGACAGATTTCCAAAGGGGCAATCATTTTCCTGGGATGGTAAATTGTACAGCATAGAACTAGATTCTGTTTACCAAAACCAAATCAGCCCCAGATCTTTCATTGTCTGATAGTAATTTAGAAGTGCATGATAAGTTATGTTTGCCTGGAAAGTCAGAATCAGTCTTTAATTTGACCCCAAGACATGCCGAGAAGCTGGCAGCCAAAACAGCAAAAATGTCAGTTCTGACTTTGCACACAAATTGTTTAGGTTTCTGAGGAAGACACTTATTGAGCATTTAAGGAATGTGAGTGAAAAGATTTTCCTTAGAAATCAAACCCCATATTTTTTGACTGTTACCAGCAGTGCAGCATAAAAGGTTATAAATGCAATTTGGAATGCATTGTTCTTCAGGGACAATGATAGTTTCACTGTATCTTTGTCATATAAAGTAAAAAGATATGAATTTCTAAAACACCCAGTGCTTATTTAACACTGCTGAAGCCTGTCTTCCTAAATACAAACTTAATTTACATTCACCATTCCCTAGAGTAGGTCAAGAACATATCCATTTAATTGATTTCAATCCTCCTTTTGCTTGAGCTTCCTTTAAGGTATCTGAGAATAATTCTCTTCTCTTTTCTGACAGGTATATGTAAGCCTTGTCTATTCTTTACTGATTTAAGTTAAGTTGATATAAGGCACTTTTCTACCAATTAAACGGTGCTCAGACAGGAGGATTACATCAATTTAATTAAATTGGTGCAACTTTTGTGTATAGACATGGCCTTGATGAACAGTCCTTGTTGAAGGACTTAGTTAACAATAGATTGCCGGCTTCCTCATCATGATCAGAATTATTGATGCAGCTGTAACCTTACTCTCTCCTTTAATCAGTCAGACCCTCTAGACACTCTTGATATTGAATAGCAAGTTCCAAATTTGACCAAAAGTTCACATTTTTCAACCAGCTCAGCAAATTACCTTGATAATTTTTGACAGCTATTGGGTTCTCTTTATTAGGCCTGGTCTACGCTATGAGTTTAGGTCAAATTTAGCAGCGTTAGATCGATTTAACCTGCACCCATCGACACAATGAAGCCATTTTTGTCAACTTAAAGAAAATAGATTTCTGTACTCCTCCCCTACAAGGGGCTCAGCACTGAAATCGACATCACTGAGTTGAATTTGGGGTAGCGTAGATGCAATTCGACAGTATTGGCCTCCGGGAGCTATCCCAGAGTGCTCCATTGTGACCGCTCTGGACAGCATTTTCAACTGAGATGCACTAGCCAGGTACACAGGAAAAGCCCCAGGAACTTTTGAATTTCATTTCCTGTTTGGCCAGCGTGGCAAGCTCATTAGCACAGGTGACCATGCAGTCCCAGAATCGCAAAAGAGCTCCAGCATGAACCAAACTGGAGGTACTGGATCTGATCGCTGTATGAGGAAACGAATCCGTGCTATCAGAACTCAGTTCCAAAAGACAAAATGCCAAAATATTTGCAAAAATCTCCAAGGGCATGATGCACAGAAGCTACAACAGGGACCCGTAGCAGTGCCATGTGAAAATTAAGGCGCTCAGGCAAGCCTACCAAAAAAACAAAGAGGCAAATGGCTGCTCTGGGACAGAGCCCCAGACATGCCGCTTCTATGATGAGCTGCATGCAATTCTAGAGGGGGGGGCCTACCACTACCCCACCCCTGTCCATGGACACCTGCAAGGGGGGAGTCTCATGCAACAGGGATATTTTGGGGATGAGGAAGATGAGGAGGAGGAGGATAGCGCACAGCAGGCAAGCAGAGAAACGGTTCTCCCTGACAGCCAGGAGCTGTTTATCACCCTGGAGCCAATACCCTCCCAACCCTCCCAAGGCGGGCTCCCGGACCATGAAGCCGGAGAAGGCACCTCTGGTGAGTGTACCTTTGTAAATATAATACATGGTTCAAAAGCAAGCGTGTTTAATGATTAATTTGCCCTGAAGACTTGGGATGCATTCGTGGCCAGTACAGCTACTGGAAAAGTCTGTTAACATGTCTGGGGATGGAGTGGAAATCCTCAGGGACGTCTCCATGAAGCTCTTCTGGAGGTACTCCCAAAGCCTTTGCAAAAGGTTTCTGGGGAGGGCAGCCTTATTCCGTCCTCCATGGTAGGACACTTTACCATGCCAGGCCAGTAGCACATAGTCTGGAATCATTGCATAACAAACCATGGCAGCGTATGGTCCCAGTGTTTACTGGCATTCAAGCAACATCCATTCTTTATCTCTCTGTGTTATCCTCAGGAGAGTGATCCTCCCAGAGAATTGGGTGGGTGGGTGGGGGATTAGTTGGGTTTGTGCTGCACATTAACCCGAAAACCGCAGCCCCTCCTTTTAAATGGCCAACCCACCGGGTGCTTGGTATGGGAAAGGAGGGCGCTGCTGTTGGAAACCATTCCCACATGTTATGAAGGTTGAAGAAAACCGAAAGACTGTGGCTTACCATGGCTGCCTGCAAGCCGAATTCTGTTGCCTGGCCCTGCATGTGTGATCTCTCACATCAAACTGGTAGGCCCTCACTATAAGAGGCAAAATGCAACCTTGTACCGAAAGCACACGTGCTACGTAATGTTAACAGCTTGGTTCACCGTGAAAGAGTCGACCCATTATTCTCTAAAATGTGTCTTTTTAAATACTACTCTCCCTTTTTTTCCTCCCACAGCTGCAAATGTTTCAACGCTCCCCCTATCATCTCCGTCCCAGAGGCTAGCGCAGATAAGAAGGTGAAAAAAATGCACGATTAAATGTTCTCTGAGCTCAGCAGAATGCATGGAGGCAGACAATGTCAGAGTACAGGAAAGCAGAAAATGAACGCGAGGACAGGAGGGACGAGCAAGATGAGAGGTGGCGGCAGCGCGATGAGAGGAGGCAGGATTCAATGCTGAGGCTACTGGGGGATCAAACTGATATGCTACAGCGTCTGGTAGAGCTGCAGGAAAGGCAGCAAGAGCACAGACTGCCGCTGCAGCCCCTGTGTAACTTCCCGCCCTCCTCCCCAAGTTCCATAGCCTCCTCACCCAGCTGCCTAAGAACACAGGGGAGGCCTCCGGGCACCCAACCACTCCACCCCAGAGGACTGCCCAAGCAACAGAAGGCTGTCATTCAATAAGTTTTGAAGTGCAGTGTGGCCTTCTCCTTCCCTCCTCCACCACCCCACCCGGTGCTTCCCTCCTGCCCCACCCATCCCGGGCTACCTTGGCAGTTATCCCCCTATTTGTGTGATGAATTAATAAAGAATGCATGATTTTGAAACAACAATGACTTTATTGCCTCTACAAGCAAGGTGATCAAAGGGGGGAGGGCGGTTGGCTTACAGGGAAGTAGAGTGAACCAAGGGGGTGGGTTTTCATCAGGGAGAAACAAACAGAACTGTCACACTGTAACCTGGCCAATCATGAAACTGGTTTTCAAAGCTTCTCTGATGAGCAACGCGCCCTGCTGTGCTCTTCTAATCGCCCTGGTGTCTGGCTGTGCATAATCACTGGCCAGGCGATTTGCCTCAACCTCCCACTCCACCATAAACGTCTCCTCCTTACTCTCACAGATATTGTGGAGCATACAGCAAGCAGCAATAACAATGGGAATATTGGTTTCGCTGAGGTCTAACCCAGTCAGTAAACTGCGCCAGCACGCTTTTAAACGTCCAAATGCACATTCTACCACCATTCTGCACTTGCTCAGCCTATAGTTGAACAGCTCCTTACTACTGTCCAGGGTGCCTGTGTATGACTTCATGAGACATGGCATGCTGGGTATGGGGTATGCTGGGTCCCCAAGGATAACTATAGGCATTTCAGCATCCTCAACAGTTATTTTCTGGTCTAGGAAGTAAGTCCCTTCCTGCAGCTGTTCAAACAGACCAGAGTTCCTGAAGATGCGAGCATCATGTACCTTTCCCAGCCATCCCACGTTGATGTTGGTGAAACGTCCCTTCTGATCCACCAGTGCTTGCAGCGCCCTTGAAAAGTACCCCTTGCAGTTTGTGTACTGGCTGACAAGGTGGTCCGGTCCCAAGATAGGTCCCAAGTTCCGTCTATGGCCCCACCACAGTTAGGGAATCCCATTGCAGCAAAGCCATCCACTATGACCTGCACATTTCCCAGAATCACTACCCTTGATAGCAGCAGCTCAGTGCTTGCATTGGCTACTTGGATCACAGCAGCCCCCACAGTAGATTTGCCCACTCCAAATTGATTCCCGACTGACTGGCAGCTGGCTGGCATTGCAAGCTTCCAGAGAGCTATCGCCACTCACTTGTGAACTGTGAGGGCTGCTCTCATCTTGGTATTCTTGAGCATCAGGGCAGGGGAAAGCAAGTCACAAAGTTCCATGAAAGTGCCCTTACACATGCGAAAGTTTTGCAGCCACTGGGAATCATCCCAGATCTGCAACACTATGCGGTCCCACCAGTCTGTGCTTGTCTCCCGGGCCCAGAATCGGCGTTCCACGGCATGAGCCTGCCTCATTGTCACCAGGATGTCCAAATTGCTGGGGCCCATGCTTTGAGAGAAGTCTGTGTACACGTCCTCATCACTCTCATCACCGCGCTGCCATCGCCTCCTCACCTGCTTTTAAAGGTTCTGGTTCTGCACATACTGCAGGATAATGCGCGAGGTGTTTACAATGCTCATAACTGCCGTGGTGGTCTGAGTGGGTTCCATGCTTGCCATGGTATGGCGTCTGCGCAGAAAAAAGGCACGAAATGATTGTCTGCCGTTGCTTTCACGGAGGGAGGGGTGACTAACGACATGTACCCAAAACCACTCGCGACAATGTTTTTGCCCTATCAGGCATTGGGAGCTTAACCCGGAATTCCAATGGGTGATGGAGACTGCGGGAACTGTGAGATAGCTACCCACAGTGCACCGCTCCATAAGTTGATGCTAGCCACAGTAATGAGGACGCACTCCGCCGACTTAATGCGCTTAGTGTGGACATATGCAATCGACTGTATAAAATCAATTTCTAAAAATCCACTTCTATAATATCGACCTAATTTCTTAGTGTAGACATACCCTTAGCTGAAATTCCTGCCTTAGCTCGAAGCTAGGATCTTCAGTGCTGGCAGAACCAGACACAAAAATCTTCCCAAGGAGTAAGGGAGAGCACGAGGGGGGAGATCACTGACACTTTCTTCGATATTGAAGCAGTTAAGTTTTCATTAAAAAGTCTCTTGGGAAATCTCTTGTTAACACACCAGAGCATTTAAATTAGGAGTCAGCTAGTCCAAAAAGTTCTCATGCAGAGGCTGCTATTATTTGAAACTAAAACTTAATTATAAGTCAGACTCATCAGTGCCTAGCTTGAAATTGTATGTTAAGTAAAAGGTCTCTCTTACTATTACTTAAAAGCAATCCATGGCAATGCACAGGACAGCATCTCATGTTTGCAGTGTTGTAGCCCTGTTGGTCCCAGGATATTAGAGAGACAAGGTGGGTGCGATAATGTCTTTTACTAACTTCTGTTGGTGAAACAGACAAGTTTTCAAGCCAACTGAGTTCTTTTTTGAAAGCTTGTCTCTTTCACCAACAGAACGTGGTCCAATAAAAGATATTACCTCATCCACCTTTCATAATGGAATGCTAAACTGTATTATACCATTCAGCCACCAGTTGGCACTGGGTGCAAAAAACTTATTTAAAGGAACCTCAGCTACAACTGGCAGAGCATTCAAATGATGATGAACTCATCTAGTGTGTATAAACAAGCTCCTTAGCCAGGCCATATCTGGTATAGAAGTAGGACTTTGTGTCAGGAGCAGGATAAGAACAGAAACAGAAGAAACAAACCAACCAAGGCTGCAGGCTCTCAATGCACCAGAAAACTTCAGCTTTGATAGACCTTCACAATGGACAGACTGGAAGCAACATTTTGCAAGATTTTGAATTGCAAATAAACACAAAGAAACTGGAGCTATTTAGGTACATTCTTTAATTTACGCTATCGGAGAAGCAGGGAGAGCCTATCTTTAAACCCTTTGACTTGACTGAAGACAGTTACAAAGATTACTATGAAAGGGTTTTGGCTATGTTTGATGACCACTTTATACCACAGAGAAGTGTGGTTTATGAAAGGAAATGTTTTCACCAGAGAATTCAAGAACCAGGGGAATGTTTTATAAGAGCTCTGTGTGCATTGGCTGAAAACTGATTTTGGGAATGCAAAACAGGAAAATCTCAGACAGGCTGGTTATTGGGTTGACAGATAGAAACCTTTCACAGCAGCTACAATCGAAGAGGGATTTAACCATAGCCACAGCTATTCAGATAGTGAAGTGGTTTGAGCTAGTGAGACAGCAAAACCAAGACCAACTCAAACTTGAAAAAACAAGAAACTAGCTTAGAAACTATTAATAGATGCAGTATTAGTGCTAGGAGTCACTACCAAAAGCCCCCTGAGGCAAGGAGAAAGAACTCCCAGACTGAGAGGGACAAATTCCAGCCTACATGCACAATGTGTGGAAAAAGTCATATCCCAAGAGATGGTGCATGTGCAGCCAGAGGTGCATGGTGTAATACATGCATGACATATGAACATTTTGCAGCTGTTTGCTGCAGCTGCACCAAAGCAGTCAAGGAGCTGATTCACATGACACACAGTCAAGAGCATAGGCGCCGACTCCATAGATGCTCTGGGGCTGGAGCACCCATGGGGAAAAATTGGCAGCTCCCTGCCCCAGCTCGCCTCTGCTCCGTCTCCGCCTCCTCCCCTGAGTGCGCTGGGCTCCACTTCTCCCCCTAGCTCCTAGCACTTGCACCGTGAAACAGCTGTTTTGCGTGGCAAGCACTGGAAGGGAGGGGGGAGGAGGGGAAATGCAGTGTGCTCAGGGAAGAGGCGGGGCTAGGGCAGGGATTTGGGGAAGGGGTCCAATAGGGACAGGGAGGGGCGGAATTGGGGCGAGGACTTTGGGGAAGGGGTTGGAATGGGGATGGGGGTGGAGTTGGGGCAGGGATGGGGGCGGTGGGGCACAAGCACCCACCGGCGCCGGGGAAAGTTGGTGCCTATGGTCAAAAGCCATTGTTTCTGGAATCTATCACTTGTGATGACAGAGCCTGTCTAGAGAGTTAAACTGAATATTCATGGCAAGACTATTCACTTTAAAATTTACTCAGGAGCCGATGTCACATGACACAGTCATCTCAAAAAGGACTTACCATCACTTTCAACCTTTCCCAGAGCTGATGTCATATGACACATCTGACTCATCCTGGAGGTGTTATGAATTGCATGGGCCAGTTCACCAAACAATTTACAAAGTCAAAGGCTATACATTCAGAGTGCATGTGATTAAAGGATCAAAGGCCAACAGCCTTCTCAACTGCAGTGTAGCAGCCATAACGGGCCTAGTGAGATGTGGAAGAATTTGGAGAATTTGCTTATATGACTTTTGAAAGATGATCCAGTACAAGTCAACTTAAGAGAAAATGCCAGCTCATACAGTGCACAAACACCTCTACCAGAGAGAACATGGAAGAGACTAGCTACAAATTTATAGGAATTCAAAGGACATCATTATCTGGTCATCATGAACTATTTTTCCAGGTATATACAAATAATATACTTGACAGACATAACATGTTGCAATTTTATTGAGAAACTAAAGTGCACTTTTGCTCACTTTGATATTCCAGAACAACTTGTGATGGACAATGGACCACAATTCACTGCAGCAGAATTTAATTTTGAATGAAATATGATTTTCCTCATATTACTACCAGCCTTACCCACAAGCAAATGAAAAGGTTGAGAGAGCTGTACAGACAGCCAAGAAAATCCTACAGCAGGAGGATCCATTCTTTGCTCTTCTGAGTTATAGATCAACACCTACAGCAGCTGCTGGGTATAGTCCAGCACAACTCCTGATGGGAAGGCAACTCAGAACTATTGTTCCAGCTTTGGAAAATAACTTGTTTCCAAAGTGGCCAGACATGAAGAGAGTAGCCAAATTGGATAACAAGATTAAAAGAGCTTATGAACATTTTTACAACAGACATCACTCAGTTAGATAACTGCCACATCTAGAACCTGGTGACTGTGTTCATGTCAAATTGGATGAAGAAAAATGGACAGACAACTCCAGCAGTCATAAAGAAAAAAATTCAGCACCCAGATCATATATTGTTCTTTTTCTTTCTTCTTTTTCCTTTATGCCGCTTTTCCTGGTGAGTGTCGTGGCAGCAGCATAGAAAGTAGGGAGGTCCAGACCTCCCTTTCCTCTGCAACAGGTTTCTGCTCCTCCTGGGGTATTACCCAGCTTCCCAGGCCAGCCAGGAGATATAATCCCTCCAGCATGTCTTGGGTCAGCCTCAGGGCCTCCTCCCAATGGGACATGCCTGGTAGAGTTCCAAAGGAAGTCCTTCCAGGGGGCATCCTTATCAGGTGCCGGAACCATCTCAGCTGGCTCCTCTTGATCTGGAGGAGTAACGACTCTACTCCCAGGCTCTCCTGAATAACAGAGTTCCTCACCTTGTCTCAGAGAGTAAGCCCAGCCACACTGCAGAGAAACCTCATTTCCTTCACTTGTACCCATGATCTCATCCTTTCAGTCATCACCCAAGGTTCATAGGTAAGGATGGGGACATTGATCAACCTGTAAATCAAGAGCTTTGTCCGAAAACTCAGCTCCCAGTTCACCACCATGGATTGGTACAACACCTGTATAACTGCTGCTGCCTTACCAATCCACCAGTCGATCTCACGCTCCCACTTACCATCATTCATGAACAAGACCTCTAGATACTTCAATTCTTCCACTAAGGGCAGCTGCTCTCCCCTCACTTGGAGAGAGCAGTCCACTTTCTTCTGGGAGAGGACTATGACCTCACTACTTGCAAAGTGAAGGGTGAGGGTAAGGTGAGATGGCAGCAGGAGGTATGGACCACGATAGATTGGCCTTCCACAATGGAAACTGGTTCTAGATCATATGTGATCAAGACAAACAGTGGAGAGTTCAACAGAAACTGTCCACATCTACAGTTTGTTCCTCAGAAAGAACCATCAACAGAGCAAACTCTACAGCTGGGAGATGCAGAACAAGAAGACGACGACTCAAGGATTCCAAACCAGCCAGCCAGTTGTTGCAACTAATGAAAAGCCAGCTTAGCAAGTTGTTTTGCGTTCGGGTTGTATAATTAAAAAAAAAACAGTACAATTCAGAGGCATTTAACACAGAGATATGTACTGAACTTCAAAGACAGTATGATAGTGTAAATATTGTAAATGGCAGGAATGTAGAACTTAAATGGAGAGATGTAATGGAATGCTAAACTGTATTATACAGCTCAGCCACTAGGTGACAGTGTGTGTAAAATACGTTACAGGAGAACCTCAGAGTTATGAACACCAGAGTTACAAACTGATCAGTCAACCACACATCTCATTTGGAATCGGAAATATGCAATCAGGCAGCAGCAGAGACTAAAATATAAAATAAAAATGCATATACAGTACAGTACTGTGTTAAATGTAAACTACTAAAAAATGAAGGGAAAGCACCATTTTTCTTCTGCATAGTAAAGTTTCAAAGCTGTATTAAGTCAATGATCAGTTGTAAACTTTTGGAAGAACAGCCATGACGTTTTGTTCAGAGTTATGAACAGCCTCCATTCTCAAGGTGTTCATAACTCTGAGGTTCTACTGTATTTAAAATGAACCTCAGCCATACCTGGCAGAGCACACAAAGACCTTATGATGAACACATCTGGTGTGTATAAGCAAGTAGCTAGTCCATATCTGGTACAGAAGTACATGACACCTTGTCTTTCTAGTGTCTCACACTTACTAAAACCATGCCTTCTGTGCTGGAAGTCCTCACACATTAGTTAACAAAATGAAATCAATCAGCATAGCTTAAGTTATTTACAAAACCCTGACTGCTGTTTCCTACAACACAAAGATGCTTTCTTACTCTTCTAGTCCATTGGATCCATTGTGCATTAGCATTGTCCATAATAGTGGACTATATGACATCTAGAGGTTTCTTAAATAGACTTAACGCTACTGATGGAATTATTCCTATAACAACCTATTTTATTCTGTATTTCAGCTTTTTAGGACAAAGGAAGTTGCCCATTTTTATCCTTTTCAAAGAAGAGTGGTAAACTACAAACTTTAGTTTTTCAAGCTTCTGTAAGTAAACAAAAACAAATGGCTTCTGGGGTGCCAACTTATGTTTACACCTGTGGGATTTAACTAGTGCTTCTGAAATAGTGTTAAACACAAATTTTCCTTGTACTGTATTTAAACAATGTTCAGGACCAGTTTGGTTGCAGCTGTTATTGTCAATAATGAGTATTTTTCCATGTGAGAGAAATATGCCTGCAGGTAAGACATTACTCAGCCAGGTCAGTAGAAGTTGGAGCAGGTAGAATTTCTCTCTCTGATGCAGGTCAAACAAATAGAAAAATGATTCCACAAAGAATTTCAAAACATTGAAGCTGGGTTGTTGGGTTTTTTTTGGGCGGGGGGGAGGGAATTCAAAATAGACCTGTTTTTCATGAAAAATGTCAATATTTTTAACAGAAATGATCACAAATTATATTTTGTTTTTGAAGTCATTATTGTAATTTTCCTTTTCTTGAAACCCAGGGTTTTATTAAATGAAAAAAATTCAAGTAATTTTGAACATAATGTGAGATTATTTCAAGAAAAAAATTGAAATTTTCAATCTCAACAATTTTTCACATAAAGGTTAATTATTGAGAAAAGACAACTTTTATTGTAAAAGATTTCATAAAAATATTCACCGGATCTAATAAGAATTCGATCCCTCTACCTTAGAAATATTTGAATAGATTTAATTCAGTAAATTACCTGAGTAAAGCATGCCAGTGTAAACCCCACTTTGCACTAGAGCAGCTTGCACTAATGCAAGTAGCTACATCAATGTAGTCTGTGCACCATGTGATTTAAATTCCATGGTGTTTCTGGGTTACATTTTGGTGTTTCCTTTGCTGTACCTGTTACAGTTTGTTATTGCAAGTGAATAACTGTAGATTTAGTAACCTCTAGATGTTTGACCTCAGTGTAACAGGGTTCACTGACCACTAGGGTGCCTCCTCCTAGCTGCTGTGGGGATTAGAGCCTTCAGAGTCCAACAGCTCCTTCCATCACTCATGCCATGGTCCCTCTTGCTCTTTCTGGGATTTTGCATCCTCCGACTTCATGACTTGCTCTTCATGGCTTGGCCCTCCAACCAGGTCCCTATAGTTCTTCCCTTCCAGATAGCAACATCTCATTGGACAACAACAGAGGCAGCCTTCTGCTGTACTGTCCAGTCTGTACCACTTCCCCAGTGGCTGGTGTGGGAACCCAGGCCCACCCTCTACTTCTGGTTCCAGCTTGGGGACCTTCAAATCAGCATCCAAGTTCTGCAATATCCCACCTTGCTGTCATTTCCCTGAACCTTTTCCTATTCTGCCTCTCCCAGGCTTTTGCTCCACCATCCTTTTGATAAACCCTTCCTTCAAGCCCGTATCCCTGAGGTTTCTATTTTCCCCAGGCACCCTCCCTCTCTAACATCCAGAGAATAGTGCAAACTCCCTCACGGTAGCCCTGTTCTGCTGCCAGCTTCCTAGATTTTTTACTAGCCCTGCCTACTCCTTCTCAGCTGGGCTCCATCATCATTCAGGGGTTACTTAGGCCATCTAATTCCCTCAACTGTGGCCTATTCATTTAGCTGACCCCTTCTGATCCTCATTAACCCCTTTTAAGCTAGTATGGGATGAACACCCCATCACACTCAGTATTTACGGATGATGTGTCAGATGACACACATTTCAATCCCTCCAACATACACAAAAATGTTAACTGTTCTAGGAATGAGTAAACAGAGCTTTTTTCCAACTTCTCCCATACAGTTCCAGATGCCCATTGCATTCAAATGCATCATGTTAAAAGTGGAAGTAGCATATCTGTCAACACCACCTCTGGAAGAGGTGACATGTTGGTTTTTCCTACACAGTAGCATTGTATTTCCCAAGTCTCTTACACAAATTCATGGTGGAAATATGGTTGTCCCAGCCCCAGTAGCTAGAGATTTCCTTTGGAAATACCCCAGTGCCACATAAGGTGAGGATGGTTTTTACCAGGGAGATGGGACCAAGATATATCCACTTTACAAGGTGTGTTGGAAGCAGGCTTTAACACCTGTCCCCATTTTGACTGTGGTATTGTAAGGAAAATTAAGCTTTTCAGATTGGACACCTTGCATCAAGCCCTTGCAAAGGACCCTGTACCCGATGCTAAATTAATTATCTAACTTCATGACTAGATATGATTATTGCGGGACAAGACAACATTTAGCGCTTTCTGATATGGTAAGTCTAGTCCTTGAAAATGAACCGGTGACCTGCAGCATTTGATAGTCCTAAAAAGAGTATCTAGGCTGCCTTGACTCAATAGCAAAGCTTGCCTGTGAACACAACCCTTCCTCACTTTGGCACCCACCCAATCTGGAAATCTTATTCTAAAGAGTCCCAAGAGCTTGGCTGGGATCATCGATCACATAGAGGAGGGGAGGCGCTGGGAGATTTAACTGGAACTGAGGTAGTTACTCACTGGTAAGTGCACATGGATTTCACCACCGTGTTTACAGGTACCTGCCCTTGCAGCCTCCCTCTCCCTATCTCTTTAGTACCACAGGCACGTATTCACAAACACGTTCATACGCCGGCTCATCCACAGACACACTCATAGAATCATAGAATATCAGGGTTGGAAGGGAGCTCAGGAGGTCATCAAGTCCAACCCCTTGCTCAAATCAGGACCAATCCCCAATTTTTGCCCCAGATCCCAAATGGCCCCCTCAAGCATTGAACTCCCAACCCTGGGTTTAGCAGGCCAATGCTCAAACCACTGAGCTATCCCTCCCCCAAAAACAACAATACATTTTTCACAGGAGCTACTTAAGAGGGTATGTTGCTATTTAGTTAATATAGGATTTATCCAATTGGAGTAATCGTGGGTATAACTGTAGAGTACCAGGGTTGGAAGGGACCTCAGGAGGTCATCTAGTCCAACCCCCTGCTCAAAGCAAGACCAATCCCCAATTTTTGCCCCAGATCCCTAAATATCCCCCTCAAACACTCACATCCCTGGGTTTAGCAGGCCGATGCTCAAACTACTGAGCTATCCTGTCCCTACCCTCCACTCACATCCCTTCCTCCATTCTCAGCCCTCCACTCACACGGAGATGGCACAGATGTATTTTCTGATGACTGCAATAACTAAGCGATGATTTTCCACTGGTTGGGAGCATTTCGGGTTGCCACTGGAGGCCCCCAGTAACAGCAGTGTCCCAGTTACACACGTGTATTATTAACTGCACTGAGTACCACGGCCAGAGGTCGGAAGCTCAGCTGGTGCCCGTACTGCGCGTCCTGGACTTGGGTTGCAATCTGCACTGGCTGCATTGCAGCCTATAAAACTTTCCTGACCACTGTGGTCTGCTGGAAACGCTTTCGATCCAGCGGACCCTGTGCCCCTCCTCGCCGTCTACAGACTACATGCCCTGGCAGATCTGTGCAGCGGGGAGGGGGACTGGGGCTAGGGGGATCTCCTTTGGCACGTACAGGTTAATAACCCAGCTGTAAGGTGGCCGCATTTGGCTGCCTACCGGTGCCTGGAAGCGCTGAAAGGGGCCGTGCCGTGTGCGCGATGCAGCCCGCAGGAGGGGGTGTGCGCTGCTCAGCCACCCACTCACACCGCCCGCTTGAGCTGTGGAGCGCGCCTGGCTCCCGCGGCACACGGCTGGGCGGCCGCAGCGGTGCTCAGGGGAGCTGGGGAAGGGGCTGGCTCTGCCTCCTCTCGCTCGTCTCTGCCCTCCGGAGCGGCCACAGCCAGTGGCCTGAGCCGGCGCCGCGCTGCAGCCCTCGGCTCCTGCCGTGGACACTGGAGAGAGGAGGCCCCCCGGGGCCGGGGGAGGAGCAGCAGCCGCGGAGCCGTCGCCCCCCTCTCCGGCAGCCGGCGGCATGAACACCTGCGATGCCAAGGAGTACCTGGCCCGGAGGGAGATCCCGCAGCTCTTCGAGGTAAGGGCGGAGCCCAGTGACCGCCCCGAGGAGCGGAGCCCGGGCAGGGGACCGATTCCGGGGGCCGCTTTCCCGGGGCGGACCCGCGTGACTCCGCCGGATCCATCCCGGGGCGCCGAGAGCCCGTCTGACCCCGGCCCCGCAGTCCCTGGGCTGCCAGCTCCCTTCGTGCGCCTTGGGCCGGACCCCAGCGCGGGAAGGGGGGACTGAGCCAGCCAAGTGGGGCAGGGAGGGCAGGAGGGAGGGGGCCAACGGGGGCCCGAAGTGGAGGGGAATGGGCAGGATACACGGGGACAAGGGGTGCCCGGATGGCTGGGGAGGTGGGGATGAGCAGGAGAGAGGGGGTCAAGGCGGGCCCGGAGTGGGGGCGGGATGAGCAGGAGAGAGGGGGCCAAGGCGGGCCCGGAGTGGGAGCGGGATGAGCAGGAGAGAGGGGGCGAAGGGGGGGCGGAGTGGGGACAGGATGGGTAGGAGGGAGGAGGCGAAGGGGGGCCCGGAGTGTGTGTGGGAGAGATAAGCAGGAGAGAGGGTGTGAAGGGGGAGCCCGGAGTGGGGGTAGGAGGGAGGGGGCCAAGGGGCCCGGAGTGGGGGGGATGAGCAGGAGAGAGGGGGAAAGGGGTGCCCGAGTGGGGGCAGGATGGGTAGGCGGGAGGGGGCCAAGGGGGGGCCCGGAGTGTGTGTGGGGGGGAGATGAGCAGGCGTGGGGGCAGGATGGGCAGGGCCGGTGGGGTCCTAGGCTGGGCGGGAGGAGAAGGCTGGAGCCCGCTCCCCGTCCCAGAGCCAGTAGAGAGGGGACGGAGCCCGCTCGCGTAGCCCGAGGGCCGGGGAAGGCATCTGGGCTGCGCTTCTACCACTCGACCCTGTTCCTCAGCTGGAGAAGGGCCGGGCGGGGCGTTGCCGCGCCCGCCCAGTCTGCGCCGGGCCAGGGGCGGCCCTGCAGGTGACCCTGCTGCAATCATGGGCTTTCTGGCTCCTCGGACCGGGCTGGGTTTGCCTCATGCCGCACAGAAACACCCCCGCCCTTCCGCTCAGGGCTCCGGTCCCAGCCTGGCCAGCAGCCGGGAACTAGGGAATATGTGTGTCAGTCACATATTCCACGTAACTCTGGGGCGCTTTGTCAGCCTTGGCTGGAAGGCGTAATGTGCATGCTATTATTATCTCTTCCGTGATCATTTTGTCCTTCAGCCAACAGTAGAAAACGTCGTGTGTGACCAAACCCTTTTTAAAAAAATAGGTTTTAAAAAAATCCACTTAGATAAAACCCATATGCCCAATGAGTTCCTATAGAAAAATGAAATTATTGTCTAGGAACTCAGGCATAAATGATCAATTCACTGACTGATCGATAACCCAGACTATTTCATGAGAGTTTTTTAAACATAAAATTGTTGAAGTGGTTTAGTGCAAGCTACCTGGTGTATCTGTTAATCAATATTAATTTGCTTTTTCCAGTACAATGTGGATTTTTCCACCGAGTAAACCATCTCCTGTCTGATCTGTATGAAAATATTATTTTTATACTGTTTGAAACAAGGCTTTCCCTATGAATGATTGAAAAGACATATATATAGGGCAAAGGCTATGTTTATGTTTTATTCATAAGTTTTAAAAATACATGGTTTAATTATGGATACAGGCAATTGTGCATCTAGAGAGATGCAAGACTTGTGTTAGCAAATAAAAGGCTCTGATACTACAAAGGTATGCATTCTTCCACAGAAATATGTACATAGTTGCAATGCTCAGTTATTTGATTATACAAAAGGTGTAACTCATACATACAAATATTTACTATATTATAAATGCAAGTGCATATAAAAGCAACATTTAAATATATAAACTGTAGCTATAAAATAACACTTGGAGAAATATTGAAACATGAATGTAAGGTATTTTCATGTATTATACTATAGCACCAAATTTTATGCACACTAATCAAGGAAAGCTGAAAAATGCAATGGAAAGGACTACATCCTAAAGCATATGTTAAAAGCTAGGAGTAGGAATTGCCATATTGGAACTAATGGTCCATCTACCCATGTATCCTTTCACCAATCCTGTCTGCTCCAGAAGTGGTTATAACACCCCATAATCCACCCTACCCTTCATACACATTTATCCTGGACCAATTAGTGCAATACTACAATTAATACTACACAATGGACATTTTCTAAATGACTGTAGCTGGTGGTCAGTTCAGCTTCTTATACCACATCCATCAACATGATGTTTGAATACCTATCAGGGCTTTTAAGATCTATCTAGTTTTTATTATATAGTGTTGTCTCTCGAACATTAATATGAGCAAAATGTTTGTAGTCATACTGGTTTTTCAGAAAATTATAAATTTTTATTGAACTAACAAGTAAACTAGAAAACATAAGCTTTAGGGCTTATCTAGCTAGTACCAGAAACACTATATATATTTGACAGTCAGAGATGTAGTTCTAAGAAAGATTAAAGAAAACTTGTTACTATTTTCTGCTTTCATTCCATTTGTAAACAGGAAAATAAAGACATACCTAGGAGCCTTATGTTCTAAGTCGTATTGGTGACCTCAGTAGGCCCAAATCCTACATTCCTTTAATGCTCCGAACATCGACTTGAACTGGAGATTTTGGGGGTGCAGGGAATGCAGAAATGGGTGCAATAAAATTCAGAATACAAGCTTGTGTTTATTTTTATAACCTTGGAACTATAACTTATTTTTGGATGTTATGTTTCAGAGTCTGTTGAATGGATTAGTGTGTTACAAACCTGATGACCCAATAGAATATCTGGAAGGCTGTTTACAAAAAGTGAAGGAACTGGGAGGGTCAGAAAAAGTGAAATGGGACACATTTGTTAGTCAAGAAAAGAGGACATTACCACCGCTCAATGGAGGACAATCAAGAAGATCCTTTTTCAGGAATGGTAATGTATATCCTTGAGCTGAATATTTTGTGTATCAGTGTAATATTAGGCAGTTTCAGATCCACTATTTAAAAAATGTATATGTACACAAGTTTTATTTTGTACTGCTATGACAAATTAGATGTTACATTTCTTTGGGGGAAAAGTTGTAGAAATACAGACATATATATGCCAAAATATTTTAAACAAATGTGCAAGCAATTAATGAGCAGTTAATTAAATAAACTACCATTGCAGGTTTATTTTAAAACTACTTTCAAGCGTGGTTGTTGTTTTTTGGTTTGTAATAGTGGGTGGATTGTTATGTTTTCTCATAATGATTGTTATATAGGGGGAAAACTGATCAAAATTATGCCTCCTATGATGAAGTAGTTTGATGCAGAGTGGGAAGTGTGTTGTCAAAGCCATGGTTCCTGGAGGCATTGTTCCTCAACTGGTGTTTGGGGAAGTGCTCGGGGATGCAACCCTTGCCAACACATTTGAAAAGGGGCATCCTGGTGCTCGATGCATAGGAAATGCAGCTTTGCGGATGCAGATGCATGCTCTTTCCCTTGCTGCTAGCACTCTTGACCGTGCCATAATTGGCCACCATAATCCTGCAGCTAAACGATGAATGTTTGTTGTGTGGATATGCTACATCTACATATAGACATAATTCAGCTTCAGATCTTTACAGTATTTGGGCCAAATCTTTAACTGGTCCTCTGGAGCCACACACTCATTGACTTCAGTGGACCTACACTGCTTTACACCAACTGAAATTTTGTCCCTTTATGTTATAAGCAGTTATTAGAGCTGTACATTAATTTACTAACTATAACATATATGAAGAAATGATTACAACTGGTGCTTCTCAGTAAATCTAAATCTGTCATATCAATACATGCCATTCATATATTAGTAACATTAATGATCAGTAATTAGTTCCTTTTCAAGTTGCCATAGTTATTCCTTCTACCCAATATCTTTATGCAACATGAAAGGAGTTTCCACTCCCAAAATCATGGATTCCAGGTGATCTACAGGAAATGAGGAGGGCCATCTGCTCAGAGGCTTGTGCCTTCCTGCTGTCTGCGAGGGCAGATTTTCATTGAAGAATAAAAGTACTTTGCCATAAATGCAAGCTTGTAAATTTAAAAAGACACTCAAGATATCTTATAAACTAAGAACTAATTGTTTAAAATTGAATAAACCAGCTGAGTGGAGAGACTCAATACCAAATACTTCTAGTAAGTAAAATGGCACTTGAGATATTGAAGAAATTTTGTTACCACCATATTTCTTAATATAGCAACACTAGTCTTCTTTGTGTCAACCTCATGTAATAAAAAAAATGCAAGTAATGTTGACTTTACTATTTATTTCCACTTTTTCCCATTTATTTTATTGTTCTGCAGTGATGCCTGACAATCCTAACTTTCCTTATCGACGATATGACCGACTCCCTCCAATCCACCAATTCTCCATAGAAAGTGACACAGATCTTTCTGAAACTGCTGAGCTAATTGAGGAGTATGATGTATTTGATCCTACAAGACCTCGACCAAAAATCATCCTTGTCTTAGGTATGAAGGCAAAGTGAGGGTCAATTGTTTGACAAACCCATATTATTATTCTCTCTGCACTGATATTTATAGTGTGAATAAATCAGATGCCTACAATGTTTAAATGTAAACTTTCTACTTCGGTTAGGTAAAGAATATGGTCCAAGTGCAAACTATGTCTCAGGTTTGGTTGCTGGATAAGAAAATATAGTTGTCCACAGAAAAGGGAACTGTAAAATTAGATAAGCTATATCCCTTGAGAAGAAAATACTGGTCTCATATGACCTGCGCTTAAAACTCCTTGATGCATTAAATAACCAGCATATCCTGTTTGAGTGAAAGCCTGCCTCTTCAGCCCACTACTTTGATAAATTCATCTCTAGCTACACTCAGCCAGTTGTCTGATGTGCTCAGTAAGAACGAACTACTTAATTACACATTTTTCACAAAATTCAGCATTGCTTGTTGCTTTGTGGCATTTGCAAGCAAACTGATAATTTTCAACCTCAGGTAAGATATGCTAATCAATCAGTATACCTATAATTTAAATCCAGGTCAATAGTTTGTCCAGTGGACATGAAGCATTTGCATTTCACTTGTCTGGATTACGTTTTTTGTTGTCAGGGTGTTCTATTTCCATGTGCCAAGAGGTCCTGATTTCCAAATGCCATATCAGGGCCTGATTCTCCAATGCTTTGCACCACATCTAGTCATTTATACCTGTGCAAAATGAAATTGCTGCCAAATCAGATTTCTCCTCTCAATTACACTGGTGGTAGTGTTTTGTGCCCATTTTGCATTTACTTTGCATATGTGTAAATGACTACACAAGGTGCAAAGCAGTGAAGAATCAGATTCTGAATCTAAAAGGACTTATATTAAAGGGAACAAATGCAATCTCCATGAGAGAGGATACTGTGTGTGTCTCCTCTACGATATACAGCAGAAGCGCTGAGAACAAAATGTCTGCTGAACTCTGCACACAGGGAGAGTTCTTAGAAATGTAAAGGGCAATACACATAAAACAAAAAAGCATCACATTTTAATAGCTACTGGTGCATACCCCTCATACGGCTGCTAGACAATGATGTTTTCCTCAGCCTGTTGCTCTTACTTTCTAATGCAGAAATCAAAACATGGGAAAATTTCAGAGCCTTCATATTCTTTGAGCTCTATGACCTTCAGCAGATAGAGAAGTAACACAAATGTCTTTTATTTTTCTTATTTTAACAAATAGATGGCCGTCCTTTTCATAAGAGAGCAAATCCAGGCCTCTCTACTCTGTGGCCATGGAAGGCCCTCATGCAGTGGAATCAATGTGGTTCCATTGCACAAATGAAGTGGGTGAAGACTGGATGTAGGTGAAATGCACAGTGTGCGTGCACTCCTGGAACAGGGTGGAGTTTTCTCCAGTGCGTGCTTCCTGCCTCATGGCATGTAGGGAGCAAGGGATGGGTGTGTCAAGGTTCTTTCCCCACTCTGAACTCTAGGGTACAGATGTGGGGACCTTCATGAAAGACCCCCTAAGCTTATTCTTACCAGCTTCGGTTAAAAACTTCCTCAAGGTACAAACTTTGCCTTGACCTTGAACCCTATGCTGCCACCACCAAGCATGTTAAACAAAGAACAGGGAAAAAGGCCACTTGGAGACGTCTTCCCCCCAAGCCCTACACCCCCCCTTTCCTGGAGAAGGCTTGATAAAAATCCTCACCAATTTGCATAGGTGAACACAGACCCAAACCCTTGGATCTTAAGAACAATGAAAAAGCAATCAGGATCTTAGAGGAAGAATTTTAAATTAAAGAAAAAGTAAAAGAATCACCTCTGTAAAATCAGGATGTAAAATCATTACAGCGTAATCAGATTCAAAACATAGAGAATCCCTCTAGGCAAAACCTTAAGTTACAAAAAGACACAAAACCAGGAATATACATTCCATTCAGCACAACTTATTTACCAGCCATTTAAACAAAAGGAAATCTAATGCATTTCTAGCTAGATTACTTACTAACAAGTTCTAATACTCCATTCCTGATCTGTTCCCGGCAAAAGCATCACACAGACAGACAGACCCTTTGTTCCCCTCCCCGCCCAGCTTTGAAAGTATCTTGTCTCCTCATTGGTCATTTTGGTCAGGTGCCAGCGAGGTTATCTTAGCTTCCTAACCCTTTACAGGTGAAAGGGTTTTGCCTCTGGCCAGGAGAGATTTTATAGTTCTGGATAGAAAGGTGGTTACCCTTCCCTTTATATTTATGACAGGGTGCTGTGTGAAGATCTTTCTGTTTCCCATCTAAAGGGAAACTATGTAAGCAGCCCACAAAAGCTACTTCAGCCATTGGGCTGACTTGCCCCCATTGAATGGCTCTGAAGCTTAGCAGACAAAGAATCCTCAATGCATCTATACATCATCTGTTGGAAACTATCTCCAACATTTCAAATTCTGTACATTAATCCAAAAAATATCAACCAAATTCAATTTCCTCCCTCTTTGTAAACATGCTTGTCAACTTAAGTCATACCAAGGAACTAGGAACATCAAATCTGCAAAAGAGGAAAATAGATAATTATTTGACATGGGAAATAATTTTGTCCTAGTCCTCTTAACTTAGGAAAAGTTCAGAGAATAAACTCATTGTTTCATAAATCAGTTTGATATAAGGGTAATTTTCTGACTGATAAAAACTTACTTCAGATATGAGAAGGGGGTTGTGAACCTTTGATACCCTACAATTTGTGGCTTAATTATTTTTTTGGGCACAAAATGAAGATGAAAGCATAGAAATACAGGACTGCGTGCACTTCCTTTTTAATATGTGTTTCATAGCAAAGGAAAGTTTTCTTGAGGATAAGAGTGAAACCCTCCTCTGTTCAGCAGGCTGTGTGGTTTCTTTCAGCTCTTTTGAAAATTTAGGAGTAAAGATTGAGATTTTCCAGTATTAATAAAGGGGATATTAATGGGTGATCTTTTTCCTAGTTCTTCACATCAAATATCCTGTGCAGCTCTGATAGAATAAGGCAAACTTTTTCCTCCATCACCAAATTTGCTATATCAGACAATATTATCTATATTTATTCTGCCTGTTAATTATTGCTCTGTTGCAGTTAGGTGATTTCAGGAAGATTTTGAATCTCCCAGTTGAAGGATAGGGAACTGAATTGACTGTCCCTCTTTGGCAACTCTGTTCAACCTTTAAACCTTGTAAAATGATTTGATTCCCAGTTGATAGGTGCTTTATAAATAGATACCCTGTTGCCAGTAAATAAAGCCTTGCAAATTCATAATAGTATATTTAAAATTACTTACAATATATACAGGGCTAAATTCTGCCATCCTTATTCTCACTCAGTAGTTTCTCACTCCACCAGTAGTCCCACTGATTTCAATGGCAGAATCTAGCCCATAAAAACTGGCCACTACTATCTAACCCTAAGTCATACTATTTTGTTGCACATATGGAGAAATATCCTAGGGTGTAATCTTTCCAACAGATATTTGTTAATTATATAAATCCTTAAGAAAGGTTTATGGGACTAACATAGGTGATATAAGGAAGAGATACGTTATTCCTCATAACCAGTTCGTTATCTGTTATCTCAGATATTAATATTTGCTTCCACTGTATTACTTTATTTTAAAAAGTACACAGAAGAATAAAACTAATTCTAAATGGTTCTAAAATTCTTGGGGTACCTGAAGTGTGTATGCTTTGACAGAAATCATTACATATACCAATTCGCTAAAACCTTCTCCACTCATTTAATATTTCGAAGTATGTTAATTTTACAAACTCTAGAATTTTCTGCAGACATATTTAGGAATAGACATTGATACTCCTATTCCATGAGTAGTTCCATTGACTTCAGTGGGACCACTTGTAGACTAAGGTACATTTTTAATGTGAATAAGGGAATATCTGTCCCTCCATTTGAATTCTGTTATAGCTTTCCTTAACCGAAATGGAGAAGAGGCCTTGATACTCTTCTTCCTTACACTTGTATAAACCAGGAAAAGCTCCACTAAAGTGGTTAGTAAAGGGAGGTAAGTGAATGGAGAATCAAGCCCAGAAAGAACAAGCTCATCTGTTTTTTTGACTCATGCAAATATTCTATTTTAGATTGTTAACTTTAGGTTCAGTCCTGCAATAAATCCACTTCCACTGAACTTTGATGAGAGTGCTAACCATGGAACAACTGTAGGATTTGATTTGAAAGTACATTGGGAAATTGGTGCTGATGACAGAGATGTCATAGTGAATTTGACATTCCGAATGAAAGCTCTATTTTTTGCTTATCTTTACAATAGGTGGCCCAGGAAGTGGGAAGGGAACACAAAGTTTGAAAATAGCAGAACGTTATGGATTTGAATACATATCAGTTGGTGAATTGTTAAGGAAGAAGATCCACAATACAAGCAGCAATAGAAAATGGAGTCTGATTGCTAAAATAATTACTACAGGAGAACTGGCCCCTCAGGTACAACTCACCTAAGAAATACCATCTTTTTGGTATTTATTCTGTAAAGATTTTTACATGCTGCATTAATATGCATCACCAAAAAACTTTTAAAACTATTTCTCTCCATGAAAGGAAACGACCATAACTGAGATAAAGCAGAGATTAATGCAGATTCCTGATGAAGAAGGCATAGTTATTGATGGATTTCCAAGAGATGTTGCACAGGCACTCTCCTTTGAGGACCAAGTAAGAGACTGTCTTTATTCTTAAGAAAACTTATGTGTCTCATATCATTGTTAAGCTTCTTGAAATTAATGAGTAGATTCTCAGCATTGCTCTTTAAATCTTTTCAAATACATAATTACAATTGACAAAAGGTCACTTTCTTGGCATATACTTTAGGGTATGAAGACAGAAAATTCTGTAAAAAGACAGAATGTGATAGTGGAACCAATAAGCCTAACCTCCCGCTGATGTAATGAAAATCCTCCCAAATTCAAGGAAAAAAATCTAACAATTTTCTTACATCATTTAGGAAGGGAAAAAAGTTATCCTTTAATATTTAATTGTACAATTTAAATGTTCATTAAGAGAAACACATTGTAGTCAATGAATTCCTTCACAATCAAGGACGAATGGTCTCAAGGTTATTCTGAGGTGCTGAAAAGACTGGAACAAATGCTAAGATTAAAATTGCCTGCATTTTTGTGAGCTCACTTAATCCAATAGTGGTCATCTCATTTTAGAAATAGTTGTCTGTTGGCTTGCCTAGTTTTGATTATTGAAATCAATTTAGTCAGATAAAATGATTGCGTAGTAAAGTACAGAGTCCTATCTGGATGACATAAACATGTATATAGACATGTATATAAGTTAATTAATCTAAAATATGTAAATGTAATTTCTACTTGGGTGCAGTGTTGTGAGGCAAAAAGTTATTTCATCTTCTGATTAAACACTGTAACATGTAATATTTCCTTATGGCCATATGCAAAGGTTACAATTCAGTATTGCATTTCTAGAGTGCTTTTCAAGCAAACCATTTCAGAGTGCTCCATAAATCACTAAAAGCACTAATTATCATTTCTGTACTTTGAATTCTAAATGGAATTGCCTCAATAGAAGTAACAAAAAGAAAGCAGCCTAATGAGGCTCTTCATTATTGCTCTTTTATAAGGTATAATTCTGTGTGAAGTTCAGAAAATCAAATTGAGAAAATTAAAAGAAACTGACAAAATAGTTATTATGGAAAACAGTTGACTGCCAGCTACATTTGCTTATAAATTAAAAAAGGAGAAATTTGTGGTTAATGTTAATTATTTTGGAAACTAAAAAAAGAATAGAAATTTAGTCCGAATCATCATTCAGTCAGTTTTTGTTTTCAGTAGACATTGTTTAAAATATCTTTTTATAATAAAATAGCAGTTAGTGTAAGCAGGGTGGTGTTATTTGAAGAGAGTTATGCCAAGCAGGTGACCATTATATATAAGGTTTATGCATTACATAACATACTTACAGATATATAAGAATAATGATCATACAGTGTAAGTACATACATTATTAAAAATTGGGCCTTATTCTTATTTACTCTAAGACAGTGGTTCTCAACTCTGGTCCACTGCTTGTTCAGGGAAAGCCCCTGGCGCGCCAGGCCAGTTTGTTTACCTGCTGCATCCGCAGGTTTGGCTGATTGTGGCTCCCACTGGCCGCGGTTCGCCGCTCCAGGCCAATGGAGGCTGCAGGAAGCAGCGCGGGCCGAGGGATGTGCTGGCCACCCTTCCCGCAGCCCCCATTGGCCTGGAACGGTGAACCGCAGCCAGTGGGAGCCGCGATCGGCCAAACCTGCGGACGTGGCAGGTAAACAAACCAGCGCGGCGCACCAGGGACTTTTCCTGAACAAGCGGTGGACCAGAGTTGAGAACCACTGCTCTAAGACTATTTTACATTTTTGCTCAAGCATTGTAACTTGGCCTTAAAGGCCTAAGGCCCCATTACACTGCCAAAGCCTTACTGTAATTGAGAATCAAGCCCAGCATATTTATTCATCTCACTATGAGCCTTTTGCCCAAGTCTGTATATGTATTTATTTCTTTAAGAACATGTGGTCTGATCCTGCAGTCTTTGTGCACTAAAATCTCCCATAAACATCAAGGGAAAACTTGAGTGTGCAAAGATAGCAGGAGTAGACCGAGAATTAACATTTTAAAACTGTATAACACACTGATGATTGTCAACAACAAAAGATAAATCGTATATTAAAATCTAATAAGCAGGACAAAGAGGAAAACTCAAAACACTATCACCAACCAATTAAATGTTTAAAAAATAACAGAACTAGAGAAAATTAAACAGTAATAAGGCATTTTACAGACAAGGTCCCAGATTCAGCTAAGCATTTAAGCAAGTGTTTAACTTTAAGCATGAGTAATCAATCACTATTTAACAGACCACTTAGGTTCTTTATTGTACTGGGTCCAATGAGAACAAAGTCCCTTCCCTGAAGAGTTTATTGTAGCTTACAGATGAATGATGACAAATGGCATACAACTAAAAGCAGTGATTTAGTGGTGAAACGGAGGACGCTTCTTGGTGCTATGACTTTGTTGTTTGATTCTGTTGTTGGCAAGGGAAGAATGAAAAGAGATGGGAGTGGAGCAATAGGCAGGAACTACACTGCACGGGTTCTTCATACCCCAACAACTATCCTACAGTGAAATTACCCATGTACATAGGACCAGCACTTGGCCTATAAGCCCTTACGCAGGGGTGCATTTCACTCTTAAAGATGTTGTGACTAATACCCCTATGCCTCTGTCAAGCCTGAGGGGGTGATGAGGGTAGCCACTGAAAAGTAAATCCATCTGCACGGCAAGGGAGCAGGAAGAGGTAAAGGCTCATTTGTGAACTCTTCTTTTGCTGCGTTCAAATATATCTTATTTGCTTTTTTTAAAATTCAATTGTCCTGTCAAAGTTCCTCTAATATGTGTTAAAGATACCCTTCTGGCAACATTGTTAGCTCTCATTGATCCTAGGAGACTAGGGAAACAGGGGGGGATGATGACAAATGCTAACTTGGGCTCTACCACAGACTTTCTGTGTGATAAACTTCAGTAAGCCACTTACCCTCTCTGTGACTCAGACCCCTCTTCTGTAGCATGAGGATAATAACTGAAGGGATGGCATAGTCTTCAGGCTAAAATTGATAATGTTTATAAAGTGTTTAGAGATCCTTAGGTAGAAAGTGCAGTGGAATTGTTAAGTACAAACTACTGAATGCTTCACAGTAATTTGTATAAGACTGCAATTTAAAAACATGACTCGTGTTTTCTACAACTTATAAATGTTTAAGCTTTCTTAATGGCTGTGTGTAGAAGCTATTCATAATTTATAAGGAAAGGGAAAAATTGTTCTCATTAGCCAAAAGTGAAAAGATGAGAAATAATGAGTTGAAGCTGCAGCAAGGGGCATTTTGATTAAATAAGACGACACTTCTTAATTAGAAGATCTATTAGGAAATAGAAAATGTAAGGGAAATGGTGAAATCCCCAGTAATGAAAATAATCAAATATTAGGCTGGAGTATGTACCCCTTATTCATGTTGGTGAATACCTACAGTTGGTGAATACCACCACAATTGACTTCAGTTCCTCTGAAGTCAATCAGACTATGCATGGGAGTAAGTGCCCACCAGTGTGAGTAAGGGGTGCACCATCTAGGTTATTACAATCAAATTTTAAAAGGTTAAATTTAATTGAACCATCAAGATGTACACATGCTCACAACAGGTGATCTTTTTAACAACCATTTCTCTTTCTCATCCCATCTCCACCTTATAGTTTGGCAACAGCATTCATCACACTGAATTTAAAATTACAAGACTAAACTCTTTAGAACAGTGGCTGTGTCTTGTTATTTATTCTATAAGGCACTTTGCACACTTCTGGGTGCTGTGAAATTAATAATAAATATTGTGAGTTTGTATTGGGATATGCAGAACATGCCACAGTACAGTGGATGTATAGATGACCCTCTAGGATCCCTTGAAATAGATAACATATGGATTTGGGGGAGGGACAACAATGAGAAGTGGGAACATAGTGTTGTAATAAATTCATCCCTTGTCATTTGTTATAATCTGTAGAATGCTGGGGATGGATATGTACCAGCCTGTAAAAGTGTGTAATTCCCAAAGGAGTGTTCACTTGTAAAGCAGCATTTTCACTGGAGTCCCCTCCTTTTGACACTGTTTACACAGACCTAATCACATTGCAAGAACATACATGATAATATCAGATCAAATGGGAGAGAATGAACAAGGAGACTTTGCAAAAGGGTAAATGGTTAAATTATGTGGAATTGGAGATTGATACAAATAAAGGAAACTGGGGAGAATGGGTAAAGCAGGAAGAGAGATTAAGTTGATGTGGAGAGGGTGGGATACAGAGCAATAAGCTGGGCAGGTTTCAAAAACAAACAGCCTTGTTTAATTCAATTAAACATTTTTGCAATAATGGGTCTTTTGGCATCAGAGGCAAACTGAGAGGGCCTGCATAGGTGCTCTGTGCCATTTGAACCCTTTCTTTGCTCTGCCTGTGAGATGTGGGGCAGTGAGGCTGAGGAAGATGTCTTGATAGAGTGCCCGCATAAGGGGCCTCTGTACCTAAGATACACCAGAGAGGCAGGCTCTGCACTGGCTCTGAATAGGCTACTGTGGAGAATGTTATCGGTTGCAGGCTGGAGGTGGGCCAGGAGAGGTTCCATTCTTATCAAAATCCGGTGCTCCAAAACTTCCATATGGGTGTGTGTAAGGGCACTGGCTGCTAGGCTATGGGCTGGAATAGTGACCAAAGAGAGGAAATCTGCCATATACACGCCAACTCTACAGAGTTCCGTGAATGAAAGAGATTTACTTAACCTCTATGCAGTGTTAGGGTATAAATGTCACTACAGAATCGTAGAAATGTAGGGCTGGAAGAGTGGTCATGTAGTCTAGCCAACTACACTGAGGCAGGATCAAATATACCTAGGCCAATGCTGACAGGTGTTTTTTCCAACCTGTTCTTAAAAACCTCCAATGATGGAGATTCCACAACCTCCTTTGGAATCCTATTCCAATGCTTAGTTAGATAGTTTATCTTAATATCTAACCTAAATCCAGGGGAGAAAGTAACACAGAAGACTTATTGGTACGGGGGCCCAGCTCCAGGTCCCTGGAAGGGGTGCGGCCTCAGGCAGAAGGGGCGGGGCTGGGGGTTAGCCTCCCCCAGCCAGCCCATCTGCGCTGCCTGGCCTGGGTTGCCCAGGGCTCCAGCAGTGATTTTAAAAGGGCCTGGGGCTCTGGCTGCTGCCATGGTAGCAGCAGTGGTGGCCGGGAGCCCCAGGCCCTTTTAAATTGCCGGGCTGCCCCTTTTACATCCTCCCCCCCACCGTCGGTGGCTCTGCCAGTAGGATCCCTACCGTCAGGGCCACCAACAGTGGGGGAAGGGGCAGTGATGTTAAAGTGCTGCCGCAGCAGCGCTTTAACGTCAGCTGCATTTGGGCCGGTACCGGTGGCTATTTCTTACCGGTATGCCGTACCGACCCATACCGGCCCACATTCACCCCTGCCTCAATCTCCCTTGCTGCAGATTAAGCCAATTACTTCTTGTCGTACCTTCAGTGGACATGGAGAACAACTGATCACAGTCCAGCTGTACTGCTACCTAGCCAGTTATTCCCCGGTTTGTATTTGTGCATTTGCTTTTTCCTTCCTGAGTGTAGTACTCTGCACTCGTCTTCACTGAATTTCATGTTATTGATTTCAGACCAATTCTCCAATTTCTCAAGGTCGTTTTGAATTCTAATGCTGTCCTCCAAAATGCATGCAACCCCTTCTAGTTGCTGTCATCCACAAATTTTCTATGCTTACACTCTACTCCATTATGCAAGTCATTAATGAAGGACTTGTGCCCAGTAATTACAAGGACAAGCTAATGGCTAATTGTCAGAAATGGCTCACCATACCAATAAAATACAAAGGCTAAGAGTAGGGAAAGCATTCTACCATTTTTGTTTGCAAGCACATGTAGAAATTAGTTAAATAAGTGCATGTATCCTCAGAAGCATCTTTAACATAATATCTGATATCAAAATTATGTGTATTTAATTAAAAATTAAACTTATTTGGTTTTCCAGCTCATATGGCTCAATTATGAAGAGTTAGCATTCTTTGGGCTTAAATCTTTTCTTTACTTAATCAAGAAATTACAAAATGCTACAGTATGAGCATTAACTACAATGTCTGCTCTTGCATGGACTTTTTATGTTAAAATATCCCATTGATAGTGAATTCTAGTTAAACTTCTGATGTATTTCCTCCTACTAACTTCAACACATTTCTTCTTGCCACTTCGGCTAATCCAAAAGCTTGATTCACTGAACTTCACATGCTCCCTTTTTGCTAGGACAAAATATAGTTGAGCCAAACAAACCCTATTAATGCTAATATTCCTGAACATAGGAATAGTTTAGAGATTATAGTATCTTCCAGTTATGTTTCCACCATCAGCTTGTTTGTGCCGCACAGCTACAATGTTCCCAAAGTAGTACTATGTAGAATTATATCAAAAACACAGTACATCTCAGCTAGTCAGAATGCCTGTAGGAAATGGGCATCTTCAGAGTACCCATAGAATCATAGAATATCAGGGTTGGAAGAACCTCAGGAGGTCATCTAGTCCAACACCCTGCTCAAAGCAGGCCAATCCCCAACTAAATCATCCCAGTCAGGGCTTTGTCAAGCCTGACCTTAAAAATATCTAAGGAAGGAGATTCCACCACCTCCCTAGGTAACGCATTCCATTGTTTCACCACCCTCCTAGTGAAAAAGTTTTTCCTAATATCCAACCTAAACCTCCCCCACTGCAACTTGAGACCATTACTCTTTGTTCTGTCATCTGCTACCACTGAGAACAGTCTAGAGCCATCCTCTTTGGAACTCCCTTTCAGGTAGTTGAAAGCAGCTATCAAATCCCCCCTCATTCTTCTCTTCCGCAGACTAAACAATCCCAGTTCCCTCAGCCTCTCCTCATAAGTCATGTGTTCCAGTCCCCTAATCATTTTTGTTGCCCTCCGCTGGACTCTTTCCAGTTTTTCCATGTCCTTCTTGTAGTGTGGGGCCCAAAACTGGACACAGTACTCCAGATGAGGCCTCACCAATGTCGAATAGAGGGGAACAATCACGTCCCTCGATCTGCTGGCAATGCCCCTACGTATACATCCCAAATGCCATTGGCCTTCTTGGCAACAATGGCACACTGTTGACTCATATTCAGCTTCTCGTCCACTGTATCTCCTAGGTCCTTTTCTGCAGAACTGCTGCCGAGCCATTCGGTCCCTAGTCTGTAGCAGTGCATGGGATTCTTCCATCCTAAGTGCAGGACTCTGCACTTGTCCTTGTTGAACTTCATCAGATTTCTTTTGGCCCAATCCTCTAATTTGTCCAGGTTCCTCTGTATCCTATCCCTACCCTCCAGCGTATCTACCTCTCCTCCCAGTTTAGTGTCATCTGCAAACTTGCTGAGGGTGCAATCCACACCATCCTCCAGATCATTTATGAAGATATTGAACAAAAACGGCCTGAGGACCGACCCTTGGGGCACTCCACTTGATACCGGCTGCCAACTAGACATGGAGCCATTGATCACTACCCGTTGAGCCTGACAATCTAGCCAACTTTCTATCCACCTTATAGTCCATTCATCCAGCCCATACTACTTTAACTTGCTGGCAAGAATACTGTGGGAGACAGTGTCAAAATCTTTGCTAAAGTCAAGGAACAACATGTCCACAGCTTTCCCCTCATCCACAGAGCCAGTTATCTCATCATAGAAGGCAATTAGATTAGTCAGGCATGACTTGCCCTTGGTGAATCCATGCTGACTGTTCCTGATCACTTTCCTCTCCTCTAAGTGCTTCAGAATTGATTCCTTGAGGACCTGCTCCATGATTTTTCCAGGGACTGAGGTGAGGCTGACTGGCCTGTAGTTCCTAAGATCCTCCTTCTTCCCTTTTTCCAAGATGGGCACTACATTAGCCTTTTTCCAGTCGTCTGGGACTTCCCCGGATCACCATGAGTTTTCAAAGATAATGGCCAATGGCTCTGCAATCACATCCACCAACTCCTTTAGCACTCTCGGATGCAGTGCATCCAGCCCCATGGACTTGTACTCGTCCAGCTTTTCTAAATAGTCCCGAACCACTTCTTTCTCCACAGAGGGCTGGTCACCTCCTCCCCATGCTGTGCTGCCCAGTGCAGTAGTCTGGGAGGTGACCTTGTTCGTGAAGACAGAGGCAAAAAAAGCATTGAGTACATTAGCTTTTTCCACATCCTCTGTCACTAGGTTGCCTCCCTCATTCAGTAAGGGGCCCACACTTCCCTTGACTTTCTTCTTGTTGCTAACATACCTGAAGAAACCCTTCTTCTTACTCTTAACATCTCTTGCTAGCTGCAACTCCAGGTGTGATTTGGCCTTCCTGGTTTCACTCCTGCATTCTCGAGCAATATTTTTATACTCTTCCCTGGTCATTTGTCCAATCTTCCACTTCTTGTAAGCTTCTTTTTTGTGTTCAAGATCAGCAAGGATTTCACTGTTAAGCCAAGCTGGTCGCCTGCCATATTTACTATTCTTTCTACACATTGGGATGGTTTGTCCCTGTAACCTCAATAAGGATTCTTTAAAATACAGCCAGCTCTCCTGGACTCCTTTCCCCCTCATGTTATTCTCCCAGGAGATCCTGCCTATCAGTTCCCTGAGGGAGTCAAAGTCTGCTTTTCTGAAGTCCAGGGTCCGTATTCTGCTGCTCCCCTTTCTTCCCTGTGTCAGGATCCTGAACTCGACCATCTCATGGTCACTGCCTCCCAGGTTCCCATCCACTTTAGCTTCCCCTACTAATTCTTCCCGGTTTGTGAGCAGCAGGTCAAGAAGAGCTCTGCCCCTAGTTGGTTCCTCCAGCACTTGCACCAGGAAATTGTCCCCTACCCTTTCCAAAAACTTCCTGGATTGTCTGTGCACCGCTGTATTGCTCTCCCAGCAGATATCAGGGTGATTGAAGTCTCCCATGAGAACCAGGGCCTGCGATCTAGTAACTTCTGTGAGTTGCCGGAAGAAAGCCTCGTCCACCTCATCCCCCTAGTCCGGTGGTCTATAGCAGACTCCCACCACGACATCACCCTTGTTGCTCACACTTCTAAACTTAATCCAGAGACACTCAGGTTTTTCTGCAGTTTCATACTTCAGCTCTGAGCAGTCATACTGCTGCTCCCTTACATACAGTGCAACTCTCCCACCTTTTCTGCCCTGCCTGTCCTTCCTGAACAGTTTATATCCATCCATGACAGTACTCCAGTCATGTGAGTTATCCCACCAAGTCTCTGTTATTCCAATCACATCATAATTCCTTGACTGTGCCAGGACTTCCAGTTCTCCCTGCTTGTTTCCCAGGCTTCTTGCATTTGCGTATAGGCACTTGAGATAACTCGCAGATCGTCCCTCTTTCTCAGTATGAGGCAGGAGCCCTGCCCTCTCGCTTGCTCCTGCTCGTGCGTCCTCCCGGTATCCCACTTCCCCACTTACCTCAGGGCTTTGGTCTCCTTACCCAGTGGCTATTATTTCTGTATCACTTCAGATCTACAAATCAAGGGGAAGAGACACAATCCTCCAAACAATAATCTCTAGTCATGCTAGCCCTCCCTGCATGGCATCCATATTTACACCTTAAAGCCCAGAGGAACAGATGACTCTTCAAATTAGAACTGAAGCGCAATTTTATTTTCTTGGTCTACAAAACCTCCATATGACTATGCAGAAATGTCTCAGCTCCCTCTGTAGATACTGGATTAGTTAGAATAATAAACTGGCTTCTAGTTTTTCTAATTTTGGTAATACTGAGGCTCGTGTCACCATGGTATCTGAGCAGCAAAAGTGCTCAGCACCCAATAGCAGCCATGACCACTTGGTGTAATTCCATTAATTAAAATTATTTTATGACGGATATAAACTAGTATGGTGTCAAAATCAGACTCTGAATACTCGGAGTCACAGTTTTCCTTAGAGCCACTTGCCTATGTCCAAAATACAGCATGTATTTCTCTGCTTTAACTCCTCCTCGTGACTGAACATCTCACATCCTAACCCAGGTAGCTTTTCTCACAGGAAGGCCTTGGATTCTTGCCCAGTTTTGATTCCCCCATTTCCTATTTCATGAGTGTTGCCAACTTGATTTGTGATATTACTGCTTATTCTTAAAATTCCAGCTCCTCGAATCATGGGATTACATGAGAATCTCAGCTGCCGTTTTAAATGAAAATAAGTTTCTAGCCCTCCTGGTCATGGAGAAAAGCTTGAAAACATGAACCAAAAAGCAAATAAAAAGAACCCCAAATTTGTTCATGATTCTTTTTTGGAGATTTGTTCATTATTTTTGAATGCTTGAGGCTGTCAGTACTGCTGATTTAATTCTGGTTTGTCCTTTCTTTGAGCCTCAAGAAATAAGTAACCTAAAAGCAGGCATTCCACTTTCCTTTAGATTGGCAAATATTGGAAAGTTCTTTAAATTCCAAGCGTATTTTGGAAAATGCTGAGGTGAAAGCAATTTACTTAGTATTAACCTGTCAGCTTGAAATCCAGCGAGTCACCTACAGGAGCAGCATGCTCATGCATGTTAAGTATCTTCAGCTCCAGTGACACCATAATGCGATGGCTCTGATGGGTGAGTTGAACTCAAATAGCCTATGAAGAAGAAACTGCAGCTTGACTTTCTCATCCAGTTCCTGAGGTGACAGTAGGTCTTTCCTTCCCAGGAAAACCACAGTTTAGAATTACAATATTTTCCAGTTAATTTCAATTACTCTTATTCCATTTTCATTCACTCATATATCACTCTTTCCTTCTGAGTTCAGCAGGTTTTTTTTAATCTTAGCAGGAGTAAATCCATCCAAAGTTTGACTAGAATTTATTAACAGGTAGATATATCAATAATGAAATGTAGGGTAGATATTGCAATTAATAGATATGTTAATGAAGAGTGTAGAGTTTAATTCCATGTTAAAATAAAAGGATTATGTTGTAAAGAATAAGTATTTTTAATTGTGTTGTGTGAGCCAGATAATATGGATTAATTTGAGGAGGTTAAATTTCAATCAAATATATATAATGTTCTTTTAAAGATGCCTCTGAGAACATGTACATTCATTTCTACATGTGCTTTGCAAACCGGAAGATTGGAAGCCTTTTGTTTTTCTTAATTTATAGAGAACCATTTTGTATGAATTAGGTTAACCTGTTAATTCCCAAATACAGTTTTCCCAGGGAGGAGTCCATGCTCCCTCCACAATGCTGGAGGGAAACAGGTTTTGTGCAGAGAACACTGTAGGAACTTGTATAGGATGAGAATTCAGTTCTCCCCATGAGCAGGCTCAGGGCAGCACTACAGATGCTCTAGGTCTGTTACTCAAACCCTTGGACGGGAATAGTGGCTGCAACCCTTATACAGCCCCCCGCTGGTATTTATGGCCACTAGTTGTGTTCTCTGTGCTGGGATTTGCAGAGCAGAACAATTACAAGTCCACTATATCACAGATATTTTATGACCATCCACTGACGGGTGAATTTCAATCTCAATGACAAAAGGCAAGTACTTAGTAAAAGGGGAGGGATGGTGAAAATTTTGTTCTTCAGAATAACAGAAGCTCTCTTGAATTCAGCCATGCTGTTATTTATCTATGATGAAAGTGACTCCTCCTGCGTTTGGTGCATTTTGGTTCATTCCAACAGCTACACACCCACCACTAGCCACATCGTGTTATGAGACAGATTCTCTACTCTGCAAAACAAATCTATCTTTTCCTATCTCATGCATCACCCCTAAAATAAATCCATTGCCCAGAAAGTAAATCTACCTCTTCCCTCTCAAAAAATCTATATATCTTCCTCCTCTTGCCTGCTCCTCTCCTGTTTTTCCCCATTCCTAAAACTCCATCTCAAATAGCTCACTACCCCCCACAAATTCAACTGTTTATCTCCTCTTGGCCCTACCATTTTATCCTTTGTCCCTGGCTGCTCAAGCCCCAAAATACCGTTTCCTAATGGACTAATACTTGACTAAAGGCATAAGAGCCCTGCCTAGCTGGACAAAGCCTAGCTGGACAGAAGAGTAAACTTGGTCTGCATGATCAGTAACCCTTGCTCCCTAACACACTGCCTGTGTGTTCTCGTTACCCGCCTTGAGGTGCCTGCTGCCCAGGAGTGAGAGTTACACTGAGGGAAGAGCAAAAGGCAGAGCTGCTGACTATATGTTTGGGATACTGATCTGCAGGGAGAAAGGCCAACTAGCAGGTAATGCTGTTGGCACTTGTTACTGAGCCCCTGCTGGCTGCTTCAGAGTCATAAGTAACCGAGCTCCCAGTCAGTGTATCCAGGATGATATTTATATGCACAGAGAGAGCTAGCACATGGTTTATATACCATTTAAATCCCACTTAAGTTCCCTCCGCACAGGCATGAATTTCATGCTCAGATCACATGTATCTGAGAGAGAAGAGACCCTCCAGCTGGTGTGAAGATCTAACCCACTAGGCAATTGCCCCACCTCTCAGTGTAGGCCTAATCAGAATAAATACCTATATGAATGTTTGAGAAACAATTGTGTTACCCATGTAGCACCTATGTTATGAAAGACTGAAGTAAATTAGCAGCATACCCCCTTCCAGCAGCATGCATCATTTGGCATAATTGGAAACACATTTTTGTTTTCCTAAAACAAAAAAGAAAAATTATGCAAATAGTCTAATAACCCGGCAGAGATGGGATTATACACAGCAGATCAGTAATTATCATGGGGAGTAATAGCACAATGGACATAAAGTAACTTTATAGTAACCTTTATTAGTATAATTAGAATTAAATGCACTATTGATCTAATGATGAGTGTGCATGAACTATCAATTAAGTTTTCTCATGAGTATCCAGTAGAATGTACCAGGAATTAAGAAATGAAGCAAATTAGTGAGATATATATATTTTTGGTCTATGAGGAAAAAAGAGTTTAATCATCTAATTTTCTAACTAGCAACTATTGCAATCTGACTAATAAGAGGAGACATGAAAAGTACCCCTAGAGATTATAAAGCCTCTCTGTCATTTACGCTGGCTTTATTCCAGTAATACCATTGACTTCAATAGATTTACTCCCAATTTACACTGGTCTAAGTAGGAGGAGACTTGTACTGAAAAAAGAATTGGATTTGCTCACCAGAAAAATTTATTATAAAAGATAAGAGGACTGGCACCATTCTGCACCCACCTGTTGTATTTAGAGTTGAAGCTGTATGTTCTTTGCCTAGTTTAAAACTCAACAAGCAAGTCACCCATAGTAGAATAGCTAATGCCTACACATGGCCAGATTTTCTCCTCTGCTGAGCTCCACTCAGTGGGGGTTGGGGATGCAATTCCCAGCTCCCTGACCATGAGCACCAGTCTATGCCAGTAAGATTTAGAAGAACGCCTGATTGTTCTAATTTGCACCACTGGCATGGGGCCTCCAATGGATTCTACATCAATGGAGGAAAGGTGTAGTGGAATTCTACCCTACAACAGCCACCTCCCATCTCAACATGCCTCACCTTCCCTAGACACTTCACCTACACCAGGGACAGGAGCAGCTGGCACAGGAACCACCTCTACCAGCTTTATGCTAGTGGGAGCTCCCCTATAGCAGGGGAACTCCCTGCTGGACATATATGGCCAGAACGTGGCCCTCTGGTGCAGTGCAAAGGGATTGGATCTCAAGTAAAGAAAATGGCCTATAGGTTTTAGATTTGGGTAATATTTATGAGAAAATTACTATGAACATAGGCAATCTCTTCTCGTTCCTACCATCTACCAAAGGAAAATACATGCAAATTCTCATAGTTTCATCCTTTAACAATTCCTTCCACCCTTGAGTTCAGAGAATTCAAGCATTGTGATTCTAGTTACTCCCTGCCTGATCCAGCACCCATTCAGATCAATGGAGTCTTTCCATTGACTTTAAAAGGCTTTGGATCAGGCCTCAGATGAGTAAGATGCCTTTCCCCGTACCCTTCCGAACCTGCATAAGAGAAAGCATGGAATACAAATATATGACATATACGAAAACTATACAGGTATCATGTGTTTTACATATTGGTCTTAACAGTTCATGTACTGAGTCATGTATGAATTAGTATGGCCGCTTTCATATGCTACAGTTCATATACGTGTGTAACATAGAAATAATCATAGAAATGTAGGACTGGAAGAACCTTGATAGGTCATCTAGTCCAGTCCTCTGCACTCAGGCAGGACTAAGTATTATCTAGACAATTCCTGACAGGCATTTGTCTCACCTGTATTTAAAAACCTCCAGTGATGGAGATTCCACAACCTCCCTAGGTAATTTGTTCCAGTGCTTAATTACTCTTACATTAATTATCTGTGTACATAAAATATGTATGTCCTTTTTATATGGATGGTCCTTAATTTTAAGAACAAATGTAGAAAGGATAATTTGCAAGCACCGAATCAGTCTGGATCTTTACTACCTCGGTGCACAGTCTAGGCACGTATCATGGAGCATAAATCCACTGGAAGCATAAGGCTTTGCAAACATAACAGCATTTGTTCAACTCTGGAAATACTTCAAGAGGTTAATTCTTCGCGTCCTCCTTGTAATAAATTAAACCTGCCCCCCCCCGCGTTTTGCATAAGTTTTTAAATACATTTTCTTCAGTCTTTTAAGTTTTTCTTTTTACTGTGCCAGTTGCTTTGGGAGCCAAGACACTTTGTATATTTTTTTCAGCTTCATGGGAGAGAGGTGCAGGATGTTGATAAATTGGAGAGGGTTCAGAGAAGAGCCATGAGAATGATTAAAGGATTAGAAAACATGCTTCAGCAATAGACTCAAGGAGCACAGTCTATTTAGCTTAACAAAAGAGAAGATGAAGGGGTGACTTGATTACATATTACCTACATGTGGAACAAATGTTTAATAATGGGCTCTTCAATCTAGCAGAGAAAAATGTAACACACTCAAACGGTTGGAAGCTGAAACTAAACTAGAAATAAGGTGTGAATTTTTAACAGTGAGACCAATTAACCAGTGGAACAATATACCAAGAGTCATATTGGATTCCCTCACTGACATTTTTTAAATCAAGTCTGGATGTTTTTCTGAAAGATATGCCCTAGGAATTATTTTAGGGAAGTTCTATGGCTTGTGCTATACAGGAGATCAGACTAGATGATCACAGTGGTCCCCTTCTGGCCTCAGGATCTATGAATCTATTAAAATAGGAAACAGAAAACGTATTTAGTCTTTTCAACCACAGTTTCCTTCTGGGATTTCCTTTGTATTCCTCAGAGGAATGGAGAGTGGGGCTTATCTCCCTAGGATGGGAAATGGGGTGTGGCTCACAACCCTGGCAGTTCCCCAAGGGACACAGGACTGACCATATGAAAGCCCTCTGCCTTCCTACTGCCTCTGGGTCCCATTCCTGGGAACCAGACAGTCGGTAACTACTCACCTATGACTTTTAAAGATGGGTAGTGAGTGTAAAGCTATAAGATGACAAGAACAATGGGTTCCTGACTGTATCTGCATCCCTCCTGCTCCTTGCCTGTGCACAGATTGCTGGATCTACAGAAAGCTATCCTTGAGTCCCAAAAGAAGAGTATTAGGGGAAGCACTGGTATGGAAATGATGGATTTTTCTTTCTGTGCAGGGCTGGAGAGATCTGCATGCGGAGGATCACTTCTGCATGCTAATCCTCAGAATACAATCTGTCCCCTAGTTAGGAAATTCAAAGCAATGTACTTCTGAGTGCATCTTAAGAGCAGGCTGATTTTCAACTAAATTATAACTACTTTTGAAAAAAACTTTTGTTGCAAAAATATTTTCCATACTAATTTTTATGTAAGGGACCTATATCTATCATCAGTGAATTATTCCCACACATCTCTTTGTCCACAGCAATTTGTCACATCCCTTCTTCATATGTACATCCTTGAAGCCATAGCTGATGCATACTCTTGAAGATATAGCTGTGGCTGAGGTTAAGTGGTAAACAGGAAACACAGGGCTTCATGAAGAAAAGAGATGCAGTCATCACTAATATTTGGAGCGTTTTGCACTTTTCCCATAAAAATTGTATCTGCATGTAAGAGAGATGTTATCTTTTTGTGAGCAATACACTTCTTGCATCCAAATACCAAGGCGAAATGCTAATTAACATAATTTTGTAGCACAGTTTTTCAACTGCTTTCTGATTGAACATTTGTACTCTACCGATAAGGGGTATTAATGGAGCTGTCACAAAAATTAGAATCTATTTTGTAGTCCCACCACACATGTTAACAGCTATTATAACCTTGAATCACTATTTCCTTTTAAAAAACCTTTTAGAGAATAGCTGATTTGACCATAGGCTACATGTGTTGAGAATTTTAAATTACTATTTGCACTGACATTTTCTCTGAGTGGATATGTGTTTCCAAGCATAAAAGCCAAAGCTTCAGGATAAACAGCTTTAGCTACTGGGTTTCTGGTGTTAACAGCATAAAGTTTACTACACTATTACTGTTGTTAGTAAAAAAACATTAACAATAACAATACTTAACACTTTTATAGTGCTTTACATTTTAAAAAGCAATGTGCAAACAATTAATTCTTCCTCACAGCATTCACTGTGATGTACCCTCTTTTTATCCTCATTTTAAAACTTGGAAGAGAAAACTAAGACCCAGAATATGTCTTTCCATTGACTCTAAAGGGAGCTGGCCCCTCACAGTGAGCCCAGTTTGTCTGGTTGGGCTACAGCATTTGCCAGCCCACGGCAGCTCTCCTTTGTTAGGAGAGTTGCCATCTAGTGTTTCTTATAAGCACTGACATTGACTAGTGAGCGTGGGGGGGAAGGCTGCTCACAAAAGGTGGTGCCAGGCAGAAGGTATCTTCCTGCTTTGCCCTCTAAGCCACTACACAGTCCTACCCTCTCCCTCTTTTTCTTTGGGACCTATTGGTTTCCTGGGGAATCTTTTTCTTGTTGCTTCCTCTGTGTGCGGTTTTATGCTGTACATGAGGTTAGGGCAGACTATTGCAGCCACTGCACTTGAGCAGCCCTGGTGGTGGCCTCATGCAGCGGAAAGCATGGAGTTGCGGACATTGGCTAGGCCTTGGAACAGCTGCAGGCCTTGATAAACCCAGGCTATATTAGGATGCTGTGGATTGGAGTACCAAAAGAGAGGAAAAACCGGTGACAGTATGGGGAGGCTATGGCCTTCTGCCCACCTTTCTTCACTTCTGCCAGAACAGGTGGCCATCAGGAGATATGCTGTGTAAGTTAAAAGTTAGCCAAAATTTTATTTACTTGTCCAAAATACTATATTGTCTCTGTCCATACTGGCCCTCTGCTATTCTCAGCAGAAACTGGATCAGGTTTTAGGTGACTTGCATAAGGTTGGTTAGCAAGTACAAAACGGTGGCAGAGCCAGGATTAGAGCAGTGGAGGTTCTGGGTACAACTCATATGCTCACCCCACTAGGTGATACTACCTTTCCACCATACATTCTATAGCCATACAGTTCCATGACTTGGAAATACATAGGAAATACTCCAAGGGTGAGTAAATCTCATGTTGTAAATTGGGTTTGTTTACTACTATATGCCCATTAAAACCCCACAACTTCTGGTTCTTCTTCGTATCCCTGCTTAACAACCACCACTTGAATTTAACATAGCTGCTTTTACCAGAATGCTGTTGCACAGAAGTCCAACACAGAAATTAACTTTTCATAGGATGTGCTGGGAGTAATGATGTTCTTTGAAACCACTAATGTGGCAGCTGAATTCCGCTGTCACAATTAATTTGGCTTTTGATTATAGGGTGTGTGGAAGGGACAGAAGAACCTAGTTAACTACACAATTAAAATAGCTTGAAACAATATGAATTTTATTTTATTTTGTTGGAGTTGGGGTACTGTCTTGGACTTGTGGGAGGGGATTAGAGAAAGGATAGGCAGTTTTCTACCTGAGTCAGCTATGTCAAAGAGTTTTAAAATTATAAATATAAATTATTCCATAAGCTAATGGATTTCCTCTTAAAAATGACCAAAACTAATATTGCTAATTGATTTGCATTCAGAATAGCTCTTGTCACTTCAACAGAGATCACTCTGTACCAAAGAATCATTAGATTTGACTGTATTTAGTCATTCGGTTCCAATCCCCCACCTGTTAACCCCATGGCACAAAGAATGAATTAATTATCTTTAAACTTTTCTAATCATCTAGTTTAGTCCACTTAGTTCTGGTGATGCCTCAGTATCCCTTGACTATTTTTCTTCTTTCTTACTGTTATTATAGTCCTAAAAATGTTCCTATTATCTAGTCTAAGTTTTCCCTTTTGTACTTCCTAGGTTCTGTGCTGCTGACTTGCTGCATGATGACCATAGGCTAGTGATTTGGGCTCAAATTTTGAAATGTTTACATCAATTTTGGGTGCCTCAGTTTTAATTCTTTTGGTGGTGAGCTGCTGTTGCTTCCATTGACTTCAGCTAGAGCTGCAGGAGCTCAGCATCCCTGAAAAAACAGGTCAAAGATGTTTACAGTTGGACACCCAAAAATGGAAGCGTGCATAACTAAAGGGCACTTTTCAAAATTTGCTTCTTGACCTCTCCACATTACCCACCTGTAAAATAATGACAGAACTTCGGTACTGAACCTCATATGGGTGTGTCAGCCTAATTCACGTGTCAGCCTAACCACTGCACAATTCTGAGATGGGAGGTGCTACCATAGATAAAGTGCTAATGACTACAGTAGCTTACTTATGAATGATTACACTAATAAACATGTTATTTTAGGTATGTAAATTATTCCCTGTCCACATTTTAATAAGTAAAATGCATGTGAATGCTTAATGATACCCCTTTAATGTTATTAAACATTACCTTATTTAGATAGTGCAGACAAAGTCAATTTATACATAGGTAACTTGATGGGAAATAATCCATGTACCTTACACTCTTGACCATTAACTATTATATTATCATATATTTTACACACTCTATACAGCGAAGTTAAAATTTTATCAATGAATTTTAGGGACATCAGAAATAAATGTATGTGGGAATGCACACAACCCTTTTGTAATCTGTAGTCAGATGGAGATCTGCACCCAGCTTTCTTAACAGTCAGGAACATCACACACTCTGAAAGGCTAAAGAGAAAAAGATTTCTTGGTAAGATTTAAAGGGAAGCAACTTGCTTTGTTACAGAAAGAGGAGAAAGTTGAAGATAGATAGAGCAGAACAACTGGACAAGGGCTTGAATCAAGACAGGGGTCCAGTCAATCTTGTGAAATAGCACCGCTTAAGTAGGGTTGCTGAGCATGATGCTTTGGATTCACAATCCAATGAGAATCAGTAGACTGAGGAGAATGGGTGTTTTAGGCTGGAGGGGCATCAAGACTATTGGGTAACAGTTTCAAAAGCACCTAAGTGATTTAGGAGCCTAAGTCCCATCAACTTTCAGTAGGATTCAGAATCTAAGCCACTTACGTGCTTTTGACATTTTTTCCCCATTGTATTTATCATATGGAATAAAGCAATGAACAGTGGGCTCTGAAGACTCCTGTTTCATGAGAACTTTTAGGAGCTTTTCTATGAATGGCTATCATGACTCTGCTGGTCTTACTTATTCTGTGAGCATCTCTCTCATTTGAGAAACTTCTAGTTGATAACAGAAGTAACTAAAAGTCCATGAAGAGCTTTGAAAATCATAAGGACAATTCAGAATTTGAGGAACCATTGGGTTGATATGGTCTCACTTCCAGCTGCAGCTGAATCATCTGGCTATAGAATTCTGTACTCTGTAAACTTTAGTGCATAAGGACTTAAGGAAAAGGAAAAGCTTTAGGGAAAACTGATTGCAATAGTCAAGTCAGGGTTAGGAAACATCTAGAGATGGAAATGTGCTGACATACAGACAAAAAAAAGATGAGAAAAAAAGAACATTCTGAATCAAGAATAACTGGATGATACCATCATCATTTTACTATAAGGAAACTGAGCCATGGAAAAATAAAAGATTTTCTGAAGTTGCAGAGGAAGTTTATAGTGGATCTGGGAACAGAAATCAGGTCTCCTGTCTTCTGGCTCTGCACCGTAGTAAACTCTATAGTGACTGTTGTATTTTAAATGCCATCTTATTGAGTAAATTACTTACTTTTGGAAACTACACAGGGATTTCCTGGGGAATATGGGATACTTATATATTTTGATTTTCTTAAGATCTAAATTTTAGTTACAATGTACTGAAAACTTTTAGTAATAAAAACATGACAAACATGTCTATATATAGAGTACCCTGCAAAGTCAACTGAGAATTACTGAGTTTGTCAAAGTCAGCAAGCTGCTCAGAACTAATATATGCAAGGATAGCATATTTAAGACTTACATGAAAAGGTTACTGTTGTTTATGGTTTATTAAAACACAGTCTTTTTGGATAATCCTCACTACAGATCTGCACTCCAGATTTGGTGGTGTTTCTGGCCTGTTCCAATCAGCGGCTGAAAGAAAGGTTATTGAAACGTGCGGAACAGCAAGGGAGACCTGATGATAACCTCAAAGCCACTCAAAGACGACTAATTAATTTCAAGCAGAATGCTGTTCCACTGGTCAAATATTTCCAGGAAAAGGGGCTAATCATCACAGTAAGTCATTTAGCCATCAATATATGAACCTGATAAATGAATGTATGGCGGTAGTTGAACTCAGGAGCTTAGACCTGGTACATTGCATTCTCTTTGCTTTATAATAGTGAGTCTGAGTCAAATTTTGCTCTGATTATTACACTTGTGGAACCGCACTGCAGTTATTGAAGGCAAAGTTTGGCTTGTATCTTTGTAGCTGTGGAATGCAGATATACTGTATTATCTCATGCATGAACTTTACATAATTTTTATTCACAACTCCATGTTAACACAAATATTTTTCACTTCCTATACTAAAGAGATCATATGGAAGTCAAAGGGTAATCTGTTTAAAGAGCATATCAAAAGAATGTTTGCCATGCAAGGACTGGAACAATTTTCCCAGCTCTACAATTGTGATGTCAATTAGTCATCTGTTCCATTTCCGGATTTTGGGGGTGAGAAAGTGAGGAACTAGATTTCAGATAGTCTCTCGGTAACGCAGTTATGAAATTTATACTTTAAGGATCTACCTGCACTTTGAGCTGTCGGTGTAACTCAAGGAGACGTACCTGCAGTAGCTCTGAGTGAGCATGTTAAAATTAGAATGGAGCCATGGCAGCACAAATGGCAGGAGAGGCTTAGTCACCATAAGTAGGTACTGTCAGAGATGTACATAAAGCAACTAGCATCTCCTGCCACTCACGCCCAGGCAGGGATACTATTTTTAGCACAGTAGCTCAATCAGAGCTAGCATGGGTATGTCTCAAGCTAGAAATTAACCCCCAGTTTAAAGTGTAGACACACCCTTAATTTGATGTAGACTGCATAGCAGTGTAAACCCAAACAGAAATTATATAGCTGCTGTGGAGCATAATTTCTCTAAAGAGCATTAATGCGTTTGGAGTGAAATTCAACCCAGTGCAGACAGCAAGTGACCACTTAAGCCCCACTTCAACTCTTCACTCAGGGCAGAAATTGTTCTTAGGGCCTTGAATTTCATCCAAGGAAACAAAAACAAAAAACAATGAAGCTTTAATTACTGTTTCAAGGTTACAGTGTCATGCATTGCAAACACCTTTGGGATTCTTTGTCTTGAAAATATCAGAGAAATCATATTTGATTCTATTGATTGTGGGGCTATATCCTCAGCTAGAGTAAACCAGCATAGATCTTCTGAATTCAATGAGCAATATTAATTTACATCAGTAGAGGATTTGGCATTAAAGTGTAAGCTCTTCAGACAAGTCACATCCTGTTTATAATGTACACATACATTTATGGTGTTATATAAATGATATTTTTTAAAACTTTGGAGACCAGGAAGGTCTGGTATAAATTGGTCCTTTTTGCAAATCAGTATGAATAGTGATCTCTGCAATATGTTGGAAAAGAGAATCCATCTTTGCACACTAAACAAGTTGTATACATAAGTGCAGCCAGAAGGTTTAATTAGTGCAAGCAGGGTTATAAAGTATTGCAAACGTATTTCAGTGATTACCCCAAGCTTATCACCTGTATCACCACAAGTTAGATAGATTATGACAGCTTTAATAAGGGGATGATTAATTTATTTTTTGCTTGGTGAAATGTCAGTAGTTCTAATGGAGGAATTGAATAACAATGCAGATCCTGAGTGTGAAAACAGATGAGCTTTAAGATGAATACCTCTAATTACTATAAAAGGATACTTAAAAAAAACTTCAGGAAAAGTACAGAATAAGCAGAGAGGCTGATCTGGTTTTAGAATCTACAGCTGAGAATTCACAATACACTTGAAGGAGCACTTTATAAAATATGGACAAGTGTATCTCTCCAACTCATTTATCTTTGGTTGTATTTGACATCTTTCATAGTCCAGTTGTAAATAGTAATTCACTGCTGTAGGTAAGGAATCTAGATAGTGCAGTTAGACTAATAATTGTTCTGTGTATTTCTCTCTTAGGACTTAGTCCTGCAAACGCTAACAGGTTTAGCCAGCGCTAGCTAGTTTAGGGTGAAATCCTGGCCCCACTGATGAGCGTGGCAAGTCCCCCATTGACTTCAATGGGGTCAGGATTTCACCCTGAGTGCTTCCTGCTATGAGTGGTCCCAGTGAAATCAATGCAAATACTCAGAGTGGTTAAATTACGAATGATGAATTATGAGCTCTGCCTGATAGTAAGTGTTTGGAAGATTGACCCTTAAGAGAAAAACTGGCATTATATAATGTATCATGTACAGTCTCCTTTGGAAAGTTCTGTAAATCATACAGATAATTTTTCCTGTCATTACAAATATGATGAAGTCTTTTTAATACTATGTGCTCATCAGATTCATGAATGTCAAAAATGTCCTTAAATTGAAAACTAGACATGGTATGACAAGAATAGTCAATTTTTTTTGTCAAGGTCCAAATTTTTTGGTCAAGGTATAGAGCTCATAATTCATCATCATCAGACTCCAGAGAAAATAATAAAACAACAACAATGATAAGTAAATAAAAAGACTGGATTAAAAATAAAAAGACGTATTTGAGACCATTTTTTATTTCAGAAGGTGGAGAAAGCTACTAGGGGAAAGGCTGTTCTAGATTTGATTTTGACAGATAGGGAGGAACTGGTTGAGAATTTGAAAATGGAAGGCAGCTCGAGTGAAAGTGATCATGAAATGGTAGAAGGCATGGTAGGAGGGAAAACAGCACAGTAAAGATAATGGATTTCAAGAAGGCAAACTTTAGCAAACTCAGGGAGTTGGTACATAAGATCACATGGGAAGCAACTCCAAGGGGGAAACAGTTCAAGAGAGTTGACAGGTTTTCAAAGAGACATTATTAAGGGCACAATAGCAAAAATCCCACTGCATAGGAAGGATAGGAAGTATGGCAAGAGACAACCTGGCTTAACCAGGAGATCTTCAATGAGCTGAAACTCAGAAGAGTCCTACCAAAAGTGGAAACTAGGTCAAATTAAAAAGAATGAATATAAACAATATAAACAAATATGTAGAAAAATTATAAAAGGACAAGGCACAAAATGAAATTAAACAAGCTAGAGACATAAATGGTAACAAGAAAACATTTTACAAAAAAATTAGAAACAAGACGAAGACCAAGGACAGGGTTAGGGTGACCAGAGAGAAAGTATGAAAAATCGGGTTGGGGGTAATAGGAGCCCACATGAAAAAAAGCCCCAAATATCGGGACTATCCCTATAAAATCAGGACAGTTCATCACCCTAGACAGGATAGGCCCATTCCTCAATGCGGGGAGAAAAACAATAACAGAAAATGTGGAAATGGCAGAAGTGCCAAATGACGTTTTTGTTTCAGTTTTCACCAAAAGGTTAGTAGCAACTGGATGTCAAACATATTGAATGCCAGTGAAAATTAGGTAGGATCAGAGGTTAAAATAGAGAAAGAACAATTTAAAAATTACTTAGACAAATTAAATGAATTCAAGTCACCAGGGCCTGATGAAATATATCCCAGAATACTCAAGGAGCTGACTGAGGAGAGATCTGAGCCATTAGTGATCATCTTCGAAAAGTCATGGAAGAAGGAAGAGATTCCAGAGGACTGGAAAAGGGCAAATATAATGCCCAACTATAAAAAGGGAAATAAGAACAACCTGGGGAATTACAGACCAGTCAGTTTAACTTCTGTACCTGGAAAGATAATGGAGCAAATAATTAAGCAATCAGTTTGCAAATACCTAAAAGATAATAAGGTGATAAGTTACAGTCAGCATGGATTTGTCAAAAATAAATCATGTCAAACCAACCTAATAGCTTTCTTTGACAGAGTAACAAGCCCTGTAGATAGTGGTAGATGTGGTATATCTTGACTATAGTAAGGCTTGTGATACTGTCTCACATGACCTTCTCACAAACTAGGGAAATACAACCTAGATGGAGCGACTATAAGGTGGGTGCATAACTGATTGGAAAACCATCCCTAGAGAGTACTTATCAGTGGTTCACAGTCAAGCTGGAAGGGCATATCAAGTGGGGTCCTGGAGGAATCAGTTCTGGGTCCGGTTTTGGTCAATATCTTCATGAATGATTTAAATAATGGCGTAGAGAGTACACTTAAAAAGTTTGTGGATGATACCGAGCTGGGAAGGATTGCAAGTGCTTTGGAGGATAGGATCAAAATTAAAATGGATCCAGACAAACTGGAGAAATGGTCTGAAGTAAATAGGATGAAATTCAATAAGGACAAATGCAAAGTATCCACTTAAGAAGAAATAATCAATTGCACACATACAAAATGGGAAATAACTGCCTAGGAAGGAGTACTGCAGAAAAGGATCTGGGAGTCAGAGTGGATCACAAGCTAAATATGTGTCAACAGTGTAACACTGTTTTTTAAAAAAAAGCAAACTTAATTCTGGGATGTATTAGCAGGAATGTTGTAAGCAAGACAAGAGAAGTAATTCTTCCACTCTACTCCGCACTGATTAGGCCTCAACTGGAGTATTATGTCCAGTTCTGGATGCCACATTTCAGGAAAGATGTGGACAAATTAGAGAACTCCCAAAGAAGAGCAACAAAAATGATGAAAGGTCTGTTTAGTCTGAAAAAAGAGAAGATTGAGAGGGGACATCATAACAGCTGTGGTGAGCGCAGCAGTCCGTCCACCTGCCCATTATGCGATGGGCCCACCGAGAACAGCCCCCTGCCCAGGGCAGGTGGAGAGTCCATGGCTCCCCACAGCTGCCCACTCAGCTCTTATCCTGGCTGGTCTGCAGCTCTGAAACCCCACCCCAAGGCCAGAGCCAGGTTGGGGAGAGCCATGTGGGCAGCTCTGGTGAGCTGGTGTGGAGTGGCAGACCTTCCACCTCCACCTGCCCTGGTCTGGGCTGGAAGCTTGGGGAGTGGGGACACAGGCTGGGGGCTGCTCTCAGCCCCTCCTGCACCGCGGGCAGGTGTAGGGTCTGCGCAGCTCCCATAACTGCCCAGGCTCCTCAGCTGGGTTCCATGGTGGTCTGGTCAGGGGGTGGGGCCTTGGGTGAAGAGAAGGGAAAGGGGGCAGGGTCCCCCGCAGCAAAAAGTGGGAGGACTATGGCCCCTCTAACCCCCCATTTCTGGCGCCACTGGATAACAGTTTTCAAGTATATAAAAGCGTAACCCTTCTGCCCGTCAGAGTTGGCAGCAACAAGGGCCGGGTTCAGTATCTAGGGGATCCATTCCAATAGCACAATGCAAACCGGCTCGAGCCCCCACCCAGTGACCTGGGACAAATATATACCACCCCCGCTGGGCGCCTCCAAGAGGCAGTACTTCCCCTCTCGCAAGCACATAGTTTGAGTGTAGCAAAAAGCCTTTTAATAACAGAGAGAAACAATGTGGCATTACGTTGGGGAAACACCACCAACAGGATTCATAACACAACCCATGAGCAAAAAATCCACCCCAAGCAAATTGGGGCATGCCCTTTCCCTTTGGTTCTTGAGTCCAGCAACCCCAAATCACCCAAAGTCCCAAAAGTCCAATGACCCAAAAGTCTCTGTCCCTGGTCAGGGCAGCCCCAGAGTTCAAAAGTTTATCTACAGAGCTTTACCTCCCAACCTGGGTGGAGATGGGGGCGGAGGTAAGAGGCACCTTACATGAGCTGAAGCTGACTGCCCCACAGCTCCATAGGCCTTCGCTCCACCAGCTGCCCCACGAACTGCTTCGCTCAGCTCCGTGCTGCGGCCCACACGCAGCTCCCGCCGTCCAGCCGATCCACGAACTGCTCCACGTTCCACCAGCCGCTCCCGCTGTCCTATGAACTGCTCCACCAGCCTGTCCACAAGGCACTCCAGCCATCCTGCAAACTGCTCCACAATATATCTTCAGGCTCCCCCACTACTTAACACAACGCTCAGTGATTTCAGCTCTTAGTCAGTTCAGCTCTTTGGTGAATTCAGCTTGTAGTAGGGGAGCCTCACTGCTGGTGCACTATTAGCCCAAAGTGAGCTCAGCAGCCTGTAACTAGACTCCTAATAGAATCAAAATTAGCTCTGATATTCCACAGTGGAGAGAGGAGGAAGTGCAATTAGCATGTATGGCCCTCACTAAGGGGCCTATGCCACCAAGTATTAATACTTGTCCCCAGCCTCTCTCAATTCACAGAGTTTTGGAACCCATGACCCTTGCCTAGCGAGTGCTACTTAGTTGATGGTGAGTCCCTCCATCATAACAAAAGGCCAAGTACAGTTCCAAGCACAGTTCCCATAATCAGGGTAATAACAATTTATTCTTCCTGCCCCAATAACAGAGACACTGGGGATCCCACAGCAGCCAAAGTGACCATTTGGGCAGCTATGGCCTCATTCTAGGCAGGGTGGGTGTGCCTATGCAAATGAGATCAGCCCCTGAAGTTCTTTTCCACAACTTGCCACACCTCACCACCAGATGTCAGGGTGGAGCTCATCCTGACACTGCTTACAAAAGGTTGTTACAAGGAGGAGGGAGAAAAAATCCTCAACTTCTGAGGATAGGACAAGAAGCAATGGGCTTAAATTGCAGCAAGGGTAGTTTAGGTTGGACATTAGGAAAAAGTTCCTAACTGTCAGGGTGGTTAAGCACTAGGATAAATTGTCTAGGGAGGTTGTGGAATCTCCATCATTGTCTAACCGCTCTTAAAAATCTCCAAACACCTGCCAGGAGTGGTCTAGATAATACTTAGTCCTGCCATGAGTGCAGGAAACTGGATTAGATGACCTCTCAAGGTCACTTCCAGTTCTATGATTCTCTGATTTTGGGGTCCATTCAAAAGTATCTGATGCTCCAGATCTCACCTACAGACCACCCATTGACTACGCCTGTGGTATGATATTACCACTAATAATGCTCTTCCAAGATTTTGTATCTTTGTCTTCCCGTTGAAAAGTCAGTGGGATTATTTTAGTTTTCTCTCAGAATTTCTGTTATAGATAATTCTATATTGACCCATCACTACTCATTGCTTGTCCAATCTAGCAAATTTTAGGGTAGGATGAGACCATCCAAGGTTGTCCCTTTCATTGACCTATAGTGTTCACAAATTGCCTGTAAAATATTTGAAGATCCAAATCATGTACCTAACTTGTTGTTAAAGTTATATATATTATTTCCTCTTCATGAATGAAGTTCATTTATGATGTAGAGTGTCCACTATAGACATGTAGCCACAGCTTCAGTTTCCCTTGAACTCTGGGTAGATTCTCCCTCCATCCAAACAAAAACTCCAACCTCAGAGGGACTGCACTGGAACCCCATGGCTTGACCACATATTTAAAGGGGGTGAATTTCACTAATCACCTCTGCTTATTGCTCTCTGCATAAGCTTGGTACAGGAGGGTTAAATTTTACCTTATTTGAATAAAAAGTTTCTCCAGTTCCTATATTATTTTGGTTATGCTGTACTGCACCCTTTACTGCTTAGTTCCAGCTTCACATACAGCCCACTAGTTCCTTATATTACTCATTTTCAGATTCGAAGAGGAAAGATACTATGATGCTGCAAAGCATTATCACACAGTGCTAGAAAATTGTCCTATGGTTTATCTATAGTAGTTATGGTTGTGCTGCCCAGTATTTTGTTTGTTTTTGTTCTTCCTGCTGGTAACGTTTGAGAGTAGCTTTCCCGATTAATAAGCCCAGGGCATTCTTGTGTTTTGGTAATAGATTACTAATGACTATATACCCCGATTTCTTGTTTTTTACCTCCAGACATATTCTGTTATATTTTTTCTACACTAACTTGCACAAATTCCTTAAAGGTACATCATTTAAAAGGTGCAGCACAGAAATGCTGCCCATGAGACAGGGGAGCACTAGATTGGCTTTCAGAGCCATGAAAGTTGGTGGTTTTCCCATAGGATGGATGGTGGTGAGATGCAAGTAAACATATCAGACACAGGGGATCCACAGCTGTCAGACGAAACAACCCTGCTGACACCCGGTCAGCCACACTCCTCCCCAGACCCACAACCAGCTAATGGCTGGACCTTCTGCTCAGTGACCCATAATGAGATGGAGTGGTGGTGTGAGAGCACACAAGGGTATTCACATTAACTTGCCACAAGTAGTAGTGCAGTTCTCCTGCAGTTCCTATGGAGTTGCTGCTTTGCATCTCCCCTTTTCCCAAGCAGACATTAGCTGGCTCTCTTATCCACACCATGATATTTTCTGCAGTTTTGTCCCCCTGCATATCCCATAGGAGGGAGCCAGAGAGTACAGGGGCCCAGGAAAATAAGAGCTGATATGAACATTTTAGATATTATTGTCCCAAGTTTCAAGTACAGAGTTCTTATTTGTGGGTAGATTCATGCTGACTATCCTTAATAGAGCTTTCCAAATATTCCCCCCTTTCTCACCTAATTTGTCTTTTTTTTTAACTACTGTTGAAGTCCAACATACGGATTTTATGTTAACTGATTATTTAATTTAGTAATTTAAATCTTTTCTTAACACAGATATTGCAATCTATTTTCTCCAGTCTCTCAATTCTTTATTACTACTTTTTCCAAACAGTGTTTAAACATCAATAAATTTTCCTTGGCTCTTTTGCTCTTTCCTCCAAATTCTGACATAGATGACCATTTTTTAATGATTCTTAATAGTCCTCTTACATCCTAGTTCCCACATAACCTGCTAAGATTCTGATTTCACATGATATTTCTTCTATCCACTGGAAAATCTGTGTCTCTTTGGGCCAACTTTCCATTATCCTTCATTGTCGTAAGGCAAAGAATTGATTCTTTTTTACAAAAATGAATGCCTCCCTCTTGTCCATCAGTTGCCTTTCCTATTGCTTGGAGATCCTGCTATATCTCTTACTGGCAGACTTGAGTTTTCTTATGTGCTCTTAAAAAAATCTCTGTTTTTCTTAGTGTCCCGTGAAATCTTTCATTTCTCATATTTGGCTTTTTTAAAAAACATATAGCTTATTTCTGATCTCCCTTCTGTTTGGTGATTGTTATTTTAATATGACTTTTTCTTAACTCTCCCTCTTTATTCATGCTTTTAAGCAATTTAATCCTAGCCGTACTGATGCTCAGTGATACAAATTTAGTCCCTCATCCTGGAATGAGCTCCTCACTGAAAGACCCCTGCACCTGCATGAAGTCCCATCCCAGCACAAAGCCCCATTGACTTAAGGAGGACTGTGTGAGTGCAGGGGTCCATCCACATGAAGCTCATTGTGGGTCCAGGGCCTTACGTTGCAAATTCCCCATTAGAGCTCTGGCCCAAAGGCAATGAAACAAGATAGAATTCTGTTTGCACCCTTTTCAGCTGGGATCACATTCAAAATTGCACTGTGGGAATATGACGAGGGAAAGTTTAAATTTAAACTGCACCCAGGAATAACTCTTACAGAGGGTTGCTAATTTTGGATGGACATATTCCTGGAGGTTTTATCACATGACATAATCTTTAATTAAAAATTAATCTTTAAAATCCTGGAGACTCCAGGACAATCCTGGAGAGTTGGCAATCCTACGCAGCAATTCAAGAACTTAGCTTTTATATTCAAGGCACTCAGTGGTCTGGGCCCCAGAGTACTTAAAAGATCATCTGATGCTCCAGGATGAGCATTGTGGTTGACAACTTTGCTCCTCTGGCAAACTGAATTGCCATCACCAGGGTAAAGCTTGTCTGTGTGAAAGATAGCGCTTTCTTGGGATCCAGTCCAAGACTGTGGAACTCTCTCTCCCAGGATCTAAAAACCACCACAGACCTTACCACTTCTCCTCCAAGTATAGGGGGGAGGTACACTTCAACCTTGACTTTACTAATATGAACAGTGTACACACAACACATTTAGTTCTAAAACTTTCCACACATTCTCCCTCTGGGAAGAGGAAGGGAGAAAGAAAGAATCACATGTGACAGATGCTAGTCGTGATGTTCAGTCTGGAAGGAATTTAGATTTTATGGTGATGAGGGCAGTGTAAGAATCTGAACAGAATAAAATAGAATTACAATAGCCTAATTCCTGGAAGAATGATGCCTCAGGCAAGACCAGAGTGGAAAAGGTTTTAATTTTTAAAATTTTTTAATCCTGCTTATCTGCTACTTCTCACTGATATTCAGAGCTCCAAGCCTTAGAGGCGTCCGCCATTCCTCGCTCTGATTCCACTCAGGGAAAAGTAACAAAACAATTTGTCGTATGGACAATCACAACTTTCAAATGCCAACTATAAAGTACTTACAACATATTGATCACAATTAATCAACAGAGCAAGAGAGAAAAGAAAAATTCAGCAGAAAATGTGACTAAATATGATTGATGTGCAGACATTTGAGGAAATTGCAGTCTGCTTGTTGACATTGCATGAGCAGGAAAAAAAAGGCTAAATACCTAAAAAAATAAAATTCACTCTGCCTTCAAATTTATGCTACACTGCTTTTTATATATTTTGGTTAAACTACTGAAATTAAAACTGCTCCTGTCTATGTATATACTTCTGGGTTCCTTATTTTCTTAGTCATACTTCTTGCATTTGTATTCAGATATATTGCCTTAATTGTTCTTCTTGACATTTTTCTTGTTTTAGACCTTATTTGTTCTGGTGCTTAATTTGTAGTCTTCTTTCTTATTGTTATTTTGATTGTTTTTTCCTTCCTCTCTGCTAGTTTCCATAGGGTATTTTTCATATACCTACCCTCCGCCTACATGCCTTGCTATCTTTTCTGCCTCTTTGGTACCTCTATTGTTGTATTCGTTCCCATCTGTAATAGTGTTTATTCTAAAGAGAGATCCAGCACCCCACAAACGTAAAATCCTGACATTAACGCTGACTATAGGGAAAGAAAAATAATATGACATATGTAGAAATAGCCATTTTCAATAAACACTTACTCTATCCCCATAGTCACATCCAACTGTAGGCCATTTAATCTCAGGGGTGAAACCTTGGCCCCATTGAAGTTTTGCCATTGACTTCAGTGGGGTCAGGATTCTATTCAGGATCACAGATGCTACATTATTGGACATAAGACTATAGATAGATGCCTAATCAGACAGATATGCAGAAGTTTACATGCATTTACAGTTTACTTTAGTACACCAGCATACTTTTTTCTAAATTATGCTAATTTAAATGGTTTTTAAATGGTTTACAAGACACCAAACTGAGCAAGGAAAGAAGATTCAGTGAGAGGAAGGAGGGAAAACCCACTGTCTGCCCCAGCTGTAAGCTTCCTGGTGGCTCAGCACAGAATGTCAGCTCCCCAGTTTTCTTAAGTAAAGGTTTCAGGTTTAGACTTGTGAGGGTAGTTTGTTCAGGACAGTGATGCAGTGGCCAGTGTAATAGTGAATACTGTATCTTACTGTCTGGGAAGCAGATTAGTTAATATAACTACAAAACATTCCCACCTTTAAAAAGTAGTATTTATTAAGCCAGAGACAAAGAAATAATGTGGGGTAAAAGAAGGGATTTGTTCAAAGCCACTTCTTTCCCCTAGAATGTACATTTATGACTGCAGAGTTTTAAATGGAAAGATACAACTCCTTATACCAGTTGATGACAGTATTTCTCCTACAGCACAAAATAGGCTTAAGTGGAACTTCAGTGATGAATAGGTCTTGTGCTGGCCCTCTGCATAGGAGTGAATTTCACTCCTATGTGATCAGCTTGACTGAAGAACAGGTAGTGCAATAATAATATCCTATACTTGACATTTAGGAGACATATCACCTGAAATGAAACCAGTGCTTATCAACTGGAGAAACTATACATTAAGTTGAAGATATGGTCTGTTCTTAACCTAGTTTATTCTCACCTATTTCCTTCCCAGTAATCATCTAGAGATGAATATTTTAGAATAGTGTACATTGGCTCTGATATACTGATGTACCATTCTGTCCGTGCAAACTGTTATGCCAAATAAACCAAGAATGTTATAGATAAATGGACTTAAGTAGAAAACCTCAAAATAAAATGTATGTACAGTTGGATTGTACTAGACAGCTCTTGTTGTTCAATCACAAACACTTAACTGACTCATACCATTTACCTTCTAAAATAATTGTTAGGTTATATCTTGCTGCATGTTTAATAAACTGTGCCTATAATAATCCTTAATATGAAAATTCTACCACTGCAAACAACATGACACCATTTAATATACTAATACTGCTTTCTGAGGGTTTCATTCTATTTTTTTAAAATTGTAACACAATTAGAAAAACAGTAAAACAAAGCAAGAGAAAACAAAGAAATAAATAAATGTATAACCAGAGACATCTAACAGTTACATGAAGAAGTATGTTTTGAGATTTGTTTTTCAACTTAACATTATGCAATAACAAGGGATGAAAGAGACAATGCTATATAGGTTAACAAGGGTATCTTCAGGGAATAGTTTAATGCAGCTGTTCTCAAACTTTGGGTCGGGACCCCAAAGTGGGTTGTGACCCTGTTTTAAGGGGATCGGCTGGGCTGGCATTAGACTTGATGGGGTCCGAGGTTCAAGCCCAAGCCCAAGCCCAAGCCGCACTGCCCAGGACCTGAGCCCCACCGCCAGGGGTGAAGCCCAAGCCCAAGCCCCACCTGGGGTCCAAGCCCAAGCCCTTGGGCTTTGGCTTCCTCCCCCACCCCCACCCAGGGTGGTGGGGCTCAGGCTTTGGCTTTGACCCCCTCCTACCCGGGGCAGCGGGACTCAGGCAGTCTCAGGTTTTGGTCCCCCCTCCTGTGATCGTGTACTAATTTTTGTTGTCAGAAGGGAGTCACAGTGCAATGAAGTTTGAGAACTGCTGGTTTAATTCAAAGATAATGGAGCTAGCTCCTCATCTGTTGTAAAAGAAGCATCGCTTCATCTTTGGAGCTACACTGATTTACAGCACCTGAAAATCTAGCCCACAAATTTCCTCATTGTCTAGGGAGAACCTGTTATGAACAGAGCTCTTCTCTGCATTATACATCCATGAACTCTTTATGGCACCAAGCAGAAATTTCAGTTGAAGAACTATCCTTCCACTGTGTTATTTTTCTCTACCAGGTAAACTAAGCAGTGTAATAGTATTTTTACCATCTGTTAGCCCTGAAATAATGGAATAGCTAATCCGTAAGAGATCTGCAGTGTGGAGCTTAGGGAAATCATAATCACTAATCTCTGAATAAAAGACTGCATTCCAAAATTATTTTTATTAGTGGATGTCATCATCACATATCCTTGTTTACTTAATTCACTCAACCACACAAAAGTCCTAAATACTGTGATGGAGTGTATGACCTTTTAAAGGCTAACCAGGAGCTGCAAACAGAACCACCTGCATATAATCAAGGAGTCTCATTCGTGTGTGTGTACATGTATGTACTAGAAATTGTACAGCTGGTAAAGGGATGGTAATCTCTGGCCAAGCTCCCTGTTTTGGGAGCTTTCAATCTTGAGTAGTCCAAACCAGGGCTCTGAGGTAACAGCCTTTAAACTTTTGTTAAAGTGCCCCTTTTGGGGAGCTTTATTGAAGGGAGACATGCTTATGTTATAATATTTGGCTTATGTTACAGTATTTGGCTCCTGTGTTCAGCGCTGGTGCTAACCCATTGGGGGCCCTAAGCAAGAATATTTTGGGGGCCTCCCCACACAACACATATAATAATTAATAGAGGGCCCCCTTGAGTTGCTTTGGGCCCAAAGCAATTGTTTAGTCTGCTCATGCCTAGCACGGGCTGGGCTCCTCCTGGACTGTTAAAGTGAATCCTTTGCTGACCGCTGAGGAGGAAGAGAGGCAGGCCTCAGCAGAGCTACACTTGGCCAGAAGGTGGTGGTACTGGACAGGCAGGCCCTTTTACAGGTCTATAGAAATCACAGGGAATACAAGCAAGCTACACCATAGAGTAGTTGTTGTATTAATCAAAACTGAATGGCGCTAACTTTGGATCATAAACTAGTATCAGAAATAACCCCTGCCCCCCCAAGAAAGCAGAGGCTCCTCGTCTATCATTAAACCTAACTTTGTAGACAAGGGGATATGGCCCATTCCAGCTCAAATGGTGCAACATTCCTCATCCACAGGGATTGTGCCATATTCTCAGGGTGTATTCAACTGTTGATATAGTAGTGGCCACAGATTTGTCTCTGTTGCCACTAAGGAATATCCTTTTCTTTGAACAATGACTCTATTAATAAACACCAGAGACTCTACAAGTAGTGATTCCCATAACCATCCTAACTTGCGTTTATACACTTTACAGGGCAGAAGGTTACTTCCTCTAGGCATGTTCTACTACTGTTATTTTCTAGTGCCCTCAATATCATATTTGAAGAGCTGTAGTTAATGGTTTATAACAATTGAATGGTTGCTGTGGTCTAGGGTAGTATATGACTTTAATTAGACAAAGAATGTTAAGATGTTATTGTCTCAAGTATCTGGATTGTGAATCTTCAAACTGATTGTGAAAACAGATCTGTAAACATTCTGTTGCCTAAGTTTCATTAGGAAGCCTACAATTATATGTCTTCCACTAAAATAAAGGGACTCCTTTGTTTATGGTTTTAAGATCAAAAGATTCTGTCAGAAAACGAAGACGCTTTAAAGTGAGGATCTTTAAAGAAAAATGCCTATTTGTTTGATTCAGTGCCTATGATTTTTTTTAATTAGGCGTCTTTTTATACTGATTTACTGATGGGAGCATGGCAAGAATTCATAAATAGTTACTCCTTTAATAGTCAGTCAATGATAATGCCTTGGTAATTGGTCTTAGGGCCCTTCTGTCGACATAGCATTGTCTACACTGGTGGTTAGGTTGATAGTATAGACCAAGCCTTATTCAGTGAACAATGAATTTTTATAATTTTTGAGCAGTTCCAATTGACTTGAAATTCTTGAGTAGTGTACTTGCATTTTCAGAAAGCTGTTCAACATATTCCTTAATGATCTTGAAAAGGGAGTAAACAGTGAAGTGCCAAACTCTGTAGATGATACAGAATTATTCAAGATAGCTAAGTACAAAGCTGACTAAGATTATTCAAGATAGCAAAGTGAAAGCTTACAGAGGGACCTCACAAAACTTGGAGACAACAAAATGATAGATGAAATTCAGTATTTATAAGGGCAAAATAATGCACATTGGAAAAAATAATCCCAACTACACATACATAATAATGAGTTCTAAATTAGTTATTTCTCAAATGAAAGATCTTGAAATCACCATGGATAATTCTCTGAAAACATCAGTTCAGTATACAGCATCACTTCCAATGCAATGTTAGGCACTATTTGAAAAGGGATAGAAAATGACCAAAAAAAATCATAATGCCAATATGTAAATCCATGGTGCACCCACACCTGGAATGGTTTGTCCAGTTCTGGTCACCCCATATCAAAAAGGATATAGTGGAACTGGAAAAGGTTCTGAGAAGGGCAGCAAATGTAGAATCATAGAATATCAGGGTTGGAAGGGACCTCAGGAGGTCATCTAGTCCAACCCCCTGCTCAAAGCAGGACCGATCCCCAATTAAATCATCCCAGCCAAGGCTTTGTCAAGCCTGACCTTAAAAACTTCAAAGGAAGGAGATTCCACCACCTCCCTAGGTAACACGTTCCAGTGTTTCTCCACCCTCCCAGTGAAAAAGTTTTTCCTAATATCCAACCTAAATCTCTCCCACTGCAACTTGAGACCATTACTCCTTGTTCTGTCGTCTGCTACCACTGAGAACAGTCTAGAGCCATCCTCTTTGGAACCCCCTTTCAGGTAGTTGAAAGCAGCTATCAAATCCCCCCTCATTCTTCTCTTCCGCAGACTAAACAATCCCAGTTCCCTCAGCCTCTCCTCATAAGTCATGTGTTCCAGTCCCCTAATTATTTTTGTTGCCCTCCGCTGGACTCTTTCCAGTTTTTCCACATCCTTCGTGTAGTGTGGGGCCCAAAACGACACAGTACTCCAGATGAGGCCTCACCAGTGTCAAATAGAGGGGAACGACCACGTCCCTCGATCTGCTGGCAATGCCCCTGCTTATACATCCCAAAATGCCATTGGCCTTCTTGGCAACAAGGGCAGACTGTTGACTCATATCCAGCTTCTCGTCCACTGTAACCCCTATGTCCTTTTCTGCAGAACTGCTGCCGAGCCATTCGGTCCCTAGTCTGTAGCGGTGCATTGGATTCTTCTGTCGTAAGTGCAGGACTCTGCACTTGTCCTTGTTGAACCTCATCAGATTTCTTTTGGCCCAATCCTCCAATTTGTCTAGGTCCCTCTGTATCCTATCCCTACCCTCCAGCGTATCTACCTCTCCTCCCAGTTTAGTGTCATCTGCAAACTTGCTGAGGGTGCAATCCACACCATCCGTCAGATCATTTATGAAGATATTGAACAAAACCGGCCCCAGGACCGACCCTTGGGGCACTCCACTTGATACCGGCTGCCAACTAGACATGGAGCCATTGATCACTACCTGTTGAGCCCAACAATCTAGCCAGCTTCTTATCCACCTTATAGTCCATCATCCAGCCCATACTTCTTTAACTTGCTGGCAAGAATACTGTGGGAGACAGTGTCAAAAGCTTTGCTAAAGTCAAGGAACAACACGTCCACTGTTAGATTAGATTAGGCACTTAGATTAGTCAGGCATGACTTGCCCTTGGTGAATCCATGCTGACTGTTTCTGATCACTTTCCTCTCCTCTAAGTGCTTTAGAATTAATTCCTTGAGGACCTGCTCCATGATTTTTCCAGGGACTGAGGTGAGGCTGACTGGCCTGTAGTTCCCAGGATCCTCCTTCTTCCCTTTTCAAAAGATGGGCACTACATTAGCCTTTTTCCAGTTGTCCAGGACTTCCCCCGATCGCCATGAGTTTTCAAAGATAATGGTCAATGGCTCTGCAATCACATCCGCGAACTCCTTTAGCACTCTCGGATGAAGCGCATCTGGCCCCATGGACTTGTGCACGTCCAGCTTTTCCTAGAATCTTTCCAGTCTTCCTAGAATAAGGTCATTTAGACAGTCAATTTTATTTGCATTGTTTTACTTAGCAGTATTATCCATAAGGACCAGGAAGTGACATTTCAAGCTGACAATAGCAAGCAAAATCAAATAAACCAATTTCCAGTTTACGTATACCCTTCTAAATATTTCTTGCCAGATTCAACAGATACTAAAAAATGAGGGATATCTGCCTCACAAAAGCTTCACTTATTTGTAACTGTATTACTTTTTAAAGAAATAAACAAGAATAAAATCTTAAACAATGCTGGACGTCTTTTTCTGGGGGTGAGGGGGAAGGACAAAATTTAACAGTTTCCAACTACTGCAAAAGTGGAGAAAATGTAAACTTCTGGTGCATGGTCTATCAGATTTCCATGCTGTGCTCTGATCCTACCAATCACCATTGTGGATGGCCATGGTCCATTCCAGACCCTTTATTTGACTAGCTTATGTTGTCACATTTGGCAATACTGTATTACGACCAAGAAAAAGGGCAACAATGTCACTAAAACATTTGAATAAGGATTCATTGCTTACAAATATATTTTTGTAATTGTTTCCAATACAATAAGAGTGACAGGTTCTCAAATAAGCATTCACCAGTTTTATGAAAATCACAGAAAAAAAGCACAGTTTGAACTAATCAAGAATGTAAAAAGTATGATCAAGGGTATGGAACAGCTTTCGTACAAGGAGAGATTAAAAAGATTAGGGCTGTTCTGCAAAGAGATGACTAAGGGAGGATATGATAGAGGTGTATAAAATCAGAAATGATGTGGGGAAAAAGTTATTTACCCTTTCTCATAATACAAAAACTAGGGCTTACCCAAATAAATTAATAGGCAGCAGGTTTAATACAAACAAGAGGAAGTACTTTTTCATACAACATACAATTAACCCATGGAACTCATTGCCATGCTATGTTGTGATGGCCAGAAGTATAGCTGGGTTCAAAAAAGAACAAGGTAAGTTCATGGAGGATAGGTCCATTAATGGCTGTTAGCCAGGATGGTCAGGGATGCAACCTCATGCTCTGGCTGCCAGAAACCGGCAGGGGAAAATGGGGTGGGATCACTCCAAATGCCCTGTTCTGTACACTCCTCCTGAAACTCTGGCACTAGCCACTGTTGGGGACAGGATACTGGCCTAGATGGTCTGAACTAGTGTGGCAGTTCTTATGATGATTTCTTTACCATGGAAAAAATGCGGGGGGAAGGGGTGGAGGGTGCGAGATAATCATGTGTGTCCTCTTAACATGAGAAGTGCAATATTATTTTTGCCAGTTTATACAATATATTGAAATTAAGATTTCTGGTTTTAAGTTTAAACTGTAATCTACATGGAAGTCATTTTACACAGTTCATTTTTCAAAAGAAGCAAGCACTATTATTTGTAAATGTCTTTTTTTGTTATTTTAACCTTTCTGCAGATTGTATCAATTTGTTATTGAGAAGGTAAATGACACGTATAAACACAGAAGGCACTGAATGTGCAATTATACAGCTTTCAATGCCAAATGCCAGAGCTGTCTTTACATTTGAAAATTAAGTGGAGGAAAACTTGTACTAAGAAACTTTGGATTTTTTTAAAAATTATTTTTATTCTAAACAAAAAACAAATATACAAACATACAAGCAGTAATAATTGTCATATAATAAAGAATATCAGAAAAAATAAACACTGAAAACCAGAAACCTTAAATATAATTACATTAAGTTATATGATTAGTTACAAGTAAGATGGTACCACATCATCTGTTACTCTTCTCTGTGGGATTTGTCATAACACTCTGGAAAGAAGGTCATGTTGCATAGTGGGATGTTAAATTATATCTAATCATATTGACTTATGGTACAGACTTTTTTTTTTTTTTTTTGGTACACAGACAAATAAGGCCCCAATCCTGCAGTGAGCTCACTGCAGGAACAGGGTTGTGATGGCCAAAGCTAAAACAAAACAAAAGATGATGACCTGATAGCATAGCCATGGGAAGAAAGCACATTCTGTTGGTTTTTTAAAAGTAAAACATTCACATTAGCTATAAACTCAGTCTTATATGTACAAAATAAACTGGATGTTATGAGATTTAAGGCTAGATTCTGCAATCCTTACTCACTTTGATTAGCACTTACTCAAGTAAGAAGTCTCATTAGCTTCGATAGGACTTTTCTGTAAATACTCACCACATGAGTGTAGGTTTCAGAGTAGCAGCCGTGTTAGTCTGTATTCGCAAAAAGAAAAGGAGGACTTGTGACACCTTAGAGACTAACCAATTTATTCTCTAAGGTGCCACAAGTACTCCTTTTCTTCAAGTGAGTGTAGGTTGCACAACCTAGTTCTTAGTGAATCACATTACATTTCTACTTCCAAAACAAAATGAATTTCAGGACATTCCACAATCAAAAACTGGACATGACACAGGAGAGGAGGATAGGGAAGAATCTAAAACATCATATCTACTTCTGTTTATAATAAACCAACCTTTCTGAATCAAAATATTTTTATGCAGTCAACTAGTCTAAAGGCATCATCCTTCCCAACGTATTCAATTAGTAACAGTCATATTTGTCTATTAGATGTTACTCTCAAGTCCTCTGATATTATTCTATTAACTTTTCCTAGTATTCAAGGCTTAGAGATGGTGCTTGTATTCCCAAATTAAGTATGGTTTCCTTGCCCAATCAAAAAGAGTGGTTTTGATTGTCTTCTGATGCATGGCTATTTGTTTCAGTACATTAAAAAAAAAGTAAAAAGTCAGCATACTATCATCATATAGACCGAGGATCAGACCTGGTTTATCTTAGACATATTATATGTAAGCACAGCGCTTCACATATCAGCCGTGAGTTAGAGTTTGTAACTAATCCAATCAAATGACTGGCTTCAGTGAAACTTTCTTTTTTAATAAAGCATCAAAAGGAGGGACTGCATTTTCATTCATAAACTTATTGGATAGGACAACATGCTGTGGCATGCAATGCTGATTTCACTAAGATATCTTCATTATTTTGCATTTTAAAGAACTCACTTCTCCATTCAAAATAAGACATTCAGATGAGCTATAGCTGCAGAGGACCCACCAAAAGCAGCAGAAGCTGGAAGTGGGCTTGTTGTGCACTGATTTAGAAGTTTAATAGTTATCAGCAAAGGAATGGCTTATATAGTTGTCTGACCTAATTATCATCAAACAAGCCTAATAGCTGTCAATTGTCATACAAAAACTCCCCATGGAATTTAGTTGCATAAGATTTTCTCTTTATTGGATGGGAAAAGTGGATTTCTGCACTGTCTGAATACTTCCTCCTCACTGCCTTTCCCTTCTGAATGGCACAGCCTTCCAAACGCCACTCACTTGCACACTGAGGTGAACTTTAGCTATCAAGCTGACAAAACCATCTGCTACAAGCCATTTCAAAGTTCTGGTGCTATCACACAGCATCCCAGCTTGAATGTTTTGTTTTTCTGTCTTTTGGTTTCTTACTTTGGCATTTTGAATATATTTTTATGTAATTCAGTGTTTGAATGCAGTACATAGTATAGAAAAACAATGTGTGGGTTGTAAAAACAATTCCTTGCCCTTTAAGTATCTTTCTAAATTTCTGAAAGGACTAACTGATGATTCAGAGAAGTGAGGGAATGTGAAGAATTCTACTGGAGAACTGAAACGGCATTACTGCTACACTTTGTTGTGAATGTGCAAAAATATTATTCTCTTCCACTCCAAATTAATTTGTCAGTTTAATTTTGTTTCACCCAGCCCTGACAAGCACTGGGGGTGTTTATAATAAGTGTATCAGTTCACATTGTATGAACTTTTGACTCCATGGTAAGGAGTCAACAATTGTTTGATTTCAGTATTTCCAACTGATGATTAATGTAACTGAAACCTCAGTTGAGCCCCAGCTGCCTTTTAAGTGCTCTGCAAAGCCCACAGCTGGCATCCTCCCAAGCCTTATTAACCTAGGAAACAACTGCAGCTATCTCCAATTGCTTGTACCCTTCCTTACTTCTGAGATTTAACATATTTTTAGATTTAACCTCTTGGAGATCGATAAAATATATTATTTCCTGAATCTTAAGCCAGTATTACCAACCCTTGCAAGCATTTCAAACTCCTGAACACTTCCTGGTACCATTATGGGATGGTAATCTGATAACATGGCTGTAGCAGCTGTGATGGGGTGCTCCACACACTGCTAGGATGGCACCTCCTCCTGGTCACTCTGGTCACCAGGTCAACACTCCTTCCTACAGTTGCACATGGGCCTCTGCCTCTCTCCCTGTGTCTGCCATCCCTCTCTTGCTCCATGGGCTGCTGCTTCTTCATGACTCACCCTTTGGCACCCAGAAGGGGAAAATGAGTGTAGTGACCTGGCTGGAAGGCTTTTTCTAGGAAATCCTGGGCAGTGTTCCCCTTCACTGCCACATAGTGCCACTCCCTCAGCTGCTGGCATGGGAACCCAAGCCTACCCTCTAATCTGGGTTTGACTCAGGAACCCTCCAGTCAGCCTCTAAGGTCCATTCCCTTCTAGGCCTTACTGCTTTTCCCAAAGCCCCTTTTTTTACAATCTGGCACTCCAGGCTTGCCAGCCGCTTAACTCCCTTTTCCCAAGGAGAAACTGTGAGCTACCTGTCCCCGTAGCCTCCAAACACTCCTCCCAGACTTTCCCAGCAGCCTTTCTGCTTCTAATTCCTGTCTTTGTAGTCCCAGCTCAGCTCCTTCCTCCTCATCTGGGGATTGCTTAGCCACCTGATTCCTCTCAGGTGTGGCCTGTTGGGTTAATTAGCCTCCCTTCTTAATCTGCCTTACCCCTTTTAGGGCAAGTGTGGGGTCGACACTCCATCACAGCAGCCAATTTCATTTTACCCAAGAAGAATCCTCACTTAAATTGATGGAGATACAGCTGATAAACCATAAGGGAGCCACATAAGTTTCTAAATGGAGAATAGGCATTGAATCTGAAAGCAGAAACACGAATGTGTTCTACCTTCTAAATAGATTCCTCTCTAATGTCCTGGGGTTATAACACCTCTGCATTTGCTGTCAACAGGATGACCTGATGGGGTGTGTCTACACTGCAATTAAAACCTGTGAGGTGGGAGGGTCCCAGAGCTTGGGCTGCAGCCCAAATCCCTACACCACAATTAAATAGCTCCTTAACCCAAGCCCCATGAGCCTGAGCTAGCTGGTATGGGCCAGCTCCTCTCTTCACCCTCCCCTCCTTGTTTCTGCTCCCTCCTCTCTACCTCCTCATGTGAGCAGTGGGCAGGACCTCAGGTGGAAGAGGCTGAGCAGGGGCGGCGTGGGGGACATGGCCATGGTCTAGACACCGGGGCCCCCCCAAAATTAATCAGGCCCTGGGCACAACTGCGCTGTTGCAGCACTGAAAGTGTAGCTAAGCCCTGACTCTCCAATCCTGCAAGAAGCCCAACTGAAGTCAGTTTGTGGATGCAGAGGTCGGGCCATCCGCACTGATCCTCTGAGAGTATTTGTAACTTTTTTCATTTTATGCCTTTTATGGAGCTGAACATTTATCAGTGCTTAATTAATACTAACTAAGGGGAAGTAGCCTTCAGCAGTGCCCTCTGGGCTTCCATTTTCCAGTCATCCCAAGAATTTTTTCCCTTAAGATTCATACAGTCCCCTGGCGTTCTCATTCCTGCTGTGTTTAAGTAAATGTTGCTTAGTTTTCTGTTTTCCCTCAAGATTTGTGCTTGCCCTCCATCTGCCACAGTGACCACTGAAGCTTTCATGAATACTCCAGTTATTATCTCTGACCCTGATCATCTGGAGGAAAGCACAAACAATTTGAAGTTCTGTGCATACTAGCCATTTCTTCATTTGTGCTGCACATTTGGATTCTTTTTATTTACCTTCTAACCTTTAAGACTTTAGGGTTCACGCGGGGAGAGGTGACACACACACATTCCTGTACACCTCTCTCACAGAGGGGGGAGTGACCAACCAACCCAACCCCCCCTGGCCGGCGCTCTCTGCCCTCCATGCCGGGCTGGGCCCCCAGGATGGACCCGCCTCTCCTGGTGCCGTGTCTTCCCGAGGCAACAATTGGGGGGATGCAGGGTCACATGCCCCCCTCCCAGATTTCTGCCAGGGTTCACACCAGAATATGGCCAGCAGCAGCCTTTCGGCACTGTGCAGGAGGGAAGGGATGGGAGCTGCTTCCAGCCGCAGGGGGCCCAGGGGGAAGGGATGACCTGGCTCCTGTCTTTGCAGAGCTCATCTCTTCCCCTCCCTAACCTCCCTCCCCAAATCCCCAGTGACTGGAAGCAGATTGTCCCTTCCTGCCCACACAGCGTAGAAAGGCAGCTAACACCTCCAGGCTGCTGCTGGCCACAGACATAACCCAGCCACCTCCTGTCCCCCAGCTGCAGCACGAGCAGGAATGGGTTAAACTCTAAGGCTGCATTGTGTACCAGAGTCCAGGGACCCTAACTGCAGGGGCTTCAGTAAACCTGGCCAGAGAGGTGGTTCAGCAGGGGAGAGTGTCTAGGGGACGGAGCAGCCCTGCTCTCCCTGGGGGCAGGATCCAGAGCGGAGGTGGAGGGGGGTGGTGAAGCTGGTGCTAAGCTCCTACCTGGGGGATTGCTGTGGAGCCTGCAGGGTTGGGGCACGAACAGGCTGGAAATTGCTTTCCCCCCACTCCAGAGCTGAGCTGAGGGGTGGAGAGGCTTCCCCATGCCAGCGCTGTGCAGGGCTTTGGCACATGCAATGCTCAGCTCCTCCTGGCCAGTGCCCGGCCAGAGGGTCTTGGGCTTTCCTGGGGTGCCGATCCAGCCAGAGGCAGTGCGGGAGAGAGAAGTCTGTCGACCAGGCTGTTGGTGAGCTGAATGCTCCGATCGGGGCTGGTTCTCCACACAGCACTGGGAGCAGGAATGGATATGGAGGAGCTGCAGGGGTGAAGGGGCAGAGCAGGGAGAGGACAGCGAGAGGGAGAGCATGTAAATGGCAGATGGATGGGCGGCAGAGGCAACACTTAACTGGCTACCATCTGGCACCTGCCCACACTCACCAGTCACCGCAGCTTGCAGCCAGTCCTGGCAGGAAACGGAACAGGGGGTGGGTCCCTGCCGGCTGAGAGCTGGAACGCAGCGGGGGCTGTGCTGATGGACCAGCAGAGGGAGCAGCCCGGCCCCACGTGCTGCAGCTTCACACCGCCACCAGCCTTGCACACCCACCCCCATTGTCGGCCACTGGACCCCCCCACTCACTGCTGGTGGGCGGGTGGCTGCCAAGCTGGGATCCAGCCAGTGCCAGGACCCACCAGTACTGATGGGAGGGAGACAGAAAATATGGGACAATTTGCCCATTTTTAAGAAAAAGTCAGGGCACTGCAGGATGACTTAAATACGAACTGTCCCTTTAAAAACGGGATATCTGGTCACCCTAATTTTTGCAGTTCCTGTTCTCTTATGTCTGTTGGACTTTTCTAGAGAAGGTCAGGAATCTTGGGGAAACTGAAGTCAACTTGTTTTTGGGAGTTTTTCATTATTTTTGACAACTACAGTCAAAAGACAATTCAAAGGAGCTTAATTTAACAGTGTTGGTTTAACATAATATAAGATAAGCAAATCCATATCTTCAGCAGTTAAGACTTTATAGTGCAAATTATGTGAACTTTTCTTACATTTGGGTGATAAATATAAAATTACAGTTAAGTATTTATCAATTAAATACTTCTGAAATTACATTTTATAGAGGGTATTTGGAAGCACCTGCTATAGTTAAAAAGGCAGAACAATTTCAGTTAAAAGCTCCTATTCTTCAGATACTCAACACTAGAGCTAGGGTGACCAGACAGCATGTGTGAAAAATTGGCACGGGGGTGGGGGGTAATAGGAGCCTATATAAGAAAAAGCCCCAAATATCAGGACTGTCCCTATAAAATCGGGACAGCTGGTCATCCTAACAAGAACTCAGCAGAAATCACATTGTCCATTTTGTGTGAGAGTCCACAAATTAGAATTCATTCCAAAAGAGAAAGAAAACAAACATTCAAAATTTCCAGTGAAACAAAATTCTGGGACAAAAGCATTTCAGATCAATCAAAACACTTCATTCCAATTTCAACCTTTTTAAACTTAAATTTTTTTCTGGGTGAAAAAAAAGTTTCAAAATGAAAACTCAAAATGTTCTGTTCCAAAAATATCAAAAGCATTATTGGAATTCTTCATTTGTTTTTTTAAAACAAAATTTAATCAAAATTGATATTTTTTGAAACATTTGGACATTTTTCATCGAAAAACCATTTTGACATCAAATTTCCAATGAGCTGTATTCACTTTCCAAATATTCATTTTTAAAATTAAAGTTCATGCTTGCTCTCTGTACAGAGACAGAACTTTAAACAAAATGTCATAAGCTATTTATGAGAACAGAAAAAGGGAAAAGGAACTTTTCTGATTAAAAAAAAATCTAATTATCTTTTTTTAAGACAGAGCTACAATAAAAATGGCATTGAACCGTGAAACAAACAATTTCCTTGGTTTGAATAAAACAAAGATACAACTGTTTGGAAATTGCACTCTGAGTGTATATAGTAGGTTTGCTCTTAATCGCTGAAGATATGGATTTGCTTAGCTTATGTTAAACTGACTCTTAAATTAAGTTCTTTTGGATTGACTTTTGACTGTAGTTTTCAAAGATAAAGAAAAACTCTCAGAAACAAGTTGACTTCAGTTTAAATAGGTCTACAAGTGTGCACTGAAACAGATGTGCTGTGTGTACACAGCAAGTTAAATGTGGACCTTGCCCCCAAAGCACATGTGCCCAGTGTCCATGCATGGATCTCACTTCCTTTTTACATGGAAGTTGGGTCAGCCACTTCCTAAAGCCCTGTGGAGAGCTCTCCATAGGTTGAGACCTAGAGTGGGTAGCTCCACACTAGGTCTCATGTACCCACCTCTAAAGGAGTGCCTGTGTTTAAACGCAGTTTCCCTCATGAGTGAAGATAGGGCATAACCTTGTTACAGTATAGGCCTTACAAGTACCTAGGTATCCATGTTTAAACACAGTGTGCCAGAACCAGTTGAACAAACCTTTCCCCCTCTTCAGTATAGACCAGTTTTAAGAGTATTAAAACCAAATACTGAATTCAGGGCCGTCCCTAGCCATTCTGGGGCTCTACGCAGCCCCCCCGCAGGGGGGTGTGTGGGGGGCCCCAGGCCTCCATGGGGAAGAGGGGCTGGCTTGGGGGGCAGTGGGGAACCATTCCCCAGCACTCACCAGTGACTCAGCTGCAGCCGGGTTGCTCTTACCATTGCCGATGAGTGCAGGCCTGGCTCCTGCTGCAGTCCGCAGGACAGTGGGGGCGGGGCTGGGGCAGGAAGGGGTGGGGCTTTGGGGAAGTGGTGGAGTGGGGGCGGGGCTGGAGCGGAGCAGGGATGGGAAGAGGCAGATCTGTCGCGGAGAAGGGGCGGGAAGGGGCAGGAGCCATAGGGAAGAGGCGGAGCAGGGGCTAGAGCAGGATGCAGCTGTGAAAGGCACCAGGAAATTTGATGCCCCAAATTTCCTTGTGCCCTATGCAGCTGCATACTTTGTGTATGGGTAGGGACGGCCCTGACTGAATTACATTTTCTTGGAAGCTTGATAGTGACTTTCAAAAGCTACCTCACCGCAGCTCAATTTAGAGAGAAATTATGCTGTTTCCACCACTGCAATAACAATGACTGTGGAGTGACTTAACCCAATCACAGTAACACTCCTTTTATAAGCACTTAGCTACCAATACTTAGACATCTGCAGACTTCCTACTCCACCCCCATCTTCTGATTGAAAAAATAAATATGCTTTTAATTAAATTTCACTGCTCTGGGAGGATAACTGCACTTAGAAAACCTTTCTACTTGAACCTGATTTAACTTGGTAAATAATGGTCAAATATACGATAATTGTATTAGAGAACATAGAAACTTCCAGTGGGTCCCTTGCTTTGTGGATTGATTATAGTGAAATGTCTAACATTAAAAATGTATGTTTAACAAAGAAAAATTGTGAAACCTATTTAATGGGGACTAGGGAAAGGAAATAATGACAGCTATGCAGAAAGCTCTAAAGGAAAGTAAACACAGGAAGGCATGTTTCTTCAGCATAATCACTCCTGCTCTGTGAGTCAAAGACAAAATTTAGCTTTTTTAGTATATAAAATATATTAAAATATAGTATATTAAAATGCCCACAACAGAGTTTAGCATAGTTATTTGATACTGTACTGTTTTTCATAGCTTCTTATTCTCTGAATTGTAGTCTAACAGTAGAAAATGAAGGAACTAAAATATACTAATTTGGTGAATTTAGAGTTTCCGCTATTCTGTCTGTGAGAGCCTATGAAAACTCAGCAATTGACATCCTCTACTTATCCTACTGGAATCCATTGGCACAATTGATTGGTTCTACTCTGAAACATAGCTCTTGGCTAAAGCTGAACTATGGGGCTGCTAGCACCTTGCTACACACACCTATCACAAAAACAACGAGGAGTCCAGTGGCACCTTGAAGACTAACAGATTTATTTGGGCATAAGCTTTCATGGGTAAAAAACGCACTTCTTCAGATGCACCTATCACATTGACACAGAGTAATGGAGTTAAAATCTACATCTGCCTTTCTGCCATTGCAGCTTCCGGACTATGAGGGCTTCCAGCAACGCCCACTGGTAATATTTATTCAGTTTATTAAAAAGGAGTGGCTAACACCCTCTCTGACTTTGTCAACATTGCTCCAGCTTCTAGCTACATCCACCTGAGATCCAGATATTTGTTTAAATCTTGTGCACATCCACTGCTGAGCTCTGGTAGCACCCAGCCCTAGCCAAGCCCACTTGTAACATTGATGCTTGTTCACAAGCAGGTTGTTGATAGAGTTCAAAATTTGATGTGCATTAGTTAGTTTTGATGGGATATATTGGTCATATGGTGTGTTGCCATTCCCTGAGGATGAGCATAACTCTTACAATCAGGCTTCCAGGGCAAATACTTAAAATTTATTAATTTAAAATTTTCCCTTATGAGTATTCACCAAAAATTCACTCTGCATTCATTCATAAGACTGTTCACAGAAAGCAAACCTCCAATAGGGTTGAACACAATGAAAACTTACTAGTTTGAATTTTCAAATAAATATTCAGACTTTTTTCAGTATTCACCAGTCTCTAATGACAAGACATCAAAAGAAGATCAGAAAAATGTATTCATCTAAGCCAGTCACGTGCAATTCTTTATTGTCCTTAAAATACTAATGAATTTTCATTCTGAACTCCAAGTAAAAAAATGGCCACAAATTCACCACTTTCCATTGTAGATTTAAATTTTTATTGCTTTTGCACAAAATGTGTTTTCAAAAACTTTTCCCAAGCATTAGATCCTTAGGTATTTTATCTATCATCTAAATTCATTTAAAAGGTGTAAAATGTTAACTGCATAAAAGTTAACTTATATGATGGCAGACTGCATCCTGGAAAGGAGTCGTCTCTGAAAATGATTTAGGAGTCATGGTAGATTGCCAATTTGACATGAGCTCCCCGTGCAGTGTTGTACCTAAGAAGGCAACCATAATTCTTGGATGTATATGAAAGGGGGTATCAAGTAGGAGTAGGGAGGTGGTATTACCTCTTTGTACGGCATTATTGAGACCATTACTGTGATATTGTTTCCAGTTCTGGAGTCACCACTTCAAAATGGATGTTGAAAAATTCAAAAGGGTTAAAAAAAGAGCTAACAAATTATTTGAGGTCTGGAAAACAAGCCTTACAGTGAGAGACCAAAGAAGCTCAATTTATTTAATTTATCCAAGAGAAGGCTGAGAAGTGACTTGATCACTACCTACAAGTGTCTACACAGGGAAGAGATTTCTAATAATAGATGACTCTTTAATCTAGGAGAAAAAGACATAATGAGATCAAATGGTTGAAAGCTGAAGCTAGACAAATTCACACTAGGAATACTGTGTGTATTTTTAACAGTGAGGGTTATTAACCATTGGGACAATTTACCTAGGGATGTTTGTTCTGTGCCTCTGTAAAGTCTCCCATGTAGTCGCTCTATGCCCAAGGGTGAGCAAACTTTTTGGCCCGAGGGCCACATCTAGGTGGGGCAATTGCATACAGGGCCATGAATGTAGGGCTGAGGCGGGGGGTTCGGGTGCGGGAGGGAGTGCGTGGTGTGGGAGGGGGTGCAGTGTGCAGGAAAGGGCTCAGGGTAAGGGGTTGAGGTGCAGGAGGGGTGTGGGGTGTACAAGGGGGCTCAGGGCAGGGGATTGGGGTGAAGGAGGGGGTGAAGTGTGGGAGGGGCCTCAGGGCAGTGGGTTGGGGTGCAGGGAGGGGTGCAGAGTGTGGGAGGGGGCTCAGGACAGGGGGCTGGGAGTTCAGGGCTGCCCTCGCCTGTGGGTACCTCCCCTGCAGCCCCCATTGGCCGCGGTTCCCTGTTCCTGGCCAATGGGAGCTGCAGGGGGCGGTGCCTGCAGGCTAGGGCAGTGCGCGGAGCCCTCTGCTCCCTCTTCCTCCAGGGGCTGCAGGGATGTGGTGCCGGCCACTTCTAGGAGCGGCCTGGGGGCCCATGGCCCCACAGGGGTGGCAATCCCACGGGCCGGATCCAAAGCCCTGATGGGCCGGATCCGGTCTGCAGGCTGTAGTTTGCCCACCCCTGCTTTATGCCATCGGGAGAGTGCTCTCCTGCTGGCATAATTAAACCACCCCAATGAGCGGCAGTACTTGAAGGCTGCTATCAAATCCCGCCTCACTCTTCTCTTCTGCAAACTAAATAACCCCAGTTCCCTCAGCCTCTCCTTGTAAGTCATGTGCCTCACCCCCCTAATCATTTTTGTTGCCCTCAGCTGGACTCTCTCCAATTTGTCCATATCCCTTCTGTAGTGCGGGGACCAAAACTGGATGCAAGACTCCAGTGACGAATAGAGGGGAATAATCACTTCCCTCGATCTGCTGGCAATGCTCTTACTAATACAGCCAACGGTGAAGGAAGTGATTATTCCCCTCTGTTCGGCACTGGAGTCTCATATCCTGCTGACTCATATCCAGCTTCTGGTCCACTGTAATCCCCAGGTCCTTTTCTGCAGAACTGCTGCTTAGCCAGTCGGTCCCCAGCCTGTAGCGGTGCACGGGATTCTTCCTTCCTAAGTGCAGGACTCTGCACTTGTCCTTGTTGAACCTCATCAGATTTCTTTTGGCTCAATTCTCTAATTTGTCTAGGTCAGTCTGGACCCTATCCCTACCCTCCAGCATATCTACCTCTCCCCACAGTTTAGTGTCATCTGCAAACTTGCTGAGGATGCAATTCATCCCATCATCCAGATCATTAATAAAGATGTTGAACAAAACCGGCCCCAGGACCGACCCCTGGGGCACTCCGCTTCATACCGGCTGCCAACTAGACATCAAGCCGTTGATCACTACCTGTTGAGCCTGACAATCTATCCAGCTTTCTGTCCACCTTATAGCATGTTCTTACTCACTGTACAGCATGAAGGAAATATGCAAAGGACACTCTATGAACTGGTTATCATCCTGTACTTGGTAATCCATAAAGAGCCTGCTGGCAGAGAGCAGCCACCCAATGATCCCTGAAGAATGAGGAAGTCACTGAGCCCCCAAACACATTAGAGGCAAAGATGGAGGAGGAGTCCCAGGGCTTGCTGAGGAAGGAGAAATGTTGCTGCAGGGAGTGAGGAAATGCAATTGGGGGGTAGGGGGGAAAGAGGTTTGTGATTTTGGATCTTTCATGAGCATGAGCTGAGGTGATTAAATGGAACTACCCACCAACCCAGGACATACTTTAGTAGGTTTCACATGAATGTTTTGCACAGTTCTGCACTTTAGTTGCCTTTGACTGTGTCTCAGAATACTACAGTTTATACTGTTGGTTCATAATTTGCAGCATTATGTCAGCTCTGGCACTGTAATAGCAAAGGGTATTGCAGTTAAGACAGAGTGCACTGGTAGAGGATGTTTGAACAGCATCTAGCCACTCCATGCATGACTCCAGCCAATACAGTCCTTCCCTCCACTTTTAGATGCACTTAAAAAAAAACACCCCATTTTTAGAGTGAGCACCAATAGAGACAAGACTCTCAGACCATCTCTCCCTAAAGTGTGACATTTTCCTAAAGTGTTAGGAGCCAAGCAACAAGCAAGTCCTGGGGCATCCTAACCCAGAGTGTAATTCAATTTGCCATGCTAGTGCTCCAATAACAAGTTGCCCTGCTGCCAGCCAGCACTGTACTACTTCTGTGAAATGCAGCTTGCCTCCAGAAATGGAGAGTAGGAAGTGAAAATTACTCTGCCAGTGTGGGATATAAAAACATGACACACTGGTGTTGTGAGTTGTCATTTCAAAATAGACTAGTGTATCCAATGTTTGTGCAAGTGGTGAAATGCCTCCTTGTCCTAAATTAATTCCCAAAACCATTTGATAGGGTTAGCTTTCCTATACCTGCTGCAAGACAGGTACATCCCACATGCATCCTATAAAGCACTCTCACTTTTTCCTGTGCAAGTTTACAACAGATGCAAGCTGTACAGTGCTGGGAGAGTTTGTATATGGAAGCAACTGGCTATGCTTAGAATACTGAAAAGTTACTAGTTACTAAGTCTGTTGGTAGGTTGTGTGTCCAGAATGAGCAAACAGGCTATGGTGTCATTTTTTGTTATGTCATTTTGGGTTTTTTTGTTGTTGTTTTGTCCGAGACAATACTGTCTCTAACAAACCTGCCTATACTGTCTAATTCAATTCCGGTTGTGGGAGAGAGTAGAACAGTATATCTACTGCAGGGTTAGCCAGCCTGGAAAGAGAGCCTAAAACTTTTGTAATGCTTTAATACTGTGTTAAAAATTGATGGGAGGAGGGATGGAAGAAAGGGGGAAAATACATTTGGCTATAAATACAACATAAAAGAATGCCTATATGAAACTCTAGGCACCTTTGGTATTAATTAAAAATACAAAATAATTACAAAACCAAAACAACACATTATGCCTCACCCTTCACAACATAACAATCACTGGTCAACCATATATTATAATTCAGAATCTCCCATCCCCTATATTCTTTCTGGACAAAAATTAAGATCTCTCTATACCCATATCAATTCTCCCCAAATGCCTTCTCAAACATGGGCTTTGCATCTTAGAGTTACAAAATCTACATTAAATTTGAATATATTTCAAAACCTCTATACAGCCCTCTTCCCAATTTCACCAGCCCCCCTGAAAACCCATCAGTTAGCTCAACACAAATACATTAGGCCTTCTCCTGACATGCCATCAAGCATCGATTCCCCTTTTCCCCCTACCATCCCCAGTTCAAGCTCTCCCTAAGTCTATCAATATTCCATCCTACTAAGTCTAATAATTGTATGGTGTCTTCCCCATCAGTTCTCTTCCTCCCATACAGCATTAAGCACATACATTTTTATGAAATTTTTTGACAGTTAAAAACCATTGGTGTATGAAGCTTCAGGATGCTGCTTATCATAATCAAAGCATAAAGGATGACTCCTTCCCAATCATATCTATCAAAGTTGTTATTCCATACAACCCTGCAATGATTTAGGTAATAGAGTGTTCACTTATAAAGTTTGCGGATGATACCAAGCTGGGAGGGGTTGCAAGTGCTTTGGAGGATAGGTTTAAAATTCAAAACAATCTAGACAAACTGGAGAAATGGTCTGAAGTAAATAGGATGAAATTCAATAAGGACAAATCCAAAGTACTCCATTTAGGAAGGAAAAATCAGTTGCACAAATACAAATGGGAAATGACTTCCTAGAAAGGAGTACTGCGGAAAGGGATCTGGGGGTCATTGGACCACAAGCTAAATATGAGTCAACAGTGTAATGCTGTTGCAAAAAAAAGCAAACATCATTCTGGGATGTATTAGCAGGAGTGTTGTAAGCAACGCTGATTAGACCTCAACTGGAGTATTGTGTCCACTTCTGGGCACCACATTTCAGGAAAGATTTGGACAAACTGGAGAAAGAGCAACAAAAATGATTAAAGGTCTAGAAAACATGACCTATGAGGGAAGACTGAAAAAATTGGGTTTGTTTAGTCTGGAAAAGAGAAGACTGAGAGGGGACATGATAACAGTTTTCAGGTACATAAAAGGTTGTTACAAGGAAGAGGGAGAAGAATTGTTCTTCTTAACCTCTGGGGATAGGACAAGAAGCAACGGGCTTAAATTGCAGCAAGGGAGGTTTAGGTTGGACATTAGGAAAAACTTCCTAACTGTCAGGGTGGTTAAGCACTGGAATAAATTGCCTTGGGAGGTTGTGGAATCTCATCATTGGAGATTTTTAAGAGCAGGTTAGACAAATACCTGTCAGGAATGCTCTAGATAATACTTAGTCCTGCTATGAGTGCAGGGGACTGGACTAGATGACCTCTCAGGTCCCTTCCAGTCCTGATTCTATGATATCTACTCTGCTGATCGTAGGCCAGTTTGTGGTGCAGGTGCATGAGAAGGGGGTGCACAGTAGATAGGCTTGTCAAGAAGAATTACACACACTGTCCCGTGGGATCCTGGCTCCTATGCAGCTGAAAAATGGACAGTGTGAAGCATCTTGTGCCATCCCTTTTCTTCCTGCATCTATGCAGAAGCTGTCTGGAATTTACCCTATTTTCGTATTAGAAATTGGCCAAACCAAAACCCCTAATCCAAATACTCACAATCTTTGGGAAGTCTGGAACAGAGTTTAAGTAGGCCCATCCCTTTTTTCACTCCCTACTTGCTGTAGAAATGAGCAAATTTGAGTTCTTTGTTGTTTTGTTTTTTGTCTGTTTGTGGGGTAGTAGTTTTGGAGGAAGGCTGATTGTGTATGTCAGTATCAGGGGCCAGACCAGCTGGTGTCCTGCTCCCAAGTTAACTTGGCTACTGGGAAACCAGTGAGCCCAGCTGCACTGCCTTGGAACTGGCAGAGTTGCCATAGAACCTGATATGGTTGCTGGTTTAGCAGCCCAGCTTATAAGCCTGGCTCCCACAGCAGATCAACAGCTGATCAACATATACCATGCCTGCAGCAGCACTTGTCCTGCTCTTGCTTCCAAGCCCTTGCTCCAGCCTCCTTCCAGTCCCTGCTCCTCCTCTGTTCCAGTCCTGCTTCAACCACCTGCCCCATTCCTATCCTGCTCTGACCTTGTTTCTGAACCTGCTCTAGTTCCAGCCCTCTGCCTGTTCTGACTCCAGCCCCTGTTCCTCTCTTGCTTCTGGCTTCAATCCTCAGCTCCGCCTCTGGCTTATGACTGATTATCATGTATTGGCCCTTGGCTCATTCTGGACTCTGCCCCCGCAGCCTAGACCCAGTTCTAACTGGTAGGCCGAACTCTCATTTAAACCACTAGGCCTGACTACTCACAGTCCTGTCAGCAGAAATTTGAGCAGATCAATACAAAGGATAGGGCCCCCCTCACTAGCATGGACCCCAGTGAGGCCAATTTTTCCCTGGCAGAACTCATAGGGGCTGTTCAGAACTTGCAGGCAGGTGTCCACCCTGCAGGTGCAGAATGTGGCCCCACAAACCCAGGTGGCTTCACTGACGACTCTGGCTCCAGCCTCCCAGGAGCTGAAGGCCCTGCTCCCAGACACATTTAATGGTGATCTTGTCCAGTTCTGAGTTTCCTAAGCCTATGCTGGCTCCTTTTCTTGCTAAGTCCCCAAGCATTGCCCACAGACCAGGACTGAGGGCTCATCATTAGCCTGCTCACTGAGGAGGCCTTGGCCTGAGCCTCCCCCATTTTGGAACAGTCCAGCCGCATCTTGAGCCAGCTGGAGCAGTTCATTCAGGCCAGGTTCATTATCTTTGGTGACCCCACCGCACCTAAACCGCTGAAGTCATGCTGCAAACACTATGACAAGGATGTTGATCAGCTACTCAGATAAGCCTAGCAAGTAACACATGCCCACATGGCAGAGCAAAGCAAAAAACAAAAACAGAACAAAAAAACACAAGGTCACTGCCAATCTGACCTGGGGAAAAATTCCTTCTGGACCCCAAATATGGTGATCAGTCTGACCCTGAGCATGGGAGCCCCAACCTTTAAATACTCCCCTGGGAGTAATCCCTTTAGCATGCCACGGGTCACATTTTTCCACAAGGGTGAGCCATGTAGCCTTAACACCTATGGGACAGAGAGAGGCCTTCAGACTCCAATATATCTGTCTCTTATTGTGAGCTCTGACAAGCAAGTCCAGCCAAGGTAGATGCCTGTTCAGAGACTTTTCACACCTTCAGGGATCAATGCATGTCAGTCAGTATTTGCAGCTACAGCATGTATCCTTTTCAAAACAGAGTAGGTTTTAATAATCAACTGCAGTACAGCATTGGGAAGTCCTTAGATTAGCAAAGGTTAAGACAGTTCACGCAGGCCAAATTGGCAACTGACATGCATATTGTTCACAAAAAGGCTACAGAAAATTTCCACTTTCATCACATCCATCTCCAGCTGTGGCAATCTCTGAAGCTTCAGAGAAAGAAGATTCCCTCCCGTCATCAACAAAAACCAAAAAATAAACCAAACCGAATGCATGAGAGCTGGGCAAAGGGACTCCCTTCCTGTCCTCTGCAAATTGACTGTCTGAAGCCCTGAAGCATTAGATTTTTAGGAACATAAAACATGAATAAAAAGGAACCACCAAGGGAGGCCCTGCCCCCACCCACAATCATCCCTATCATAAAATCCCACTAATATTTGTCAAGCTCTCTCTTAAAACTAATTGAGTGATCAGATTATGTTCCATTTTATAATCCTATTTATTGGCCAAGAAGATTCTGCACCTTTAAATTAAGCAATTTGTTTCTTTATATTTATTATCTTGGAGCATTAAGTGACAAATAGCTTCAAAACTGACAAATGGCAGGATATAAGGGAACTGTAATGTAGTGTGACTTTAAAATCTTGATGTTTATTAGGCTTTTAAATTGTGGAGGGGACAAAAGGATAATAACAGAGTCCACACCGCCGCTGTTTTTTGGATTTGTGGTGGGGGGTAAACAAAACTGTTCCCTTCCTTGGGAAAAACAACCTGCCTTAATGTGGTTTTTCCACTTTGTAAATGATGGCTGTGTATGTCACTTCCAGATTATTACTAATAAAGCATTTACCTGTATTTCCACTACATATGATTTTCAGCGTACCTTGCTCTTGTCTGTACCACAACGTGGAAATAGAGGGCTGCTGAGATGTAAAGGTTCTAGAATTTGGTAACTTATCTTTATAGGTCACCTGTATGTCCCTTTAGATTTTGTAATAATGACTTGATTTTTAAAAATCATTTTTCTTTCCCTAGAACAACAACATCTGTACAATGCAGCTCCTCCAAAATTAAAGTGGTATAAGAAAGCTCAATTTTCACTTCCTCTTCCACTTTAGAATCATCAAAAGTTAGTATTCTCCATACAAAACCCCTTATTCTGTAAATATATGCAGATACCTGGATTCTGATACTCAAGACAGACTTAGTAGTACAGAGTCAATTGACTGTAGGAAATACCTACAGTGGATTTAATGTTTTACTAGAATATGGAAACCACTCTGATGTGATTTTGAAAAGTGAATCTTTTAATTAACGTTATTTTCCAACAGGTTGCTTTTGCTTGCATTTCTGTACAGCATTCATATATACTATTCACGTTGTTTCTCCATGTGCCATACATTTGTTTCAACAACTGACAGAAAGCACACTCATCTATGCATTATAGCTATTGTTACAGCTTTTCCTACTTACCAGATGAACAACTTGAGCATTCATCATCCAGTCCCTGTAATCCAATTAGACTTTCAGATGGATGGGAAGATTGCCATATATCAATGAACTGAGCCACAGCTTTTTCTCTTCATTCCCATTAGTCATGTTCCAAAATAGATGATATAATGATTTCAGCAGTTACAAATACTTATTCAACTTCACCTCTTTCCTTGAAGTTTTATTTATTTCCATTTCTATATATCTGGTAGGCTCTCTGGGCAGCATTATGCCTTGCTCTGACCTGAAGTCTGCTGTACTGAGACTCCTTTATGTTCTTCTTTTGTACACTACTTTTGAAAAAAATATTATCTCCCTGTTTCATGGGTGTCATCATAGATAAACTACCTGCATTGAGAGAGACCATCAGTGTCACATTGTAAATCAGCCTGTAGGGGGCAGTGAGAGTGGATGACTGTACCTTCATACAAAAGCATAAGCAATCATGCAATTTCCTTGATATGTTTGTTTTCTACTAGCTAACGAGGAAAGAATACTGGATCTCTACACTGTATTCTCATTCTCTTCCTATTTTAAGTCAGGATGCTGCCAAACTTCCATTTATTATTACTGGCCACCTAAACCCACTTATTTAGAAGCACAGACAATTTTTTGAAGTGGCACATAACTTTATGAAAGCACTTCTTTGGAATAGGATTCTCTGAGAACATATTTAAAAACGCTCATCGAGTGTCTGATGACTAGCAGCACAACTGCTTTTCCTAGAAAGATTACTTATGGCATGCAGACAGGACCTCAGAATATCATTCATCAATTTATCAAAAATCTAATATGCTGATATTTGATATATAATCCTGGACCACAATCAAATCAGCCAACAGAATACACAGTTTATGGCATAAACTTTGCCCCAGATACATTATAATGCCAGTTACTATTTATCCAGTACTACCAAAAAGAAAATAGTAAAGAGGATGTCTCTTATTAGCCTATTTCTCTCCTAACTATTGATGTCAACAACAACAAACAAATATCTGCAAACCAAATTGAAAAAAGCTCTGCGGAGTTTAAATACCTGCTCTTGTGTAATGCCAACAGATCCTGGTCGTCGTCCGGGACCAAACCAGGGACTTCTGGAGCTTAACACATGAGCCTCTCTCGACGGCATGAGCTAAAAGACACATCTCTGTTATCTAAGGGTGTAGCAGGCTCATCAGTCTCTAGCTGGTCTAGCTGCCACTAGAGGGGAACAGAGTGCCACACCAACCAAGCAGGCATGGGTTATACTTGCTCCTACCAAAGTCAATGGCATGAGTCCCTCTAAGTGCAGTGAGAGCAGAATTGGGCAGTAACAGATAGATTATGCCACTACAAAGGTTGGCAGCATCAGCCCTTAAATGAAGACATTTCCTCAGCTAGTATTTCTGTGTTGAACTTTATACAACATTATATTATATATAACTTTGTTTGGAGAGTAAGCAGCAGCAGAGGAAATATGACATCATTGAATTCATTAACTAAACAGGTTTCAGAGTAACAGCCGTGTTAGTCTGTATTCGCAAAAAGAAAAGGAGTACTTGTGGCACCTTAGAGACTAACCAATTTATTTGAGCATGAGCTTTCGTGAGCTACAGCTCACTTCATCAGATGCATACCGTGGAAACTGCAGCAGACTTTATATATACACATATATATTCTCATATATACACATATTCTCTGTGTATATATAAAGTCTGCTGCAGTTTCCACGGTATGCATCTGATGAAGTGAGCTGTAGCTCACGAAAGCTCATGCTCAAATAAATTGGTTAGTCTCTAAGGTGCCACAAATACTCCTTTTCTTTTTTCATTAACTAAACAGAGGAATCACAGAATAGGTACTATAAACGCTCCAAACTTTCTTCAGTGACAGAGGGAGAAGCCATGCAAATGGAGCACTGTTCAGCACCTAAGCAGCTACTGCTTGCATTACAGCTCCAGATTATTTCCTCACACCCCCTGCCTGTATTTTATTTTCAAAAGAACTTTTCCAGATAATATTGGTTTTTCCCATGTGCAGCATTAAGGATGCAGTTTAAACATGTTGGTTTAACTAATCCATTTGGTGCTGAATTAAAAAAAATCTGCACAAAAGATAATTCTGAGTCTCAGACAGTTTTGTCTTCATGTATCTCCTTAAGGGAGAGAATTAAGATTGACAGTCAACTCTGACATTTTTCTCCTCCTTCACCTTCTAAGGCCCCATATAGCTAGCTTCCTGTCCTCCCTATAATGAAGTCCATCTCTCACTCCCCTCAACTTTTGCTTATAGGACCCTATATCTCTTAGTCTAGGTTTCTGCTTTCTGGTGGAACACTCAGAAGAATGTATATGTGATACAGTGTCTAGGCTCAATGTGGCCAAGATAGGGATATCCTCTGAATTGCCTAGTTTTTCTGTTAGCATCCCAAACAACATGTTATATATTTAAATGTGATTAAAATATGTGCACAGAAACTTGTTTTCCAGAATGAGACACAAAAACATTGAAGCTGAAGGACACATTGCTGTTTCATCTTCTATGGTCTTTGTAGCTTTCTTTCACTTTTGAAATTAGTACTTTTATTTCTCCCTCTAATGTTGTCAAAGGAAAACCTGATCAGAAAGAGATTATTCAATACGTTAACTTTTTGACTATGTCAGTAATTGAAAAGTCTACATAATCAGAATATATTCCACCACTTGCTACCATGCTTCCTGATTCCTACTCTGCAAATCTTACATGTGGTATTAATTATATGGCAGTGTTTCTCAGCTGAAAGATGATGAGGAAATTAGCCCAAGAGTAGGATGTCCTGCTTTTGAAAGCTTGTTATGATTGTTGGACCACACTATTAGAAGATATGCAAGTACTGAAAACCACAACCAAAACCCCCACAAAAGCCAACTATGTATTTTAGAGACACAAGGTGGATGAGGTAATATCTTGGATTGGACCAACATCTGCTAGTGGAAGAGACACGCTTTAGAGCTACACAGAGCTCAAATCAAGACCTGACCCAAGGAAAATACTTATGAATTTGCAAATGATAAGCATTACTGAATTATAATGATTGCGAAGTCTTAAACTATTCTGTTCAGAGGATGCATATTTTTGCTTAAAGTACAAATCTGAAATGTATTTTTAACAATGGCATTGTGGGGTCTTATAGTTATTTTCTCTGAGTGACTTCCGGATCAAATGTACTCAGTTTACAAGTAAAAATATGTTTTTCCTCACTGCCATCCCTGAAAACTAAAACTTAGGCCTAGTCTACACTTAAAATTTAGATATACATAGCTATATCCCTGAGCACCATAGCTATGCCAATTTAACGCCCAGTGTAGAGGTGGCTAGGTTGACAGAAGAGTGCTTCCACCACCTGGAGAAGTGGATTACCTACAGCAACCAGAAAAACACCCTTCTGTCACTGTAGGAAACAACTATGTTATAGTGCTAGAGCACCATAGTTGGGCTGCTGTAGGACTGTAGGGTAGACAAGCGCTTGGGAGCCTCAAGCTAGCTACTTTCCTTTTCATGCATCATCATCCACGATAAGGGTTGCATAAATCAGATTTTGTCCTCAGCCACATCTGTGCAACCTAATTCAATGGGAATCAGACAGGTGTGGCTGGTTAAAATTTAGCATGCAGTTCTGCTGATAACAAACAAAAAGGAACTGCATCCATCTCTCTCTCAATTGTATTTTTTCCCCAGGGATAAAAGGAGCAAAAGGCAATTTAAAAGTATTTAGTTACAGTCTTTCATCCTGCAGTAAGTTCCAATTGGGCACACTGATGCACCCTTGTGGAGCCCCAGCAAAGTCAAAGGAGCATACGGGAGCATGTTCAGGCATACGGGTGCCATCCCACGTTGCTTATTGCAGGGTCAGGGCCAAAATTAAGCAGATGTGATTCTGAACACAGATCTCTTGAGTAAAAAGGTGCCATTTTTATACAGTAATTATTCAAAGTAGAACTTCACCTTAGTGCTCCACCTTTGGGCAAATTTATTGTTTATGGAATAAATATATGTTAAATAAAAACCTATGCTTTGACTGTGGATATTTTGCATCCACCGACGGAGGTTGGGAGGTAATTTAGCAGTACATGCAAGTAATCAACCCTTTTAGAGATCCTGTTTGGGCTCTGAAATTCTCTTTCTTAAGATGAGAACTGGATTGCGCACATAGTAGAGACTTTTGTTCTTGCAGTGATTAGCAATTCTATTTTCAATAGGTAGAAACATCCAACAGATTTAGAGATGAAATGTCAAAAATATTTAATCATAAGGGTTTTGATATTGTTTAAAACTGAGTAGGGCCAGTTAAGCACCCTTATTTTCTATTCAAGTACCTGGCAGTTATCAAAGAATTGCAATTTAAAAATGTGTAATAATTCACTGAAGTACAAAACTACATCTCTGTTCCTTTCAAAAATATTCTCCCCATCGAAGTTACCTTCCTTCCCACAGCTCAGGACATTACAAGTCCTATAACATAAGGGAGAAAATTAATTAAGTGCAAGTGTTCAAGTAATTGATTTTCTTTGGTTTGCAATAAGAGGATTTCACTCTACACTTAGATCTTCAGAGTGCAAAGACACATCTGGTCTTCCCAGAATGAGAGAATGCAGCTATGTTTTGAGTTCTGGGAAACCTTTAGAATGTTTCAAAAAGATCTAGCAATTTTCCACAGCAAACTGGATTACTCAAGGGATTGTTAATACTGGGATACAGAGCCTTTCATCAGTTCAAACATGACACGGCCCAAGTTGACAGCAATTAGACTGTCTGACAGCAATTCACCGATTTATATGCCATAAGTTTATTTTTTATTTATAAAATGTGCCCCCTACAATGTCTCGAGTAGCATGTACAAAATCTAACAAAATATACTGGTTTTTGCTATGAAACAACGTAAAAAGGACATCGCCCCAAAATATAAAAGTCCACCATTCTGCCTTAGAAAAAGGCCGGAGTGAACGGATTCATTTTAAAGGTCAATACACTCGACCACTGCTAGATTATTAAATTCCAAAGTCAAGGACTCTCCATGGACAGTGCATTGCCACCACTATACAGACTGTTAAATTTAAAGCTGAAGACCACACTTGCCTCAGTTGTTGTCATGGTATACAGAGAAGGAGGCAAGCTCTGAGATGGGATCCAAATACATGACTCTCTAAATCCAAATCAATTTGAATTGCACCCAAAGGTCAATAGGAAGTTAGTGCAACTCCTGAAGAACTGATGTGATATGTTCCCCATGAATGATTCTGTCTAAAAAGATGGACAGGCATATTATGCCCCAGAGGTAGCATCTGAAGTTAGGGTTAGAGTTAGGGTTAGACTACTGCACTGCAGTAACCAATACAGAAGTCAAAGGCATGGTTTAGTGGGGTACAGTCCACTTGTGAAAGAAAGAATCATGAAGGTAGTATTGTCTAGTGGGCTGAGGATGGAGCTAGGAGCCAAGAACTCACGTTTTAATTCTGACTTTGCCACTGGCTCACTGTGCAGTCTTGAACAAATCATTTAACTTCAGTGTGCCTCAGGTTTCCCGTCTGTAAAAAGGAGATAATAATTAAATTGGCTACTTAATTGGCTACAGCGATGTTGTGAAGCTTAGGCTATGTCTACACTTGGAGTGTGATTTCCTGGCTTGAGTAAACATACTTCTGCTAGCTCTCATCGAGCTAGTGTGTCACAAATAGTGTAGCTGTAGTAACATGGTCAGCGATGAATGGCAGCATAGGACAGCCTCCCTGAGTTCAGAACTGCCTGGACCCAGTGGGTATGTACTTGGGACAGCTAGCCTGTCTCGCCGCTCACCCCTGTCCATGCCACCCCAGCTACACTTCTATTTTAAAAACTCTAGCTCACCATGGGAGCTAGTGTGAGTACATCTAGTTGAGCTAGGAATTACACCCTCAGCTCAAAGTGTAGATGCAGCCTTAGTTAGTGTTTGTAAAGCCCTATGAAAATATAATGCCCTATGTTAGTGATTAAAAATTATTAAAGGATCACAAACACCTAATCAGCCACAGAGGGAAAATTGTGCTCTTTGTCACCAACCCCATCTTGAATTCCAGGAGCAGCTGGGCTTAAGAGTATCCCCACACAGGGAACATTTTAGACAAACCTTCACGTCCAACCTTCCAGCACTAGGGCCTTGTCACAACTAGGCTGTAAAAGATCATAGGTATAGATCATGTTAGCTTGCTTAATCTAACTAACACCTTCTAAAAGTCTAGGGTAGACAAGGAAGGAGTATTCTTTAACTCATGCAAAACAGGTGAAGTTGAAACCTAAGGGAGTGGGGGATGCCTAAGGCTTCAATTTGACCATCGTACATGAGGAAGTGCAACTTCCTTGTCTTGACTAGAGTTTTAGTCAAATCTTTAAATCCTAGTCAAGACAGGATTAGAAGAAAGGTGAGCATCATTCTGTGAGGCCTTAGAGGGAGAAACTAAAAGGAACAGGGCAGTGGAATCCTAGGCATGCTGAAGACACCCAGGTGGCTATGAAGAGTTTGACTTCCTGCACTGGTTCTTCAAGTTTTAGCTGCCTCCCTCCAGCATGTCCTGTTTCTCTCTGCTCCCAGAATCTCATCTGTTAGATTTATTCTTTCTCCAGAATTTCATATTCTTTCCCCATTTTCAGGACTATTTCTCTGGGTTTCCAAGGCACAAATTCTATCTCTGTCTCTTGATTCCTATTATGATGAATGGCCCTCAGAGATTCTTCCTTTTGATTCCTTTTTGCCTCTAAATCCACTATTAGGTGCTGAAAGGAAATTCCACAAACAACAAATACAAAACAGTTTGTATAGTGCGAGTCCTATACAAGTTGTCATGAAGGACCATGAGGGCTAATAAACAGGGTGAAACTGATTTTTTAGAAGTAGGGGCTTGCTAAGGGCTTTAACAACTTTCTGAATAAATGCTTGAATATCACACTGTATTCTTAACCAATATACATGATAAGTATTGGAAGAACAACTACATTTCCACCAATGCCAACTTTCTGCAGCCCAGCTCCAACCAGCATTTAGACCAGGCTGTAAAACGGTTCGCACCTTTGCAGCAGCAGCCAGACTTCTCTCACACAGAGTGTAATAAATTATGGTACTAGCACAAGGTGTAGAAATAAGAAGATTAATTCTTTTTACCGAAACGTCCTATTGCTGTTTGCATCACTAATACTAAATCAATAGTTTCATAATCTCTCTAAGAAATCTCACGCTCCTGGATCCCCAAACAAAACAAGACAAACAGACTTTGACTATAGAGCTGGAGCATGCTGTTCAGCAGAGTTTCAGACTTGAGAGGACAAGCCCATGAAAGCTCATGAACTCACATTCATCAGTGTATGGCTATTTGCCCCTTAGGCTCATTCTGCATCACAAGGCACATTAGTCTGGAGATGAAAAATTACCCCGAAATGTGGAAAATTGTGCCAGGAAGCCAGTTTATGATTAAAATTGCTCCAAGCCTGATAGTCAAGAAAGGAGCTCAAGATGTATATAAACACTCAGAACAAGATCAGTTCATCGTCTGTAACCTGGTTTTTATTTTAGTTTTGTATAAGGACAGCCAAAAGCTTGTTTGGTTTAACAGAAACTTAGAATGATTTGTGGTGGATCGGGGGTGGGGGATGGATTTAACCCTAAGGCTACACTGAGTGTTTAGTTTTCTCTTGGAAACATACCTGGCTTCAGTTGAGGAGAAAAGGCAGCTTAATTTACCCAAATGTACATTTTCCCTTTATTTCCATGTTCAATTAATATGAAGAACACTGAAGGTAATCAACTGGCAACATATTCAAATCAATAAAAGAAACACATGAATCATCTTCAATCAGGCATTCATAGTTTATTAAGTAGGAACAATACATAAAAAAATGATCTAGTTGAATGGTGCAGTGATAAATACCAGAAACAAGAAAAAACTGTAAAATGATGGATTGGGACAGAGAACTCATGATACAGACCAGAGACTAGGATGTAGGAAAACAGAAGTCAAACTTTGGTAGGATATTGTAAATGAGACAAAGGATTTTGTAAATGAGAGAAGGAAAAAAGTCAAACTCAAGAATCTATTGTACAATTTTAAGGGGACTTCTACCCCCATGTGATTTTGTTAACTTATGTTACCCAGGATAGTACAGATATCAGATATCAATACACAGAGGAAACTTTTTCTTCCTCCACTTATTACAGGTAAGTTTTCAAAAGTATTTCATTTTTCTAGTAACTCACTGAAGTTCTGAAAGAACAGCACACATATTAAAAAGATTAGTTTAAGCCACAATTCAGAAGTTGCTCAGCAATTTTGACTTTCAAATTAAATGTATTTTGTTACAGCTTCCCCCTAAAAATCAGGTGATAAGAACTATTCATGTGATCTGTAGTTTCACGGTCTCCACATAGATACTTTGGATGGCAGAAAAAGCATCAAATATAGTGCTATGTATTACTAATATTGTTTTCTGTGGTTTTATCTTGGAAATGTCAGTCTTTTAAAACAACTCAACTTCTTTTTAACTGCAGTCTATGAAATATGGGCAAGTTGGCAATGGAATGAATCATAGTTAAGGGCTTGATTCAAAGGAAGGAAATTGAAAGATTCCCATTGACTTTAATGGTTTAGGATTGGACTGCATATTATATAATAGCATTCATCTAAGTAATTCATTCTGTCCAGAAGATGTCTGACTGCCTTCTCCCTTTCCAACAGTTTGATGCAGACAGGGACGAAGAGGAAGTTTTCTATGACATAAGCATGGCAGTTGACAATAAGCTATTTCCTCCCAAAGAGGCAGTGGCAGGTGAGTTACTGTACAAGCAAAAGAAACTGTTTACTTTCAACATCCAACGTAGCAGCGATTTCTGTTTTTCATATCCATCAAATATTAACGAAAACACTGAAACAAACTCTTGACTACTTCCCCACCCCCTCGAAATTGCTAAAGCTGAGGTGATATCTTTTATTGGACCAACTTCTGTTGGTGAAAGAGATAAGCTTTCGTGCCACACAGAGCTCTTCTTCATGTCTGGGAAGGAAATCGTATGTTTCACTGTTTGAATGGGCAAATATTTGGAGAACTGACATAATTGGAATCAGCATGGCTTGGATATGAGATCTCTGTGGGGGACCATAGAAAGGCACAAATTGGGTGTGTCACCCACAGAACAGGTTGCATTCAGTGGCTCTACAGATCGCGTAGACCCACATAGCCAAAAACCCATTGCAAGAGGAGCAGCAGGCAGCATCTGCTACTCCTCCCAGTACCCACATTAGCTGTCAATGAGCTCCGCGACACATGTTGGAGGATTTTTCCCCCTCAGCCCTTCTGTGTTAGAGTGAATTTTCATGTGAACAGGAACCTTGTACCTGCCTTTGTCCTCCTTCAAAATAGGGTTCAAAAATGAGGTAATCCCGTCTCCAGACTAAGAGCTATCACTTCATTAATTAGCCTTTTCTCCATATCAAACATGGGCATCAGACCAAAGAGGTTACAGTCAGTTGGGTACCTCTCTTTTTCAGACAGCGTGTGAGGATTAATAAAATAGCAGGCAATTAAAGGCTCTTTGCTTATTTCAATAATGTTTGTAAAGATAATTAGCCCCAGTTCATTTTGTCTTTAAACTATTACCATAATTGCAGATGTAATTTGGTTCATAGTGGCTAACAAACAAGACATTATTTTCTGAACACATTCATGGCTTCACATCATCATATTTGATATGCCAAACCTTGAACTACTCTTACAAGATCCATGTGCAACCACCTACACAACAAATATTTGGAGAAAGAAAGCTATTCAGTGTGCTCCTAGATGATAATGATATTCTTTTTCATTGTGGATTCCTGAGATATATTGACTGTTGCCAAAAGCAACAACCTGTCATGAAATTCCACCACTAAAGGTTGCAATAAATTTTGTATTAGAAACATCTTACTGAGAGAAAAATGGAACTGTTATTCTAATACCAATCAGTTCTCTCTCTTTTTTTTAAATTATCTTTCCCTGGAAGATGACTTTCTAAGTATTTCTCTGACTTGAAATGCTGAAATGTAAGACTTATTAACTGAGTTAGACCATTCTTCAAAGAATTTCATAAACTAAAAGGACAATTTGTATTAAACCTAATTTTTTTAACCATGTAGACAAACCTAGGTTTCACAGAATTTTTTAAAAATTATTTTTATGACAATGTCAAATGTAAAAAGCGCAAATACAGTTGTTCTTAAAAAGATATATTGTGTGAGGATATTTGAGCCAGTTTATGGACTGCAAATAAAAATAATATTTAAGTTTGTGTGGGAATATATTAATACATTTCTGAAATACAAATGGTCCAAACAGCTGCTTAATTAACTTGCATCAATGTGATTCTGCTACCTTTTAATGGCAAATTAACAGCAGTTAAATTTAGACAGATCAGCATAATTTGACTCAATGATATAAATGAATATAATAAATTAACACTGGGGTACATTTCTGTGCTAGGATCCAGACATCTGTTATACGTAACCGCCCATGAGTTATACCTCGATAATAGTTTTTCACTAACAGTTCTGTGCAAGTCAGCTTCATTACAACAAAAGATGGGTCAAAATTTGAGCCAAATCTTTACTAAGAATGAACTCTCAATTTACAAGATAGCATAAATGCTGCCCTATGTGTTGAAGATGCAAAGTTTAGCACAAAAGCAAATAGAATTGTCTGAAATACTTTCTTCCTTCAATAACTTCTTCCTCTTTGTGGAGCTGATTATTTAGCTAAGGGAGCTGCAATAAAGAAGTAAACTGAAATCTTTAAAAAACTGTAATAAAACCCTTTCCATTTTTCCCCTTTGAAAAACACAGTACACAAGAAAATTAACTGATTTCTCCCCAACCCCCATAAACACGTACATGTCAAAACTGAAGGTATTTCAGATTATAAATGCACCTTTTCAGATCAGGTCTTAGTTTTTGCATTCTGTGACCCCATTCCAGCATAGCATTTAAGCATTTGTGTAACTTTAAGCACATGAGTAGCCCATTGAAGTCAATAGAATTATTCAGATACCTATGGATAGCTTTGATGTAAATTGTCATGTGCTTAATGTTACGCAAGCATTTAAATGCTGTAATGGAATGGGACAATGGAATGCAAAATGATCCACACCACCTAAGGATGTACCCCTTTGTGTTAACCATGTGCTAAAGTGCTTTGAGGCCTATATCTGTGTACAAGTTTAAACTTAGAAAGAAAGATGCAAAAAATAACAACATGAATTAAACCTTGTTTATGATTGCAGGGTATTACCAGACCACTGCTATATATAGACTAGCCATGAACATGCACTGACATTTTAAAGAAAACATTTGACAACTCTTTCTTCATCCACTTATTTGCCTGGTCCTGAGTTCAGAATTCTTTGTTTCCCTATTCATACTGATGACAGCAACACCAGTTTAGCATAAGCCTCCTGAAACTTGGTACAGAAAGTTTTAAGCAAAGTTGGGTTGAGACTTAGAACATCCACCCTCCCCCTGACTTCCCCCACATCTTTCAAGGTCTTCTGGTGTGTCAGTGGCAATTCCCACCCCCATCCTCATCACTTCCATTATTATTATACAGGTTGAACAACTGGCCCTCTCCCACTCCCATCCTCCTGAGTGAATGGCCAAGCCTGCTCTCTTCCCCTACCATCCCTGTAGTAGCAGGTTTTAGTGTGGGTCCAGCAAGTTAGGTGTGCTCCCCCTTACAGTACAGTTAGACTGGCAAACTACCTACCTCATTCTCCATTGGTACTGCAGCAATGGTATCCAAAAGCTCCACCAGCCCCCTACTGCTTTTCCTTATTTTCACAATAGCCTGTTACTACAGTGTACTGCAGGGCATCTCTTTTAGGTTTATTTCATTTCACTCACCAAAAGTATAGCTCTCTGTAGAATATTCAGAGAGTGACAGATGGTTTTCCTTTCGCTAAGTTCTCAGTGAAAACAAGAAAGAAAAAAACCCTCTCAATTTATCCTACCCTTTCTTGAACCTTGCAAAAGAGTTGCGGCTTCTGCAGTGAAAACAAGCCTCACAGTTCAAGTTAAAACTGCCATAGACAATTCACCATGTTAAAAAATACAGAACTATTATGGCTTTTCTAGTTTAAAATATATTATGCGTGACCGTTAACTTTCAGCCCAATCTTTACATTAAAAGTTTGTGGTAGTCTATTTCCCTAAAAAGTACTTAGCTTCTAAATCCAATATTTAATGTTAATGTTCCTAGTTAGGGAGGAGATATACTGCTCACAGTAGATAAGGAATATTAGTGATAGTTAATCAAATATTTTACAAAAGTGCCTTTAAAAATAATTGGCAGTTCAAGGTAGATCATTCTCAATCAAGATTCAGGTTTAGTTGAATTATATACATTATCTACCTTGGTGTAATATTAAGATTGAGACTTCAGTTGCATAAAATACAAGAAACTTAATTAAGCTTCTCATAGTAACCTTAATTCTGTCCTCTTGCACCTATCTATAAAAACAGGTATTTTCATTAGAAGCTCACAGAACACCTATACCAAGGTACAGAATGCAGCACAGGTGCATCTCTGGTTATAAAGATGGGGAAAATGTAATCCCTTTCTACTACATTAATATAACAAATTGTTAAAGTGTACAAGAACATTTTTTTTAAAACCCCACACAAACAGATGGTGGGCCAATCCATCCCTGGTGTAAATCCCATGAAGCCAACAAGCTACATCAAGGATGAATTTGGCCAATTATAATATGGATAGCAAATTAAACAGCATTGACGTAATCTCCTTTTACAAAGCTTTATGGTTTTATTCATCATGCTATCCAGTTCTGCTCCTCATGTTCTCTCTCTTATTGTTCATCTCACCACCTACAGAGATTATTACTATGTAAATGTTAAAAACAAACAAAAATAGCTGATGCTTAAATGGGTTGGGAACTATGAAACAGTAAAGCCTTTGGGGACAGTGAATGATACAGACAGCTCTCCATATACACTGTAAAGTAAGGATTAGCTTTAATAGCGAAAAAACCATTTAATCAAAAGATTAGTGGCAGTGTTAAGACTATGTGGTCAGTAGTACCTGTTCTTCCGAAGATATTTTGCTGCATAATCACACATGCAACCCACCAGAACAGCATTCCCACTTCCCCATCCATAACCCTGACTGACTGATGACAGCAGGTCACAACAAAAATTATATTTATTAGCTGCTCTAGTGTTCTTCACTGCTCCCAAATTGGTAAATGGTGCTTAGGCCCTTTGCAGGCTTCTTGACAGCTAATTTGTAGCTGCAATCTAGAATGGACTCAAAATTTGGGTCCTAGATTTTCTCATTATTTGGAGTTTGTTATAACGTTAGGGTTTAAAATTCTGTAAATAAATGGCGTGATGACAAGTTGAAAGTTAAATAAGAGTAGTAAATTTTGTTTTTAATGAGTCTACTGAAGTGATAGCAAAAAATTAAAAGATATACTGAGTTTATGTTATCAGGAACTCAAATCATCTTGTAACAATGTGCCCTTTGAAACTTTCACAAATCCCAAATACTGGTGGGCTGTGATGAGCTATGAATGGGGCTAAATTATTACTCCAGTAGAGGGTACAGGGAACCCTTCCTTGCCCCAGAACACAGGGGACTGCCATAATCCATCTGCCAGCACTGGGGAGTTGTTGCTGGCAGAACTGGTGGTCCCAGAATAGATGTTTCTGGGATGCAGGTGCTAGGGCCCATGGCTCTATCTTGTATGTTGGTACCTCTGGACTAAGAGATTGATAGATGTCCTACCATACCAGTTTAGTCTGGGACACCTCCAGCACTTCTGGAGATATTGAGCCTTATTTTTCCAGTGCCCTGAAGTCATTTACACCAGAGCAAAGCAAATGTAAAATGCAACCATTCTGATTTACTAGTATACACAAAGTAGATTATGTCTTTCTCAGTCTATTGAGTACCATTAATTTATCTCTTTGTGTATAAAATTATTTTATTCTTCACCAACTTCATAGTTAATTAAAATTCAGGTAACATTTTTGTAGTGCATTACACAGTGTACAACACTTTGCAGAATACATGAAAGGTATTGTAATTTAGACAGTATACTAATCACATTAGAGATATCTTTTAAAAGCTACAACAATCCTAATAATGAATGGTTAAAGAACCATCACACTGATTGGTATTCTTTCACATACAAATGACTCCTTGGATAGGTTTTGTTTAAAAAAAAAAAAAAAACACATATATGGACAACGAGAGAGCCGGATTGAGATTGGAAATATAACTATGTCCCACCGTGTGAAGTGAAAACTGCCAGTCCATGTCTGAAGTTTCATTTCCTTTCATACTTTAGGGCCAAATGTACTTGATCTGAGTCCAATTCTGGATTCTGGAGATATCGCTGATACCGAATTTGACTTTGAAGACCAGGTAATTGCTTATATAAGTATCTCTTCACACACACCTGCACTCATACCCCCTCATAGCCTAGTCTCTTCACTCATTGCTTTCTAGTTTATGTATATGCTGTGTTTTGCCTGAGCAAGACGGATGAAATGAATATTTACACTTAAGGGCTTTTGTTGTGCCATGTAAGCAAATATGTCATAGTGAAGTAGCTATCTGGTTATGGGACAGCAATGAAGATTACTTTGGAGTTCAAAGCCCTATTCTCCATCCCTTACATTTTGCAGTTTTCTCCATGCAATTCAGAATGGTGGCACATGTGGTTCTGTTATAGACAAACAGAAGTCTGTCATGCTCAATTTCCCTGCCTCTCTAGGTGTATCCCATTTAGAGTAGGAGCAATGGTTAAACATATTTTAGAGAGGAGTTAAAAAGAAAAAGGTGTGGAATATAACCAAAACAAGCAAACACATTCCCCACTTGAAAGTGTTTATGTTAAGAGCAACCCTCCTATTGTTAAATTGTTAAGAGCAACTGCAATCTCATTCCTATTGCGGGATCAAATTCAGACAGCCTTTTCCAAGTCCATGGAAAAAGAGGTGGTCAGATGGTGTGTCACCCTACTCCTTAACCCCTGGAGGTATGAAAGGGCAGGACCTAGAGTCAAAGGATGGGCTCAGCCTGTTTATAGTATGTATATGCCCTGCCCTAGTTTTCCCTCCTCTCTCACAGGCTACTCCTGCCATGGCAAAGCTAGTCTGGAAGGGACTATCCATAGAGCCACAGCCTGTCACAGTACAGGTCCACACTAGAGTTACAGTATGACACTCATCTGTTAGAGAAATGGAAAAGGGCATGAATAGTGTCCTGTTAAATCTTCGCTGAAGACTCTCTCCCTATTGCATTAGCATATTTTAAAGTTAGATTTTTATAATTCTGCCTTTCACATTTTCATTTCCTCATTTGCATATTTGTTCTTGGGTTTTCTTTTGCCAAATCTGATGCAAACACCTTCAAAGTCTAATATATTCTACCCTCACTTACTCCTACTCCAGTTTTACTCCCAGTTCTTCCCTTTAACTGTTCTTTACAGCTCTCCCCATTCCCAGCTTTTGACTCTCTCTCACTTCTGTACATCAAGCAGCCTTGCTCTCCCTTCCAAACCTTCCTTAAAGCACACACTTCCTCCAGTCATTCCTAAGCTGGCCTCTTTACCAATAAGCTCCTTAAGTTTCCTTTGTTTTTTCCTTGTCTTGGTTAGGTCTAACTCTTTAGGGCAGGGAGAGGGTCTGTTAGCATTGTAATGCAGAGTGTACCATTGTAGTACTATACAAATCCATAAAAGAATAATCATGCATTTTTAATTTTTAAATGACGGATGTGTGTGTTCCCTTGGCAAAGTATGAATCCCTGGAGAAACAGCACCCCTTAGTCCACAATCTGTGTACATAAAACCAAATTATTTTAACTGGTCCTTAAAAGTGCAGCTCATGGTTACAAAACAAGATTAACAGGAAAAAGTATATGAACTTGCTAATTTCATAGTATTGGGTCATTGCGTGTATGGTTGAGTTTGGAGGCAGAGGGTTAAACTTATTTGTTTTTTAGCCATATGTTTTGTTGAGAAGGCTGATATGAAACCTTATACAATTCATTAATTGCAAATCTTCCTCCCACTGCTTACGGTTGACTGTCATTCCTGCCCAGAGCAGCAAATTGTCAGGTTGGCAGAGAAGCAAGATTGTTGTCAACTAGGGAAAGAAGGAGAGGAAAAAAGCCGATTTGAAAACCTCCTAGCCACAAGCACCAGAAACATCTGGTGCAGTTTTAAAGCAGCTCATTGATAATGACTGCCTTAATCAGGTAGTAATATGGCCATTGATTCAAAGGTCAGGAAAACAGGTCAAGTAAAAAAAATAAAACCCACAAGACAGATTTCTATTGCTGCTTATTAATGATCTTTGTTTCTCTAAATCTGTGATAAGCATTTTATAGAAATGCATAGAAAAACCCAGTTCTATCCAGAAGCACTTACAATCTAAATTTAGGCATGACACAAATGAGGGAAATATATGAAAGCAGGGAAGAGAGAGATTAGGATAAGGGTTACAATCATAAAACCATCCAGTTACTCAGTGAGTGTACGTACACATCTGAAAGACTAAATTAGAAATTATCCTCAATAAAAGAAAGTAAAATGAAGTAGATTACTCGACTATGTGGAACTGCTTGTATTCAGTGCTGGAACACATTTTGACTAGGACAGTAACTTAATATCCCAATGACTTACCACATGACAGATTATTTAGTAATTGTCTCAAGCACCAACACCCTCTACAGTGGGGCTCTCAAGTGAGGTAGGCATGCATGTCTAGTTACAAGTGTGTCATGTGAGGATGTTATTGCATAAAACAGCTATCAGGAGGAATGTGAGAGCTAAGTGAGTTGGTTTCCAAGCAACCTTATGCAGCTGAGCTGCTAATATAATGGTTGAGATTTAGCAGAACATCTTGGTAGCCACTGAGCAATTAGAGGTAGATGCATTTGTGGGTTACTGCTATATGGCATGTGCTGCTTTCATTGCGGCAGATCCTCAGCAGGGACTGTGCAGCACTTGGCTCAACTGAAATGGAGGTACAAATATGCCCTTTGTACCCACTAAATTTTGGGGGGGGCCTCTGTGTCAGGATGGTCCGTGAGGTAAATTAGGGCAGCCTAAGGACTTCATTATTTTATGCCACTTGCTAATGGCCCGCCAGGGGCTATTCTGGCAGCCAAAAATTCTCTCACCCACACACACCCTGTTACTGGCAGCCAGGAGGGTGAAGTGGTATAGGAACCTCTAGGACTATGCCACCCAAGGATTCCTCTACACAGAGGAGATCCTCCAGTGTACAGCTGTGCTGACTTCAGCACTGCTTTGCTCCACTGTGCAAAGCAGCATTAATTGCAGCTCAAGATCTGGCTCTCTTTTTTGTAGTTTTAAACTGATTCTGTACATTTTACACATTTATAATGTAAATTAGAACAAATTGCTTATAATTAATCAATAAACAAGCTGACTGTTCCTTGCTTGCTATTCACGAATGCTTTATGAGCCTGAATATTTGCACCTCAGTAAGATCCCAAAACATTGTAAGGCAACACAAGGGAGGCCACCTAAACTGAAGAAATTTACAAAAGCAAATTTCCAGATAAGAATTACATTTCCATTTCTACTCATATCTGGAACTAACAGGTCTAACAAACAGATTCTGTGTCAGAGATGGTGTAGACAGGTATTTTAGAAACACTGTTTAGAGAACAGTTTTGAAAAAAGACCACACAGTGCATCCAGCTCATAATGTCTTGTGAAAGAATGAACCAAATTCCACTTTGTTGCTTTACCCATATCTTTTATTGATTCACTGTCCCTAAAAAATCTCAAGACGACAATTTTTAGGACCATTCAGATCTGACTATTCCTCTTCTTCTGGGCTATGATTTCTAAGCCTGTCAAAAGGTAGATCCAATTACAGAAGTCATGCACTGCATCCTATGCCAAATCATGAAGTCTGAACTGCAGCAGCTGAATTCCCTTCCTTTGCCAAAAGTCTTTCTAAGCTGGCGTCCTGATGGGCAGATCTTGGAGTTGATGTATTCTGTTTAATCAAACATTTAAATATAAAATACCTCATGTTGACATATACTAGGACTGTAACAATGGGCCTGCCAGAGGGGTATAATGCCTTTGTAGTGTTGTATATAATGAACTACAAATAAAAAGACATTTATTGTTAAGCTAGAGGAGCACTTCAGATCCTCCACATCCAAAATATTGCTCCTGAAATTTTCAAATGTATTCATTAGATTAAGTCAGAACTCACTCAGCTAAAAGATCATAATACAACAATGTGGAAGAAGTGATTTATTCGTAGTTCTTCTCATTTAGAAATGTTTTACTGCAGCATTTAAAACTGCAAGCTCACTTTAGAGTTAATGAGTATTTAAACTCAACAAGAATATTCCCAAGCTAATAATTTTATCTTCATTTGAGAGAAACCGTATCTACAACCTTTTAAAGCAGAAACTCCTTGTCCTAAACTTAAAATGCTCAAACATCTCAGATTCACCCTTATCTTCATTCTCCATCTAATTTGCAACCATAATTCCAGAATGAGATTTGTGATTCTTAGGTTTCTCACAGAGATATTTCTTCAATGACACCATTTCCACAATTTCTATTTCAAAAACCTTGGATCAAACAAAGCTCCAGCCTATCCACTGCTCCTCATCTAAGCACCAACCTTTAACTTCTATGTTGGCCTCTCTTTCTCCATTAACATCTTTTAATATCCCATGCAGTGAACCAATTAATCTAATTTGGATACATTACTCTCCTTTGATAATAAATCCAAATAGAAGGTTGCATTATTTAAGGCAATCAGATCTAGTGAAACTGCATTTACTTCACTGAAGTTAGTCCACTATCATACCTGGTATATCTCCCGAATAAAACAAAACAAAAACAAAACCACCATATGGGTAGGCATGGACTTCTACATGGGAAGCATTCCTAGCAAATGGAAGAACTACGGTTGGATGTTCCAGCCTCCTGCTAATTCCCTGCAATTAGAGGAGGGGAGGAACTGCTGTTTAGTCAGCCAAGCAATTAGGGCTCCTTTTTTAAGGGAAATGATGGCACCTAATGACCCAACTGAAAAATAGAGAGCTGGAAAAAAGCTCCTGCTATTTCTACTCATACCAGGACCCCATCCTTGGTTTCTCATCTTTGGAGGTGACAGGATTGCTTATGACAATGGAAATATATTTTTATAGTATTCTCCCAATTTCTAATAACAATATTTCTAAAAATGAGTATTTCTATTATCTGTTTTATTTAATAAAGAAATATTTGCATTACAGACAATGCAGGTGTGTGCATCTGCACGTGCAGTCTTTGATAACAGAATTGCTTTCTGGCATGGCTATGTTGTCCTACTGCTCACTGTATTTGGTTATGCTTACTGCTGAGTTCCTTGGCCTTGCCAGAGAATTAGTTGCTATTGTGCCATTTGATGCTAGGACTCAGACATGTTTTATCTTTCAAAATTCAGTAGTTATTTTGGAGTCTATCATTTGGTCCAATTTGAGTGCATTCAGGCCAAACAAGAATATAGATTAATTGGAACCAGTGAATCATGTCAAAGAGCTTCAGAATGAAGTAGCAGATTATTTTCTTGTGAAAGGCAAAGCTTTTATGGATGGCTTCAACCAGCCTGCAGAGTAAGAATATGCCCTCATTAGATAAAGAAGAATTATGTCTAGAAAATAGGTGGAAGTTTACAATCTGAATACATGCTAACAAAGCAAGAATTAGTGAAAAACAAAACAAAATAAAAACAAACCCTACACTCCTGGTAACCTAGGAGAACATGCCTTAGTCAAGAGGATAAAAGCCAGACGGACAAAAATACTTTGAGGAAAAATTTTAAAAATGCTGAGTGCAATTTGCACACATATTTTTTGCCACAAAATAAATTGCCAGCTCAGATGCAGGTTTTTTTCCCCACAGCAAATCACCTGATTATGAGTGCAAATAACATTTACAAAATGGAGATGGCCAAGTATGTTTAAGATAAAAGAAAAAGTGTCAGAAATATATCAAAAAATATATCATGAGTTCAAGCAATCTCCTGTATTAAGCAAATTGCATAACCTGATCTTTGCTGCAAAGGAAAAATGTTTTATAATTCGAAAACGTTCCAGGATTACTCAAAAAGCAACAAAGAAAAGAAGGAGGAAATAGAGGGAAAGAAACTCTCAAAAACAGAATTACATTCTACTAACCGAAATAGCAAATTCTTGATTAGAACGTATGGCAACAACTCTTCAAGAGGGCTACAAATAAATCTGTTAGTCTTCAAGGTGCCACCAGACTCCTCGTTGTTTTTATGGCTACACTATCACTTCCAGCCCAGAGTATGTAAAAAATTAGGTTTTAGGATATGCAAATATAAACAGAAAGGTATCAACTCAACCAGTGAAAAACAGACTCCGTTGCTACCAGGAGCAGAGCAACATATCCATCCTGATCCTTTGTCATAACTTAAAAACTCAACTGATAATGTCCAAGAGAGAATCAAAATGCCCTGGAAAAAATCCTGGTCAGTACTGTAGCAGAACAATTTTCAAAAGGTGAATAGACAGCAGTGAATTCAAATTCCCTTTTAACTATGGATATCAAAGATCTTCTCTCTGCTTCTACCCATATTATCTCATTTGTCACATTATTTTGTCTCTCAGTTCCCCACTTCTGGAAGGCAAGACCCATGGGAATAATCCAACACTACAGAGATGATACTTCAAGGGTTGAAATTAGAACATGACAAAGAACATGGTTCCCACCTCTATCAGCTATATAAGAACTTTTAGTTTCCACTGGGACTTTTACATCAGTCCTTCAAGATACGCAGTGATTAAATTATTTAAGAGGCTGGGTCAGACTGCAGGAGAATACACTATGATTTTTTAATCTTATTCCAGGACATAAAGTACTTAGTAAAGTGGCAGTGGCATTCACATATGCTGTACAGCATTAATCATAAGGAATCTGACTTTAAAATATGACCATGAGCATCCAGAAAGTCACGGTCCTCCAGGTTTATCAACTCCAATGTTTTTGTTATGGGCTTTTCTCCTTCATTGATATGCAGTGGCATCACTTCAGATTATAGATCCAGATTCTGCCTTTGGAAGGAGAGAGATTATACACTGGAGGACATGAATGTCAATAAGGGAAAATGAACATTCAAATCACAGCAGAGGGTCTAAAAATCTGTCTTAACTTTAGGCAGATGAAACATGCTTAACAGAAATCGACTGAAGCCAGTGCACAATCTGTTCATTTTGAGTTGCCATGGAAACTGTCCTATTAGGGGCTAAAAAAATCAGTTCTAGAAACAAAAGAACTGTAGTTTGCCTTGAACAAAGTGCTGCTTTAATATGCTCAAAACTAAATGTTGTTTTGGTGCTTTTATTTCATTTTGTACATCTTTCAGGATTATTCAGTTATTTCAAAAGGGTACATTCCATACCATAAAACAAATCCTATAGCTCCATTCTTCGTTATGCAGGTTATTCCCGTGTAGGGGAATAGAAATGCCACTAGGATCAGCCTGCACACTATCCTTGGAATTCTTCTGTCAGGAACAGAAGTTTGCTTCCCCATACGTGGAAGACACGAGGCTCCACAGCCAAACCCAAAGGTCTTAGTGGAGATCTGCCAGAGACAAGGTGAAACTGCCTACTACTACCCCAAGCTAATTGCCTACTGGAGCCATATTATCAGGAGCTTCCTAGAATACCCCTCAGTTGGAATGTCATTGCATGGAGGGAAACTCATGCAGGTTGCTGCAGATTTAAACATCCACAACTTCATTTTCCAAAAACCACTTGCATTTTAGGCCCCCCAGATTCTGTCAGCATCAATGTTGTGAAGTTTTGTTCTGTGGCTTGTGGAGGGGCAGGAGGGCAAAGAATCCAGTCCCCCTAGTGCCTCTAGTTTAGAAGCTTAATGGCTTACAAAACTCTAATGCCTCCAGGTGTTAATACTGGCGCAGTGTACCGTCTCCCAATCTTTAGTATAGCATGCTTCTGTGCAAGTATACTTGAGCCTATAACCTACAGGTGCCCAGTTCTCACTCATGCAGAGCTCCCACTGACTTCAAGATAGCAATTACAGCAAGAGCAGGCACCAGTTCACTTTGAGCAATTATTTGAAAAGAAATGCATCAATACAAACTATGAACTTTGGAAAGATGACTGGTGAGCAAGCTCTATTTTATAAAGAATGTTAATGCTCATTATTCACACTCACACCTATTTGCAAATCTATACAATTTCTTTTTAAACTGCAGTGTCTGCACAAGTGCTATTTTACTCTACTGGGTACAAAAATTGCTCTTTAAAATATTTATTCATATTGTATCAAAGCAATAGAATGGCTCCTTTGGGTACAATGTATACGTTTTAAAAAATCCTTTGCATATTTGCCTGAGAGTCAGCATTTGTCATCAAATGCATCCTTCCTCCAGCTCTGCATCCTGCATCCTCTCAGTGTCTCCTCCTTTCTGAGTTACATGCTTTTGCAACACATTTTAGTAGGGTTAAATTTGCCTTTCCATGCCCTTTGGCCAAGGGAAGTGTGGAGCGGCCTGGTTTGAGAGCTCCTTCCTGGAAGGTCCTTCTCCAGGACGGAACTGCATGAAAATCACACTCAAAAGAAACTCTTTGTTTTATAAAGAGTTATAAAAAAGTAGATAGAAAAAGGATTTAATACACTGTAAATGGCTGTCTCAACAATATCTAGATTTATACTTGGCCAAAAGATTCACTAGATAAGGCTTTCTCAGTTTCAGTTTCAGAAGAGAAAACAACTTACATCTTTCTAAGAGCAAATTCTAGGATCCAATACCTTTTATCACAAACCCTACATGCAGCCACCTTTTCCTGTGATGCCCCCCATGTCCTGGTATCCAATGTCTTTCAGGCAGTAAACAATTAACATATTACAAGGGCCCTCTTTTCTGCAGATTTATTTCCTGGGAGTACATCTCTCCCTACCTTAAACCAGTCTGTCTGGTGCTTTGGGAGTGTGTATCTGCTCTTTTACACATGGCCGGTGAAATCTGGGCTCAGCTATTCTGTGATAATAACCAGTTATATTCATCATCTTAAAGGTCTTCTATTCCAGGAGGTGTTTACTCATCATCTGGACATACATGCTGTCAGAAAGCCAAACTCTCCCACCACCAAACCTTTTTCTGTAGTGCCAAAATATAATTGAGAAATTAAAGGAGAAGGGAGAGAGGTTTGTACCTGGACAGTACTATTTGAGAGCCATAGGTAAATAATACATAGTGTTATGGGGAGTTGTAAGTGGGTGAGGTTAGAGAAAAGCTGGCAGAATGTGAAGTGAAAGAAAATGTGGTTTTGGCTGGGTACTGTTTATAGCACGATCTAGTAGGAAGCAAACGTGCACGAGGACTGTGGCTGCATTAAGGACTGTTGGATTTAAAAACCATGTGCTTTTGCCTCATTGTATTTGGATACTCCTGCTCCAGTATTATTTTATCTTTTGAGTTCCACTATTTTAATCTTTCATTATACACATGGATATGAATAGAGGGGGTACATTTAAAACAAAAATTAAAATGATTAAAACCCCCAAGAAAATTAAAAGTGAAGGTTATATTCTGTCCTTGACTCAGGATTTTGGATCTTTTTATTCTCAAAACTACATGAGTTCAGGCGTCCACTTTGAATTTTCTGTCTTTTTTAGTTTGCTTCATAGCTTTGGGGCTTTATTTTTCAAAGCAGGTTGCTATTTTTCTGCTTTAGTTCGACTTTGTGGCCAAAATATACAAAAGCATGTGTCCCCTTTTGGGAAGGACTGTTTCTGAACCAATAAAAGTTTCTCAGATAATAGTGTCACATTAAAATAGGAGTTAAGTTTAAGAATTTGTGGCCTGATTTTCAGATGGGCCAAGTACCCCCAGCTCCATAGGACAGTATTTTATTTAAAAACAAAAAACAAACCCCAGAGCAATATGGAATGTAATAGCTTTAAAAAAAACACACACCCAAATTCTCAAATAATCTTCCCCAACTGGCCTGAACTCTTTCTCCTTTATATAAACTTTCAATACAGAACTTCTTCTTTATTCTTTCCTGGAAGAAAACTCTAGTGGTATGCAGTTCCCAGGCCCATATGCAATCACATAGAAGCCAAAGACCACTTTCACCCCTAGATCTCTTTCAGGTGCTTTTCATATTTCAGTTTTCCACTGAATAGGTTATTATCATATTATTTTCCCCTAGCTTATTTTTTCCAGCTTGAAACCCATTGTAGTTTTCTGTCAATATTTCTCCTCTGTCCCTCTTGGTTTTATTTCTCCATTCCCATTATTATTTGCGTCTTCACCCAATTGATCATCTTCTGCAGATTTCCAATGTGCTGTGCAGTCCCTTTATCACAGAAGGAGGAGTGTTTCTGCCAGCATAGGAACACCACATCCTGGAATGACATTAGCTACAGTGAGAGAAGTAATCTTCTGTCAGCATAGATGTGTCAAACACTGGGGTTTTTGTCAGCATAGCTATGTCAGGCAGGGATGTGAAAAAACACAGAAGAGGGCTTCTGGCAGCATAGTTAATGTCAAGGGGGATGTTCCTATACTGGCAGAACTCCTCCTGTTAGTGTGTATCACATCTACACATCAGGCTCAACGGGTAGTGATCAATGGCTCCATGTCTAGTTGGCAGCCGGTATCTAGTGGAGTGCCCCAAGGGTCGGTCCTGGGCCGGTTTTGTTCAATATCTTCATAAATGATCTGACGGATGGTGTGGATTGCACCCTCAGCAAGTTTGCAGATGACACTAAACTGGGAGGAGAGGTAGATACGCTGGAGGGTAGGGATAGGATACAGAGGGACCTAGACAAATTGGAGGATTGGGCCAAAAGAAATCTGATGAGGTTCAACAAGGACAAGTGCAGAGTCCTGCACTTACGACAGAAGAATCCAATGTACCGCTACAGACTAGGGACCGAATGGCTCGGCAGCAGTTCTGCAGAAAAGGACCTAGGGGTTACGGGGTTGGATGAGAAGCTGGATATGAGTCAACAGTGTGCCCTTATGGCCAAGAAGGCCAATGGCATTTTGGGATGTATAAGTAGGGGCATTGCCAGCAGATCGAGGGACGCGATTGTTCCCCTGTATTCGACACTGGTGAGGCCTCATCTGTGTCCAGTTTTGGGCCCCACACTACACGAAGGATGTGGAAAAATTGGAAAGAGTCCAGCGGAGGGCAACAAAAATGATTAGGGGACTGGAACACATGAGTTATGAGGAGAGGCTGAGGGAACACTGGATGTTTAGTCAACAGAAGAGAAGAATGAGGGGGGATTTGATAGCTGCTTTTAACTACCTGAAAGGTGGATCCAAAGAGGATGGCTCTAGACTGTTCTCAGTGGTAGCAGATGACAGAACAAGGAGTAATGGTCTCAAGTTGCAGTGGGGGAGATTTAGGTTGGATATTAGGAAAAACTTTTTCACTAGGAGGGTGGTGAAACACTGGAATGCGTTACCGAGGGAGGTGGTGGAATCTCCTTCCTTAGAAGTTTTTAAGGTCAGGCTTGACAAAGCCCTGGCTGGGATGATTTAATTGGGGATCGGTCCTGCTTTGAGCAGGGGGTTGGACTAGATGACCTCCTGAGGTCCCTTCCAACCTTGATATTCTATGATACACTAGTAGCCAGCATAGCTATATCGGCATAGTTGTGCCAGCATGGGCTCTACAGGGCAACCATAGCCTTTATTGCTAGACTTCTAGTGAGTTTCTAATCCATAATACAAAGGTTTTAATTCAAGCCAATTTGAATTAGTTTGTCATTTAAGATTTTGTGAGGAACAAATGTGTTGTTAAAATCCCTTTACAATTAGTTGTTTAACATTGATCTGTAGAGTCTATTTAATTTTTCTGAAGATACTGCTAATTGAATATAAGTAAGGATAATACTGGCAAATTCCTTATTACTTCCTAACTGTCCATACTCCTTTTCTTTTCTTTTTTTAAGGCTAATTTTAAAACACCCTTTAGGAGCTCAGATGTCTTAAAATCACTACTGGCTTTCTAGTCTTCCAGATATATTAATGATCCCAGGCCAAATCTGGTACTAGTCTTTAAAAGAAATAAGAAAGAGAAATGATAGCAATTACTACTTGATCATCTAAATTCAATCCCTTGAAAAACAATAACAATGAGGAGCCCGGTGGCACCTTAAAGACTAACAGATTTATTTGGGCATAAGCTTTCAAGGGTTAAACACCCACTTCTTCAGATGCATGGAGTGAAAATTACAGATACAGGTATAAATATATATTGGCACACGAAGAGAAGGGAGTTACCTTACAAGCGGAGAACCAGTGTTGAAGTCCAATTTAGTCAGGGTGAATGTGGTCTACTCCCAATAACTGATGAGGAGGTGTCAATACCAAAAGAGGAAAAGTTGCTTTTTTAGTGAGCCAGCCACTCCCAGTCCCTATTCAAGCCCAAATTGATGGTGTTAAGTTTGCAAATGAACTGTAGGTCTGCAGTTTCTCTTTGAAGTCTGTTTTTGAAGTTTTTTTGTTGAAGAATGGCTACTTTTAAATCTGTTATTGAATGTCCAGGGAGATTTAAGTGTTCTCCTACTGGCTTTTGTATGTTACCATTCCTGATGTCTGATTTATCCTTTTTTGTAGATACAGACTAACACAGCTACCCCTCTGATACTTTGTAAAACAATGGAATTTGATTTGCTTCATTGTCCACATACTGCAAAGTAGTCTCTTATTGCTCCTTTAGTGCCTTTAGATACTTGGACCAGCAGCCCAAATATAACTTAAAACTTCTTGAAGTTGCATGTCTGTCAAGGTTACTTGTAGCTGGAGTAGACTTTTCTGACACTAGTCTGTATGCATCTACAGCATTCACAAATGCCTTTATAGGTCAGCTCTGAGTGGGTTGCAGGGCTCCAATGCAGAGTGTCTGCTACTACCAGATTTTTTCCAGGAATGTAATTTGCAATTGGATTGAATCTCATTAATTTTATCAATAGACACTGGCATTTCAGTAGTGCTTGATTCAGGTCTTTTCCATTGATGAGTGTTACAAGCAGTTTATGGTCTGTTATCAGTATAAAAGAATCCAATCCACAGAAACATGTAAAAGTTTTCACATGCCCACATGCTTCCCAGGCACTCCTTTCCAATCTGTACATATCATTTTTCCTGTTTCTTTGAGTATGCGAGAGAAAAATGCAACAACATGGATCTGAGTGGAAGCCAGATGCAACAATACACCATCTAAGCTATAGCTGCTTGCATCTGCATTGACCATTGTGGGTTTGTTCACATCATAGTATTTGAACTGGAGCTGTTGAAATCATTTTTACCTTTTTGAAGGCAAATTTCTTTATTTGGCTCCATACCCACTATGTATTAGACTTTAATAGTTCATCCGGTGGTTTTCTCATTGTAGAAAGGTCTTATAGGTATAAACCTAGGTAATTCACCTTACTGAGAACACATCTCAGTTCTGGTACATTTGTTGATGCATTCAGTTCTTGAATTGCTTTTTCTTTCTCATGGCTATGACTGATTTAATCTTTGTTTATTGTCTGCCCCTCAAAAAACTTGATTTGGGGTAGGTGGAAAATACACTTGTCCTTGTTTAGCTTTCATTCAAAATGACTAATTAGGGGCTTAAAACTTCATTGAGGGTTTTGTTGTGTTCTTCCATCGAAGACCCATATTGTCTATGAAAAGTGCAACTCCATTTGTGTTTGTGAACTGTTTTGCCATCTTTCTTTGGAAAATTTCAGGTGAACTGATAATCCCAAATGGTAATCTTCAAAAGCAAAATTTCCCAGGGAGTGTGTGATAAATGTGGTCAGTTTAGAACTCTGACTAAGCAAAATTTGCCAGAATCCACTTGAGGCATCCAGCTTGGAGAACACTGTAGCTCCTTTTGTTTGGGGGAGAAAATCATTCAGTATTGGGAGGATATATTTTTCTCACAACAGCTTCAATCAGTATTTAAAGATCCACACATTTATATTTTTCCATTTTTCTTTATAACCAGTACCATTGGGTTACACCAATCTGTTGGCTCAGAGATTTTCTACATAGTGCTAACCTATTCCATTCTCTTTAATTCAGTTTCTACTTTATGAAGCCATGGGATAGGAATCCTGCAAGGTGTGTGTAGGGTTTGTGGTTCAGCAATGTCTGTCGATGTTTTTTGTATTGGATCTCCTTTCAAAAGTCCAATATCACCAAATACCCCATCGAGTTCTTCAGCCTCTCTTACTGATGCCCATCATGGCTGCCACACTGCAGTTGAGAAGGTTGTTGGTCTTTGATCACATACAAAGACAAAAGCTGTGCATTCAGCATGTAAGTTTTCTGTGGTGAACTGGTCCATGCAATTCAGAATACCTCAACTGCAAATCAAGGCTGTGTCAAGTGATTTCAGCTCCATGAGGGATTGAAGGTGATTGTAAATTCCTTCTGAAATGACAGTCACATCTGCTCTGGAGTCAATTTTAGTCAGTCTTTCCACAAATACTCATTTTAACTCTCCAGGCATGCTTGTGTAGTCACATGATGGAACCCAGCAACAATGGCTCTTATTCTCTCTAATCATAGTTCGCTCTCTCAGTGCTTCAGCATGGCAAACAGCTGCAAAATGACCATATTTTATGCATTATTACATATTTCACCTTTAGCTGAACACATATCTTGAGCTATGAAATCTTCCACATATTGTACATTTATTCAGAACGGCTTTGTAGTTTGGCTGGAATTTTGCCCCCTCTCAGGCTCAGGAGTCTTATGATAATTACTTTTAGCAGTCATGCTGCAGCTGTTTAAAGCTTATAAACTAGTTCCTTGTTTTTTCAAGTCTGGCAAGTTTGTTTTGCTGCTTCACAAGTTCAGAATGATTTGCTATTTGAATAGCTGTGTGAAGTGTCAGGTCTGCCTTTAATTGTAGCTGCTGTGAAAGACTGCCTGTCTCTAATATTTTCATGTTTTGCAGTCCCAAATATCACAGTTTTCAGCCAATACATGCAGAGCTTTTACAAAAGATTCATTTTCTCCTTGTTCTTGAATTCTTTGGTGAAAACATGCTCTTTCATACACCACATTTCTCAAAGATATAAAGTATGCATCAAATATAGCCAGAACTCTTTCACTGAGATCTTTATGACTGTCTTCAGTAAAGGAAAAATATTTAAAGATATACTCTGCTTACCTTCTCATAGCATAAATTAAAATTTATACATTGTGACGAGACGGCCAATGTTCATATGGTGGGTCCTGGGCTTTTCTTGGGGGAGGCTAAGACACCACCCCTTATCCCTGCTCTTGGGTGCCGAGGGCCCCGCTAGTGGCCCAAGAAGGTCATAGAGGAGGGAAGTGGGGGAGGGGTCTGGGTTTGCTCCTCGCTCTGAGTCCCAGCCCCTCTAAACCCCCTTAGGTGGGGTTACCCTCAGTCCTTAGACCTGGAGGGAGGGAGTCTCCTTGTCCTGCTGGGGCAGGGTCTCCCTTACTTCAGTTCTCTGGTCTTCACAACATACTTCCAAGCTCCAGTCCTCTCTCCTTCCTCCTCCTCCTATGACTGCCTGAAGCAGGGGGTTTCATTAGGTTCCTGACAGGGCCTTAATTGACAACAGGTGCTCCAATTAACCTGCAGCAACCTTCCCTAGTCTACAGGGAACCACGCTTTAATTAGCCTAGGGTTTATATATTTTCCCTCTAACACTCTACCACTTCTCCCTGGCCCTCCTGTATCACAATATATATATATTATACACACACACACACACACACACACACACACATGTTTATCTCAAATTTTCTTATGGAGTTTTGTAGCAATTTGAAATTTTGTGAAATATTGTTTCCAGTCTGTCCATTCTGAAAGTCTATCAAAGATAAAATTCTCTGAGGCATTGAAGAATGGCATGTTGATGAGATCCTGCAACATTTGTTGTATATTTTCCCCCTTCTGTCCCCTTCTTCCTTCTGTTTCTGTTCCCTTCTGACACCATGTCATTTACACCTTGTACACCATAGACTTTTCTATCAGATATGGACTGACTACAGAGCTTCCTTCCCTGGGAGATGCACCAGAAAGGTGTTCAGGTTAAGAGGCATTAATGACCAGTCCATGGACTGGCACCGATCCCAGAGATCTCCTTGGTGCACAGTATAGAAAGGCAGTAAGCTGGTCCCTGGTATCAAAAAGATTGAGAAACACTGCTTTAATTCATTGCCAGGAATGGCTGTTGTGAACTTAAGTTTGATTTGAAGCACGCATGTTCCATATTGTAATACTGGTCATTGAAAATACTTCTGGTTCTGGTTTAATGCAATTCTATTGACACAGGAAAGGAACTATAGATATCAGTGTCACCACTACAGTTGGCTACTCTACTTGTTCAGATGTCCAAAATTCATCATTGGATGCAACAGATAGCCTCTCTTCTTAGTACCAGAAAGTGAATCAAATAATATTCCTTCCCATTTTGTTGCTGAGGGATGACCTCTATGACCCTCATTTGGAGGAGAGAGAAAGCAGAGTAGTTTCTCATGAGGTTCCCTTGGGGCATTGGGAAGCAGATGCGTGGCTGTCATGGAGTGTGACTGTATAAAGTAACCTCTTTCAACTTTCTTTACAATTTCCAATGTTAGATTTAGGAGAGAAGAGCGGGACAGAGAGAACAAAGCTCTTGGAGGGCTGTTTGAAATCCCCCCTAGCATCAGAACTTTCCTTATGGAATGATACTGTTGAGTCTGTAGACATCAAGCCTTTTGGGGGGTCTGAGGCTGCTGTTCCCGGACTCAGACCAGGAACTCCAGTGTGCCTGAATGCTTTGTAAACTATGAGCAGATATATGCCTAGTAGATCACACCTACATGCATTTTAGATCATCAGATGAACTCTAAAACCACGCAGAATATACCTGAGACTGGATCATCTTGAAACAAGCAAGTCATACATCCAAAACTTCCCCTGCTGACAGCCACCTCATGATGCTTTCTGATTCCCAGGCAGGTCTCCCCATATTATTATTAATCCCTCGGAAGGTTTGGCATCCTTTGCTGATCTTCAGGGGTACCAGCTGCAAACATTTTGGATCTTGTTTTAATACTACTCTACAAACAACAACTATACAATAGACACAGAGCAGAATTGGCAAGTGGATTGAATTCAGAACTGTAACCTGGATTGCCTTGCTGCCGTAGCCTCCGATTTGGATGGCTCACAGACTGCCACCAGCAGGCAGGTCACTCCCAGATGTGTTTGTGTGACTGCAGCCTGCCAGTCACAGCCTGGCTCTCACCAGCCTGGGTTACACTGAAGGGTCATCCCAACACACTCCCAGTCTTTAATTTTTCCCCAGAAAAGTACGTCTTCTACAGTAGAACCTCAGAGTTATGGACACCTTGGAAAGGGAAGTTGTAACTCTGAACAAGCCATTATGGGATGTTCCTCAGGGTGGACTGCTTGGAGGGGGGGGGGAATCGCAGCTCTGCAGTGGCTGCCCAGTGAGTGGGGGTGGGGAAAGGCAACTGGTTCTAGCCCCCTGGCTGCAAGGGTGATAAGTGAGGCATCTGGGGCACCGCAGTGTCAGTGGGCATGTAGTGCAGGCTCTGGCATTTTAAATCTGAGCTGCTCCTCCAGAGTGCAGCATGCAGGCAGGAGCTCGTGCTCTGGCTCCTTCAGCTTATGCTCCAGGCCAGGTTTCAGTAGCAGCTTGGAAAGTTTCTTTCCCAGGGCTCTGAGCTTACAAGCTTGTCCCGCTCCTAGCCAGGGGGAAGGGAGAGGGGAAAACAGCATTCACCACCTCCTACCTGTAAGTGGCTGCCCCACACCATGGCGAGTAGGGGATAGGATGGGGACAGGCAGCCCAAGATGTGCCTATCTTTAAGATGCAACACGGGCTCAGTACAGTATTTACTTTTTTACCCTGTCTCTGCTGCTGCCTGATTGGTTACTTCTGATTTCACATGGTGTCTGGTTGACTGGTCAGTCCGTAACTCTGGTGTTTGTATCTTTGAGGTTCTACTCTACTGCCCAGCCCTCTCCTGGACAGTCCAAATATACTAAGTATATTCCCTTTAAGGGAATAACAAGCTGCTGGATATTATCTTAACTAGAGTTACTCAGACACTAAGTTAAATACACTGGATTAGATAAAACAAGTTTATTAACTACAAAGAGATAGATTTTGAGTACAAGTAATGAGGCATAAAAAGTCAGAATTGGATGCAAGAAAAAGAAAGATAATCCCCTTCTAGTGCCTGACAAACTATATTAAATTAAAGCAAAGTTTCTCACCACATGCTTCTAGCAGAATTAGTGACCAAATGCTTCAGGTCAGGATCCCTTCCCCAGAGTCCAACAGCTGTTTCCTTTCTCTTCTGGGGTGCGAATAATGAGATAGACAAAAAGAGAGAGAGAGAGAGAAAGTTCTTGGGGTGTTCAACTTTTTTTTTTTTGGTTTAAAACAGTTTTTACTCCCACTTTGAAAAACATTTTCAGCTGAGAACAGGGTGACAGGCAGTCTGGTGGAAGAAGGATGTTCCCTGCTGGGCTTTTTCACCTGTGTGACCTCTTCCCCCTTCCTGACTGATGACTGTTTACTGCTTAAATGCAAATTAAGACAAGCATACACTCCTTTGTTCAAGACAGGTCTGTTTGACTAGTTTGGTGCTAGGTGAATACGTATTTTTATCACCATATAGGGGAATTTTTTTATTTTATGCATAAAGCTGCTATACACATTTTACCATGATATTAAGGATTAGCAAGTTATGAGTTTTCAAATTATCTCACAAGGCATACCTTGTATAAAGATTATTACAAATAGCGTGAGGGTGTGAACATAGGGTGTAGTCCCTCACAGCCCTACAGCATGACGTTTAATATCCCTTCAAGAATTTTTGTTAGCAATAACAATTATACCTCTGGATATTCTTGAAATCTTTTTGCTATGATAAAAATTGACCATTTAATCTTATTTATTTTCTCTCTCCTAGCCAATTTCTGATCCATGACAATACTTTTCTTCTTCCTTCATGACTACTTAGTTTCTTTAATGTCTTGTAGGTGACCATGTCAAAGACCTTTTAAGTCTAAATTATGCAACTAGTTCTCTTTTATCCACTGCTTTGAACACATTCAAATAATAAATGAAATAAATAATAGACTAGTAAAACATGATTTTCCTCTGACACATCAGCTTTCTCCATATCTGTTCATATCCCCTGTGCTGGTCTTTATTTTCTTTCAGAACACATTCACACACACTTTAAAAGCACCATCCATTATAAAAACATTCCACTTTCTTTATATGAATGTGATTTATGAGTCACAATTGACCATTATCACCACCTACAAAGATCTGAGTAGTGCTATAACATTCCCTCTAATATGCTGTGACTTACTGTCAACCCATTTTATTATAACAGTTATTTCAAGTCCCAATCATTACACTCAGAAAGTTAAACATATTAACCTATAACAATATTCAATATAGATTAACTACCTTCTAATGAATTAAATGACAAGAAAAGGTCTTATTATAACCCAAACTATATAACAGGACATTGTTTTATCAATATTTCTGCTATTATCATTAGATCACATCCATGGTAACTTATTGTACTCCTGATATTATACTTCCAACAGCTAATAATCATCTCAGTCTAAAATCTGTCTTCCCAATTTGAAAAAGGTAGGATATGTACTCTGTTTGTTCAGTTATAAGCAGCTAGATCCCCTCTACCTGATGATCCTTCAGACAGTACGATTACATCTGTTAGTTGGGTTCAAGTGCAATTGTCCAACCCAAGAACTCTGTTATAATCCACCACCAAAGAATAAACTATATTTATGGACAACCTTACCTTGACCTACCTGCACCAGTAACACTGGACTAGAAACTGCCCATCAAATATCTCTATTAAAAGATAGATATCCCCTAACCTCAGTATGAGTTACATGAGCCTCAGCTAAATGGAAACAGCTGGCTCAAGAATATAAAGACATTTCTACTACTGAATCGCTATATTCCTGATGGTCGTCTCTTACAATGAACCACTTTCAACCTAATTATTCCTGGCACCACCTTTTCAGTTCCTTTCCTTATGTGATCATTAGCCAAGTCTTACAGTTCTTCTCCAGAGCCCTCTGGTATACAGGCAGAGCCCACCATCATCACTGCAAGCCAACAAATCCTTTACATCTTAATCACTTTCAAGACCCATCTGCTAAAAATTAAGACATATAAATAAGTATTTAAATTAAAATCTTAGTTGACTGGCTTAACCACTGACATAAGCCCCTGCCTACCCTATACAAAACGACAGTCCAAGAGAAATCTACTCACCAACTGCTCCTAGTCTAACATGGTCACATCACATAACCGCTTCAAGAGTGTGCAGATCCTGTAACTGAATTCCATACAGCAAGAGTCTAGCTCTCCACCCACATCAACACAGGCTTCCTGTGGGTTTGTTTTTTTTTGCAGGGGGGAGGGAAGAGGGCAAAGGAGAATCAATCTATGAGTAGGGTTTAATACCTAGAACAATGGAAACCACCTAAGAAAACTAAAGCACCAAAATCAAATCCAGAGTAATCTTATTTTCTAATTATTTTAAGCCTCCTTAACTTTCTCTCTTGGCTCTCCAAAGACTAGAGTCAGTGTGGATTCTTACCTTTCAGAGTTCATAGTACCTCTTTGCCCTGTAGTCCAGTATTGTACTGTGGACCTCACTGCATCATTTCAAAATCAGTATGATTGAATGCTATGAGAGACATTTTCATAGGATAACTGTAAATCCAAATTGTAGTCTTAAGCAGAGGAAACCTATTTTGGATTATGGCAGTTCAGTGGGCCAATGCTGATACAATTCTCAAATCCATGCCCGGGGAGCACAGTCTCACAATCCCTAATGTCTCATTGGGGAAACCCTGTGGGTAAAATTTAAAAATAAAATAAAATCTAGTGAAAATGGCATAATTCTACACAAGAAAATCAGCATATATGCAAATAAGAGTACAAGCAAATATTTTTGAGGTAATGGTTTTTGATCAATGATTCCTGGTGTATACTATTTATCTACTTGAATTTTAATGAATACAAATACCACTTATTACTTTCCTGAACCCGGATTGAAGACTCACAAATATTGATCTTTTCTGGCACATAACTAATCCTAGAAGAGATATTGCCTGCCCAACAGGAAACTGAGAAGTTCATTTAGCTTCACTGCTGCCTCCTGGGATGTATTTACAATATAAGGAACTTCCAGTGCAAAAAATTATAGCTCCGATTGACTTAAACTTTCCTTCACCTTCTCAACAACTGAGAAGCCTGCAAGGGTCCCAGTCTGTTTAATGTAATTTCATTTGAGGAGTTGTTGGAGAGAAAAAAGAGCTGATTATGTGAAAGGATGGCAGTAACTTCTTTTTCATTTGAATGGTAGGTAAAATTGTGACTAAAGGCATGCAAAAAAGAAGGGGTGGGGTGGGGACTGTTTTGGTTAGCTAACCTACATCAGCTAACTCTAGTTAAAATAGCAGTGAAGAAACTGGCAATTCAGCTTTTAACTCATGTTCAGGGGCAGTAAGTTGTATGGGTCTCTGATGCCCGGGCTCCAGCAAACTCAGGACTGGGGAGGGACCCCCATTCCCCCGGAGCTTGCTGCTGCTGGCAGGGAGAAGGCTGGGGGGAGTCCTCCTCTCTGGCCCCCAACCCCGGAGGAGCCTGCCTGCTGCACCCCAAACTCCTCATTCCTGGCCCAGCCCCATGCCCCGCACCCCCTCCCACACCCCAACCCCCTGCCCCAGCCCAGAGCCCACACCCAGCACCCAAATTCCCTCCCAGAGCCCACACCCCCTCCTGCACCCCAACCCCCTGCCCCAGCCCAGAGCCTGCACCCAACACCCAAACGCCATCCCAGAGCCCGCACCCCAAACCTCCTCCTGCACCCAAACTCCCTCCCAAAGCCTTAGACAGGTGTGGGGGGGGACTTGGACCCAAAAATTATACAAACCTGCCACGCCTGCTCACGTTAGCAGCTTGAATTAAAGTGGATAGGAGAGTCTGTGATTGAACTCAAGTTGCCAAACTGAGTTAAAAGCCAAGTTGACTATGTACTTACTGCTGTTTTGATCTGAGTTAAGAACACACTTTTTTTTGGCAGTGCAGACATTCCCTAAGAGTTTGATTATTTTTTTTTAAAAGAGACCTCAACTTAGCCTTCCATTTTGCACCCACAATTTTTTAGCTACAAATAATTTTTCCTGCAATTATTTGCATTCAAACCTACCAGTGCAAAATGAGAGGCTGCTTCTAAAAACCAGACCCTTAATATTTTATGCCTATCTTCTTCAGAGCCGGAAGGTTGATTATGTTATTCCCTCAAAAAAAGTCATACTAGATGAAGATGTCAGTGTGGAGCACCCTGCAATTTAAGCCCATTCCTTCTTGTCCTATCCTCAGAGGTCAAGAAGAACAATTCTTCTCTTTCCTCCATGTAACAACCTTTTATGTACTTGAAAATTGTTATGTCCCCCCTCTTCTCCAGACTAAACAACCCCAATTTTTTTTCAACCTTCCCTCATAAGGCATGTTTTCTAGACCTTTAATAATTTTTGTTGCTCTTCTCTTCTCTTTCTCCAATTTGTCCGCATCTTTTCTGATTGTAAGGTGCCTATGTCAAAGACTTAAAAATACTATAAATCAAATAAGGAACAGTAGCCCCATGACACAGAATAACGTTAAATAACCAGGCAGCACAAAATAAGTAGTTAACCACACTCCTCACTTCTCCCATACATTCTCCTCTAACAACATTTGCTGCTTCGGCAGCACTTGCAGTTTGTCCTGAAGGTCAACAGATTCAGGCTTTTTCAGACCAAAGACAAAACCACTCCAAATCCACATTATATCTTTGAACACAAGAGCCTTTATTGTGGCCAGGAAGGTTCAAAGACAGTTTGCATAACCATCCTTGCAGGAGCTCACCTAGCTGTCCTTTTCCCCTAGGCATTTCCTTACCACTCACATCTTTATCTTTGTTGGGTTCAGGGGATACATCATCTTTTCTGACCCTGCATTCTATGGAAGAAGTTGTCACTGATGTGTGCAGGCTGTGGAAGAGAAAGCACAAAGCCATCCTTCTTTGTTCCTCCATGCCCCTCCATACAGGGGTCAGTCACAGTCACTTCACTCTCCTGGGTTACAGGAAGTGCTCTCCTATTACTGCCCCTGGTTTGTTGGAAAAATAGTTTCCTGACCAGCTCTAGTCAGGAGTTGAGAACATGCAGCCAGAGGGCTTACTACAAGTTCGCATAAAATAGATGTAACATACTCCAGAACTGAGGACTATAGCTAAGGACAACTTTTTACCTGGATGGGTCTAGTGAGTCTGCCAGAGAACCTCTGAACTCATTGTTTCTGCTACATATACAAATGGCATATTTTACAAAAACAAACACACTTGCCAAAACTTCATGTTCATCTGACCATTTTGGCAGAGGAGACTTCTCCTGAGAGCCCAAACAACGCCCAAATGGGCAAGAGAGGTCACTGCAGAGTAATGCAAGGTAGATTTCTTCTCCCTCATGATGCCATCAAAGCACGCCCATTTCCTACTACCTCAAGAGAGAGGGTCATAGTTCAAGCCCTGAACTCCAGTTTCCTGAGAGTTAGTGCAATATATTGCGAGGGGCAATACGGTAATTTCATCTTTATAACACATACTTCACACACTATAACTCACTCTACTGTTACTTATCCCATGGTTGACCTGGAAACATGTCCACCATTTACTATGGGAAGCTATTTAGTATGCATACTAGCTGCCTCTGAAATACTTAGCCACTATATGGCTTAACACTATAGTTAACCAGTCGTTGCAGCAATTACAGCATGGGCCAATATCAATCAACGTGAGCTACCTTGGGTTCCTTGTATGCATGCTCTGCAGGGAGAAATAAAGCTACATTAATAGAGTTCCTTTGTAGCCATTGTTACTGTATATTTGAGTAGGCACAAAAATTGGAAAATCATCTTTCACGTGGTTAGTTTTAATATCCACAGGTACATGAAGAACACACAAATTATGCAATAACAATTCTAAAAATGTCAATTCCTTAATTAACAGGCAGATGACCCATCAAATCTCTCTGAATATGAGAACACAGGCGGTGAGTTTCTTCTTAAGTATAGACTAATGTATTCATTATGATCCTTTCAGTTCCCCCTTTAGTATAATCAAGTACATCATAAGTATAATAAATTGCATCCAGATTTTTTTTAAATGAAAGAGGTATGCATTTCAGCTGCTGATGGAAAGAACATTTGATTGTGTGAAAGTATGTCAGAGAGTTACTTCAATTCCCATTCAAACCATTGGACCCAGACTTATTCAGAAGTCTTACTATTAAGCCAAAAACAGCTTTCAGAATTTGGCAAACAGTTATTAAAGGCTGAGTTGGCAGGATTCTAAGAGCAGCCTGAGTGTTAATGAACACCCTCAGCTAGTGATATCCCATAATTCGAAATGTGCAAGTCAGAGGTGAGTTGCTTCTAGTCTGGCTGAATTTAAGATTAAATTTCCTTTTAGTCAGAAATGTGGAGCACTGAATGCAAAAACCTAAAAGGATATGGAAATGGTTATATATGAACTTTAATCAAATTATACTTTTAGAATAAAAGCAAAAAAAAAAAAACATGGTGGCTCATGATGCATATTATTCTTATCTCAAGAGCAGTTTGATTCTTTTTAATTATTATGATTTTGCCATATTTAGCTAAGGTGTGCATATGAAAGGGCTGTCATTGTTTCCATGTAAGATATATTTTTATCATTTCTGCAGTGACTGTTACAAAACTGGGACATAAGTGAGCTTGTGAGTAACAGTTCATTTCAGAATAAAGAACATTCTAGTAGAAAACAAAAGCTACTTTAAATCAAAAAGTTACCTTGAAAACCTTGCTAGGTGTTATATAACAGTGTATAGAAAGACCAGAAGATTAAAGTCAGTAGTTGCTGCCAATAAAACAAAGATTTTATTTTTATTTAGATTTTACAGAAGATTTAAGGAAATCTAACATCATTTTTGTAGTTGGTAAGTAAGAGCCTTAATATAACTGTTCCATTTGAAGCTGTTAACAATGGGTCATACAGCTTTGATTTTTAATGTATGTAGATGAAGTACTGAATGTGGGGGGACAAACACTGACTGACGAGCTTCACTTGCTGCTCCTCAAAATCTGGCACACCAAAGAAATCCCTGCTGACATACATGACTTACATAAGCTGACATCATCACCATTTTCAAAAAGGGAGACAGGGCCGACTGTGGCAACTATCGAGGCATTGCCCTCCTCTCCATTGCTGGGAAAATCCTTGCCAGAATCTTACTGAATCGCCTGCTCCCTCTTGCAGAGGAAGTACTTCCAGAGTCCCACTGTGGCTTCAGACCAACATGAGGCACCATGAACATGATTTTTGCAGCCAGGCAGATCCAGGGAAAATGTCAAGAACAACACCAGGAGCTGTATATGGCCTTTATCGATCTGACCAAAGCCTTCGACTCCATCAACCATGAGGCTCTGTGGAAAATCATGTCAAAGTTTGGCTGCCCAAGCAAATTTATCACCATTGTAAGACTCCTCCATGACCAGATGACTGTCTCCATCCTGTGCAGTGGCTCCACCTCTGAGCCCTTTGTTATCTGAACTGGCGTAAAACAAGGCTGTGTACTGGCACCCACCCTTTTCTCCATTTTCTTAGTCTTGGGTTAGTGTTTTCATAGTGGCTGTCTACCACAGGGCACTGGCATCCAAGATCGGATTGACGGCAACCTCTTCAACCTTTCTTGTCTCTCTGCCAGAACTAAAGTAATATCAGCAACAATAACTAAACTCCAGTACGCAGATGATTGTGCTGTAGCTGCACACTCAAAGGAGGATCTACAAACAGCCCTTAATTGCTTCTCTGAGGCTTACAAAAGCCTAGGGCTAACTCTGAACATTGACAAAACAAAAGTTCTCCACCAGCCAGTCCCCAGTCAATCATCAGACCCAGCAAGAAAAGAACTAGAAAATGTAGAATACTTTGCCTACCTTGGCTGCCATCTCTCACAGAGGGCAGACAATGATGTCGAGATTCAGCACAGAATTTGCTGTGACAGTCTTGCCTTTGGCAGACTGTCTTGCCAAGTGTTCAACAATCACAACATCAGAACACATACCTGACTTTTAGTTTATAAAGCTGTGGTAATCCCAACTCTCCTCTATGGCTGTGAGACTTAGGTGACCTTTAGAAACACCTGAAAACCCTGGAACGCCAGCACCCGCACTTTCTTCAGAAGATTCTCAACGTGAAGTGGGAGGATCATCATGTCAGTGTCCTCACAGAGGCCAACATCTTCAGTGTTGAGGCCTTGATTATCCAGTACCAGTTGAGGTGAAGTGGGCACTGTGTATGCATGCTTGATGTATGCTTACCAAAACAACTACTGTATACCCAACTCACCAAAGGAGAAAGGAAATGAGGAGGCCAAAAGAAACGCTTTAAAGACACCCTCAAGATAGACATCAAGAGATGTGGTATCAACAGCACCCATTGGGAGACAGCAGCCCAGGATATGGATAACTAGGGCCAGCTTGGGCTGCACTGCTGCAGCTGCACCTGGGGCCGAAGCGGGCTGTGCGTGGGGCTGGCCTGGGGTGCGCTACCCCGGCTGCTCTGGCCGCACCTGGGGCCAGCCTGGGCCTCTCTGGCCATGGCACCCCAGCCACGACTGGGTCCAGGCACCCCACCTGCAGCAGGTTGGGCGCCCCTCCCCCAGCAGGTCTCTGAGAGGGTTCCCTAGGCGCCTGCGTGGCGGTAAACAGGCTGGTGCACAGCCGCACAGTTTACAGGGAACTTAGGTTGTAAGCCCAGTCTCTGAGGCTTCATGACCATGTGAAATGGGCCATCGTCCTTTTCATTCCTTCTTTTGTGAAATGATCACTGTAAATACAGGTTCCCATCCTAAACTTAATTAACTTAATGCATACCACTAATGCCATTAAAGTTCGGAGGGCTAATCCTAGCACGTAAAGTTAAGTACATGTGTAAGTCTATGCAGGATCAGGGACTAGTTTGTATTCAGTTTATTGAAATCTCTTGAAAAAAGGTATTATATCAATGTCAAGTATGTAAAATTACAGTGATCTAATTAGTGTACAGTTTTTTAACTAATTAATTACACAAAAACATTTACAAGTTTCTGAACATTTTGTACTAAGGTTTTGAAGAAAAGAATTGAGAAAGATTTTTCCTGGGTCAGGCAGGAGTGTACAGGATCACATTACAGCAGGGAGAAAGAGCAACAAATTTGAGCCCCTGGGGGTAATTCCCAATTTTTTAAAAAAAGTATATATTGTTACATGAAAATTAATTATTTGTTCCTCTGGTTGCTCCACCATAGGATGTACATGCACCTGTGCACTTGTGATTGGAAATTTTAGCTAGCAATGTCTGAGAGTCCACACCTGTGCACCATACATCTTTGTGCTCTGGTGCAAGGTTATGTAGGGAGATGTGAACCTGCTTTCACTCCGGTTCCTTCTCAGCTGCCCTTGGGTCAAGACAGATCATAACAGTGTCTGCTGCTAGCTTTGCAGTTCCTTCTTTGTGTTCTTTATGTTACTTTTCATTAGCACACTTTGTGCTTTCAGAGGTGTCTTCCTCCCTTGAACTCTTCTTTCTGCAGTCAGGGCCTTCTGCCTTTGGCTGTTCCCTTGATGGAACAGGTTATGCCAAGTACTCCAGGTTGCAAGCCTTGTCAGACATGCTACAGGTCTTTCTCCCTCAGTGACAGACATTCCAGCTGCCTCAGAGTCCCACATACCATCCAAATCCAAGGTCTGAACCGGCTTTAAAAAGCAGATCTGTCCAGACCCTTGCACCTCAGGGTAGACAGAAGCGCCTTCTCATGGAGCGCTCATTGAGATCCAATCCCACCCTGTACATCAGCCTCAGCCACTCAGGTCATTCCAATGCCTTCAGCCTCAATTAAAGATTGTGGGCAGCTCCAAAATCGAATATTCCAAGGAAGAGTCCACAGTACCTAGAGGGACTCCTAGAAGAAGGGAAGTCATCTCCATGGCCAGAACTCAGGGAGAGTATGGTTACTGTTGAGGCTTGTGTCTCAAGCCCCAGTACCCATTAAGATGAAGCCCATTTCATCCCATACCAAGGGATCTCCTAGAAAATCACAGCCATTAGTACTGAAGTTGGTACTAGAAGATGAGCCCTCCGGACACAAAAAGAACTCTAAGGGACTCCTCTAAGAAGCCTATATTGACCTCAGTATCCTCCTCGTCAGGTTATAGCCATAATGACCATACCTCAGCACAATCCCCAATACCTTTGTCCTCAGCGCACTACCTACAGGGCACAAGGACTGCACCTGCGTACCATCCAAGTTATGGCGGAACACTGCCCAGGCTCCATGGTACCGATTAGGTTTCTTTCTCATGAGGACCTCTTGATCACAGAGGAACTAGACTCTCCCTCTCAGATCCCTTCCTGGTACCATCCCACCTGTCAGAATTGGAGCTTTCACATGTGCCATATATATATAGCCAGCTTCCCAAAGGTGTATCTCTTTGCAAAACCATCCAGTGGAAACTGCAGACACTTTTGCTTATGGTAGTCACAACTCAATGGGGAATACCCTCTTAGTCACCTGGCATTACACCCTCCTTTGTGCCTACCCTCCGACACTTGATCCTCAGGGTTCTAAACAGGAACAAGTGGTAGAAATTTTCATAGCTCCAAGTTGGCCATGACAAGTCTGGCTCTCAAACCTGCTTAGTGTTTCCCTGTGAATGCCACTCTGATAATGGATCTCCTGACCCAAAACTTAGGCACAACAGACCAACATTTCTGTAACTCAGAGCTTGGATCCTTAATGGTTCTTGGTCATAGAATTGGACTGTTCCCCCAAAGTTAAGACAGTACTCCTGGGAAGTAGGAAACCTGCCATTAAGAAAACCTACCTGCAGAAATGGAAGCATTTTCAGGTCTGGCGTACTCATTGATCAATAACTCCTATGGAATGTCCACTCAGGCATTGTTGACTACCTGCTGGACTTGAAATCACGAAGTTTGTTGTGGAGCTCTGTTAAACTGCATCTTGTGATCATAATGGGATTTCACCCTCCTGTCACAGATTGTTTTTGTACACTGTACCAGTCAGGTTCTCTCAAAGGTTTGTCTAATCTGTTTCCATAAATCAAGGAGCCTACCCCTCCTTGAGACCTTAACCAGGTTCTTAATGCACAAGTAAGTAACCTCTCCATTTGCATATTAATTCTTGTAAATTACAACCATGAATTCTGAAATAAAGCCATGCAAATTAAGGTTTTGCAAAGATCAAAAGACCACATTTCTGTACTACAGTTTTTTTAAGCCCCGTTTTTGTACTAAATATGAATAGACCCTGCTCATCACTAACCTGTATGTATATAAAAACCCTTGAAAAAGTGAGGTTGGACTATTACACCATTGCTATGGTAACCCAGAACTTTCATACAGGGAAAATGCACAATGTTTTGCTTCATACTTTTTAAAAAACTGCAATCCTATGTCATATAGTTACAGCAACACTTTTTCTCTCTCTCTTATTTCATTGAGAACTCATACGTGGGTTTGTACAAAACAAGGAACTGTGAAGTGATCTGTAACAAATGTAAGAAATTGTATCTGTTTGTGAGCTGTCCACACTCAGACAATGTTTCTCTCACATATATTCTTCAGTTGGTTGTTTTATGAATAATTCTTGACCAATCTCTCTTATTTGCAAGTAGTTTATTTAAAATATTCAACATATAAAATTATAGCTGTTTTTCCAGGAAACACACAGGCATATGATATGTTTCTTTTACCTTATTCCATCACCCTACCTCTTAGAATCAGGTATGATACTTGGCTAGACAAATTCAAAACTTCCTTTCCATTAAGCTAAAAAATTAAAGGAAAACACAAGTAAGCAGAATGGTTCTTGGGCATAGAACATAAAACATTCTGACGTGATGAGGTTAAGTATCTAGATGACAGGCTGAAAAAGAGAAGCATAACTGACAGAAAAGTACAGATCAGTAAATTTAGTTTATCACAGATCCTAAAGACTAAGGCTAGGGATTGCAAAACATCTGGGAAAACACATTAATTTGAAAAAAAGGCACTAACCAGCATGATTTCATAAGGCATAGCTTTTGTCTGACATATCCTGTGCCATTTTTTAAAGAGAAGGCAGAAAGAAAGATGTAATGAAACAGGGAAGTAATCTACTTAAATAGGCCCAATCCTGCTGATCACCAAATTGTGGGAATAGCCCACTAAGAAGTTTCTGGCTTAGATCGAGCAGGCAGGTGAAGGACATGCTTTTCCGAATTAATCTGTATATTACCACTGTTTGCTATTCTGTTGGCCAAATCACAAGACATGATCCTCTTTTTTTTTTTAAAGTATATTTTTCAGTAAATTGCTTTTCAGAGAATCACGAACCAGGCAGGCATCATTCAAATTTCCCCAAGCAATCACCATTATGCACCTCATTTCTTATGTTTGGCACCCTATGCTGCTTTGTGCCAGTGTAACAGAAGTGAAGAGTTGTGCATACCCTTGACAGCATTGTTTTATGGGATTTGTAAGTGGTCTTCTTGTGGAGCCACCATGTTGTCACAGAAGAAGATTCCAATATATAGGTCCTATTTGTTTTCCTCGGAGTATTGATATTTAAACTGCTTGGCTGCCTGTAGGAGTACTTCTTTCATGGGCACAGTGGATGTTTCTCAAAGACACTATCTGGTCTCTGCAGATAATGAAACTCTGGCTGCTGTTATTAATTTCCTTGGAATAACGCACAGAGGGCTCAGTTCTACAAACACTCAAAAGAGCAGTCCCACTGAGGTTAATATCACGACTTACACAAGGAAGAGTCGCTATGTGAGTGTTTGCAAGATCACAGCCTAGCAGCCCAATCCAATCCCAGCTGAAGACAATGGCAGTCTTTATAATGACTTCACAGGGAGTTCAACTGAGCCCTTAAAAGTATTGTAAAGGAACTAGAAGCTGTAACAACAAATGCGAAAATTCTGCTCTTTTCACTGAGAAGGACAGAAGGACTCCTACTACCACAATTACCTTCAGTGAAGAAATCTAGACTTGCCATCCTACTATATTCCTGTCTTATAAGAAGGACTTTTAAAAAAATAGTGTTTTAATCGTTTACATAATAATTGAAATAAATATGACAAGTTGACAAGTTGAGACTGTTTATGAGATTAAAAAAATCACTAAGAAATCTAATTTCTCTCAAACGTCTCTAGTAAGGGAACGAAAACATGGACTGATTAGCAAAGATTTACACGAGGGTTAGAGTAGGAATTAATTGGAAATGCAGTCAAGTCAAATTAATTAGGCAACGACATCAATATTTTATCCAGACAACCAAAGCAAAGATATAGAATCAGAAGGGAAAAATGAGAGACATAACAACAGGGTAATAGACTACAACAAGATTAATTCATTGCATTTAAAAACACAAGCTGAAGAGACAATCATGAAATTAGATATAACTCAATAAATTAGCAAAACGTGGGGTTTTTTTGGATGCTAGTATTTTACATTTTTGTATTTATTGCCAATGACTTAAATTGACTATATCTCAGCTGCACATAGTAGTGAGCACCCTCACTGTCTTTGAACAGTGAAAATCTAGTGGACAGCTTTTAACCAGTTTCACTCACTTGATAGCCTAACACCACATCTAAGAAAACCAGCACTCATACTGGCTTCATGGGCGCACGCACGAGACATCCTCACCTTCTGCCAGAATTTGATACAATACAGTAGGTGACTGAAACAATCCTCACTCTAATCAATGAAAATATTTCCATTGACTTCATTAGCATCTGGATCAGATACTACTAGGCACTCAGCTGTATCTAAAGATTAATTAGTTCCCTTGCTAGCAGAGTTTTAAAAGTGTGTTTGTGGGCAAACTGGATCTAAAATGAGATTAAAGATGCATATTCTGTTTTGTAGGCATTTCCCCCATATATGGTATAGCCCTTCCCTGTGACAGTTGCTTAATAGTTTATATTAAATAACTATTTGAGGACTAGTGCGTGGCAGGGTTGGCCATTTAAATGATGCTATCAAATTGACCGCTTTGTAACGATCAGTGCCTACAATGAGTCCAGGGCTGAAGACAGTTTAACTACAAGAATAAACAGAATCAGATTGTTTTCAGATATGGCTCCAAAAGCTTTCTGAATGATACTGGAAATAGTTGGTCCCACTTATACTTAAGGCATTCTTAGCATGGTTCAGTTGCACCTATTGGCTTTGGCTGTTCTGGCAACATTTACCAAAGAAAAATAATATAGTAAAGTGTTGAAAATGCTAAATAGCAAGATTTTATTCATACCAGATATTTCAGGATTTTAATTCCTCAGTTTCTGACAGATCAGCTCAACAGAGCTAAGTAGTCCTCACAGGTGTGTTTCTTCAGCTAGGCTGTTTTCATGGTGTCTCACACACACACTTTTTTCTACTACACGTACCTTCAATGCACTGTGTCCAAACAATAGCAGAACATAGCACAGGTGTACCACAGGAGGAACCTGTCATACATCTACTCTCCTCAACCCAGCTTACCTTCAGTGCTTTCCCTCTACTTCATGTTCCTCCAAATGATATGTCCTCCCAGTTACTGAGACAATTGTCTCATTGGCCCAGGAGTTACGACCAACTGTCAGTAATCCCTACTACCAACAGGTTGATTAGCTCCAATTCAGCCGGTAGCCATCTTGGTGTTGCAGCAACTTCAGTGACCAGGATGCTACAGCTAGCACTCAGTCCAGTGAGCCGAAAACCGTTCCAACTGCCAGAGCGAGAAGATGATGACTGTTGCTTTCTGCAGTACTTCATGGGAGCTACTCCCCTACAATCATCCAGATTAAGCACTTGATATCCCTATAGCTTTTCCAAAAAGCACATGAAGATTACTTTCTGTTTTCAACCAATATGATCTTTAATACATAGTATTTCAGGAAGTGGCTTAAAAGTTATGGAATGTAACAACATATGGAGACTTTTTTAAAATTTGCATTCTGGTTTCTGAGCCTTTAGGATACACTCAGGTCACATTTTCAAGCTTTTCTCCACAATGGAAGGGCTAGGAAAATAGATGAAAGCCAAGATTCTCACGCTCACTTGACTCCAAGAGCTGGAACTTTAAATAAAACATCACATATCATGAAACTCTCAATAAAGTCACAAGAGTTGGCAACACTAAAGTGTCCTTAAGACATTTCACCTACTGATGCATTACTTTCTGTCTAAGAGGCTCTGGGATACTACGTTACAGGAGTCTGACTCCGTTTACAGACTCACTGTTTGTATCACACGCCTGACAGAGCACAGAATGTTTGTTCCCAAGATTTTTTACAGAGAGATGCAATAGGCTTTATTTCAGTGTGTGTGTGTGTGTGTGTGTGTGTGTGTGTGTGTGTGTGTGCACGCACACACACATGGGCTGTAAAGCAATTAAAAAAATTAATTGAGATTAAACATGCTGTTAAATAATAATAGAATACCATTTATTTAAATATTTTTGGATGTTTTCTACATTTTCAAATATATTGATTTCAATTACAACAGAATACAAAGTGTACAGTGCTCACTTTATATTTATTTTTCATTACAAATATTTGCAATGTAAAAAACAAAAGAAATAGCATTTTTCAATTCACCTAATACAAGCATTGTAGTGCAATCTCTTTATCATGAAGGTTGAACTTACAAATGTAGAATTATGTACAAAAAAAAAAGTGCATTCAAAAATAAAACAATGTAAAACTTTAGAGCCTACAAGTCCACTCAGTCCTACTTCAGCCAGTTGCTCAGACAAACAAGTTTGGTTACAATTTGCAGGAGATAATGTAGCCCGCTTCTTGTTCACAATGTCACCTGAAAGTGAAAACAGGTGTTCACGTGGCACTGTTGTAGCCGGCGTCTCAAGATATTTATGTACCAGATGTGCTAAAGATTCAGATGTCCCTTCATGCTTCAACCACCATTCCAGGGGACATGCGTCCATGCTGATGATGGGTTCTGCTCGATAACGATCCAAAGCAGAGCAAAGCGACGCTTGTTCATTTTTATTATCTGAGTCAGATGCCACCAGCAGACGGTTGATTTCTTTTTTTGGTGGTTCAGGTTCTGTAGTTTCTGCATCTGAGTGTTGCTCTTTTAAGACTTCTGAAAGCATGCTCCACACCTCGTCCCTCTCAGATTTTGGACGGCACTTCAGATTCTTAAACTGTGGGTCAAATGCTGTAGCTATTTTTAGGAATCTCATGTTGGTACCTTCTTTGCATTTTGTCAAATCTGCTGTGAAAGTGTTCTTAAAATAAACATGTGCTGGGACAACATCCGAGACTGCTATAACATGAAACATATGGCAGAATGTGGGTAAAACAGAACAGGAGACATATAATTCTCCCCCAAGGAGTTCAGTCACAAATTTAATTAACACATTATTTTTTTAACGAGCATCATCAGCGTGGAAGCATGACCTCTGGAATGGTGGCCAAAGCATTAAGGGGCATATGAATGTTTAGCATATCTGGCACGTAAATATCTTGCAATGCTGGCTACAAAAGTGCCATGAGAACGTCTGTTCTCATTTTCATGTGACATTGTAAATAAGAAGAGGGCAGCATTATCTCCCGTAAATGTAAACAAACTTGTTTCTCTTAGCGATTGGCTGAACAAGAAGTGGGACCAAGTGGACTTGTAGGCTCTAAAGTTTTACATAACTGCACTCAAAACCAGAACAATGTAACAAAAAAATCTACATTTGTAAGTTATACTTTTACGATAAAGTGATTGCACTACAGTACTTGTATGAGGTGAATAGAAAAATACTATTTCTTCTGTTTACCATTTTTACAGTGCAAATATTTGTAATCAAAATCAATATAAAGTGAGCACTGTGCACTTTATATTCTGTGTTGTAATAGAAATCAATATATTTGAAAATGTAGAAAAACATCCAAAAATATTTTATAAATTTCAGTTGGTATTCTGTTGTTTAACACTGTGATTAATTGCAATTAATTTTTTAAATCACAATTAATTTTTGAGTTAATCACTTGAGTTAGCATTTATATTATAAAAAATTAAAAGCTTGAATACACAAAAGGTTAGCATATTGGCAGATGCAACACAGACACACTGATGCCTCAAAGTGCTTTGATAGCCAGATGATTCCTTTCTAATCACTGACATGGCTTAAGGTTTTATTAGCAAAATCAGTCCTGAGCTGCACCATCCATTAAGAATATCCATTTTCTATTTTGGTAAGTGTGAATCTGCTCTCTCACTGAAGGAGATTCACATTTCCAACACAGATGGGTAAAGGATAAATAGAACATCAGCTAGCTAGGAGAGCCAGAGAAAGTGTTCCTGTTTGTAATTAACAATGTATTAAAGAAATCTAAGTGTCTCTAGCCTAATGATGATTTCCCCTGTATTATCTTTATTGATTGCATACACATAGCTGTAAGGATGGTCTTATAGTTTGATTTAGACACTGGACTGAGACTTGGAAGGATAGGCCTTCTGTTCTATGTTCTGCCACAGCCTTGCAATGCGATCTTGGATAGCTCACTTAATCCCTCTGTGCCTTGGGTTCCATATCCATGAAGTGAAGTAGTAATATTAGCCTGCTTCAAAAGTGTGTTGCAAGGGTAAATAAATTAATGTATGAGGTGATCAGATAATACAGTGGAAGGGGCCATAGCAATAGACACTCGTTTCTTTCTAAAAGTGTTAAATTACAAGGGAAGCTTAGAAGAATCTTATTCTTATCCACAACCTTTGTTCAATTTAACAGTTGGTATAAAACAGCTTTAAAAGAAGAGTGATAAGTCTTAAATGAAATATCGCTCCAATCAATGGCAAAAAGTGTTTTAACAACTTCATAAGCACTCTCTCTACTATATTTGTTGGAAGGAAGAAGTATGCTCCTGAAACAATATCATTTAAACAAAACACAAAAATAGTAATATTGTCTCTTTCTGCCCTTTTTGTGTGTGTGTGTGTGTGTGTGTGTGTGTACAAGCTAAAAGCAATAAATTCCGAACAGAAAAATACAAACCATACAAGACAGCATTTTTTATTCCTTCTGGTCTATATCACCCACTCACCCTTAAGCATTAACCAGTCCCTTTTTCTGGTGCTGAGCCCAATGGGGGTCAGCTGTGTCTAATTAGCTCACAGCTGAGAGAACCGCCCTCAGTGGATCTTGATTCATTGCTGGCAACTAACCCACCAAAGTCCAGCCCTTAGGCCAACTTGGCAGTATCCTTCCTTTGCTCTTGTCCATGGCTTATTAACTCTGATTTTACAAGTAAGACTCATCTAACAGCATGTATATTCATACTGGCACAGATCATGAACTACACATAATTCTCTCATCTAGTCTTTAAGCCACAGGTAGAACTGTGATAATAAGCCTTCTGGACCAGCAGCCAAAAGTGTGGGTGTTCCTAAGAAGAATATTAGAAGTGAACTCTCCCTACTCTTTGCATTGATTGGTTTAGATTTGTAAACTCTTATTGTTGGACCTTGCATTGATTGTTATACAATATGGAGGGATGTTCATCTGCAACCCCCAAAACTCCTTAGCTAGAGAGACCAACGTTTAGCAAATCAGGCAATGGGGACAGAGCATTCTGAACAGTGAGATGAAGAAAATGGAACTCCACCATGTGGCCCCACCTGCTCCTGGGCATGGTAGGAGGAAGTAGTTTCTGCACCTCCAAGACTACAGGGGCTACGACTGGCCCTTGAGTTGAAAGGTGGAAGCTTCCTTTCACCTTCTCCCTGTGCACCTGTACAAAGGCAAGCTCTAAACCTGAATATTTACTCCAATTTAATTACTGTGTTACTTTCTTACAATGGGGCAGTTTCTAATATAAAGAGCTACAACCTACCATCCTGCAGTCTTTGCACCTTCACTCGTGACTTGCATCCCTTCATTGTGAGTCCAATTCTGTGAGGTGCTTAGTGGCCTCATTCCCATTAAAAAAATGAGCTTCAGGCTTAAAAAAATAAAAAGCCTGCCCTCACAGCATACAAGCTCAAGGCTGTTAGCATTCTGGGACCTTTCCTGGCACAACTTACATTGTTTAGGGAACTGTGCAATTATTGGCAGGGAAGAAAACAAGAGGTAGAGGACAAAGAACTTCAAACATGGGAACAGTGTTATTGTACTTTCAATCACTGGGCTTCTTAGCTTCCCATCATGTTATTTGCATTCATATTTCTTGTACATTTCTTGCAAGGGTAAATAAATTAATGTATGAGGTGATCAGATAATACAGTGGAAGGGGCCATAGCAATAGACACTCGTTTCTTTCTAAAAGTGTTAAATTACAAGGGAAGCTTAGAAGAATCTTATTCTTATCCACAACCTTTGTTCAATTTAACAGTTGGTATAAAACAGCTTTAAAAGAAGAGTGATAAGTCTTAAATGAAATATCGCTCCAATCAATGGCAAAAAGTGTTTTAACAACTTCATAAGCACTCTCTCTACTATATTTGTTGGAAGGAAGAAGTATGCTCCTGAAACAATATCATTTAAACAAAACACAAAAATAGTAATATTGTCTCTTTCTGCCCTTTTTGTGTGTGTGTGTGTGTGTACAAGCTAAAAGCAATAAATTCCGAACAGAAAAATACAAACCATACAAGACAGCATTTTTTATTCCTTCTGGTCTATATCACCCACTCACCCTTAAGCATTAACCAGTCCCTTTTTCTGGTGCTGAGCCCAATGGGGGTCAGCTGTGTCTAATTAGCTCACAGCTGAGAGAACCGCCCTCAGTGGATCTTGATTCATTGCTGGCAACTAACCCACCAAAGTCCAGCCCTTAGGCCAACTTGGCAGTATCCTTCCTTTGCTCTTGTCCATGGCTTATTAACTCTGATTTTACAAGTATTGTTTTATCTTCAAAATGGTTGTATAATTAATTAATTAATTATGGTAGCACTTAGGGAATGTCTACACTGCAATTAGACATTCGCGGCTGGCCAATGGCAGTTGACTTATGAGGGCTCTCGGGCTGTTTAATTGTGGTGTAGCCATTTGGGTTTGGGCTGCAGCCTGAGCTCTGGGCTCCTCCCACCTCACAGGGTTTTAAAGCCCAGGCTCCAGCCCCAGCCCAAAAGTCTACACAGCAATTAAACAGTCCCTTTGCCTGAGCCCTGTGAGCCCAAGTCAGCTGGCACAGGCCAGGGCAGGCTTTTAATCACAGTGTAGACATACTTCTAGAGTCCCCAGTCAAGATTGGTGCCTCCTTGTGCTAGGCACTGCATATAGTAAGAGATGGTCCATGACCCCAACTGCCTACAATCTAAATAGACAAGACACAAAAGGTGGGAGAGAAACCAGTAAGGAAACTTGCCCACGGTCACATAGCAGGTTAGTTACAGAGGCAGGATTAGAACTTAGGCTCCTAGCCCAATAACTTATCCACCAAACCACTCTTTCTCATAAAAAGTATAAATAACTGGAAAACTCAGGGTCCTCTGTGACTCATATTTTCTCTGTGAGATGGTACTCAATATTTTTAAAAATATTAATTTACTTTTTTGTAGAAGAATGACCCAAAAAAATAAAATGCAATATTTTTTCTTTAAGGCAACCACAGTCTTGGATTCCTGCCGGTGGCTGTTTTATATATCAGTATTGTAAATGCACAAAAGCAATTATATTTATGGTAACATATTTAGGTTTAAATAAAACAGTCAACAGTAAAATATGCCAAGTCAGTTCTATCCTGTAATTTATAACTAATTGTAGAAAGAAGCAGGGATAGTTCATACTTATCCTCTCGGGTCTGATCATGCAGTCCTGAGCTTAGTGGCAGTTTTGCCTCCAGAAAGAACTGCAGAACTAGATCTGCAATTGTCAAAGTTTACACATACCTGTTTTTCTTTTTTTAAATTGCCAGTTGTCTATTAATGAAATGTAACACTCAGATGATCATCTATCAAGAATGTGTATAAACAGAGTTTGCTTAGGGTTTAGCTCTTTATGTTCATGACATACTTAAAATCAGAGAGGATGAGATTAAATCAGAAAGGATGAGATTAAAACTGCCAGTTACTAATGATCATTCTGCTGCTGGTTAATACTCATCCATCTTCCAAAACCATGTAGGTGGAGCAAAAAATGACAGCATTCAAAAACTGATAGTATTCACAAAGAATTTTATGCCTTTATTACAAAAACAAGGACACATGTTCCTACTTCAAAACATGGCATAGCAACTGGGCCATTGTGAAGACTGTTAACTCATTATTTCAGGGTCTTTGCTCTGTTCTGTTTGAAAAACAATGTGAAAGAAACTGCAGTGGAAGCTCCGTACCTAAAGGTTTCTAGCTGCAAGTATCTAGCTGTAGTTTAATGTGCAGTTTTATAAATCTAGTATTTTTATTTGGCAGGTGCAAGCACTGTGGAGAGTGCACTTCCTTCTGTTTTAGAGTGCTACGTTGCTGTAACAAGATATTGGAAAAGACATATTTTGCAACAGTGTTTTTACTGCACAAAATAATAACCACTGTTGGTTTACAGTTAAGATTACTTAAGTGCCAATCTCATCAGTGCACTACCTGAAAAGCAAGGGAAAGTTTCATTAGGGGAACCTTCTTTCACATACCTTCCCACCAAAACATCTCTTAGCCAATCACACTAACAAACTCCAGGCTTCCAGCACTTCTAGCTCCCTTCAGCTTCCCTCACAGACAGAAACACAGCATACAGGTCAAATTCCTGAAATTCACACTCTAATTCAAAACCTGAGTGCCTGCCGCAACAACATTACTGTGACCGTAGGGATGTACGTGTGTGCTGGTTTGAAGTATGACATGCTGTATGTGCCTGGAGAATGTATGAGGCTGGTGTCAAGGTTTTGTGGTAGAGTGAGTTTCAGGAATTTGGTATATGCTTACAATCTAAAAAGGCAAAACCAGAGGAAGGATGGAGAGAGAGGATGTAATGAACAAGCAGAGTGATCAAGATGATGGCAGTCACATGGCACATTAATGCCAGGGCTGGTCTTTTTCATATTTGTTTATATAACTGTTTTATTTCTATTTTTAAAACTTTGGGGGCACTCCGGGTTGAGGAAAGGATTGTTGGTGTAAGAGAGGAGTTGGTAAAAGGAGAGGAAAACTGAGGGGGGAGCCGTGTAAAAATGGGAGGAGGAAAGAATGAGCTGGAGAGTGCACAATGAGCTGGGGGGGGTGGAGGAGAGAAGAGGAGGACGTAGGGCAGCTGAAGGGCTGCAGAGCTCTGAGAGGGGGAAATGAACAGACAAGGGTGATACAAATATGAGGGGGGAAACTAAGTGAATATGAAATCAGGAGGCCATGAGGCTCCTCCCCATGTGCAGTGAGGAGGTGAGGTGACTGTGCCTAATGCGCTGGGCAGGACTCTGTGGGGCTAGCTGGCTCATATTTACCACTGACCCCCTCATCTGTAGCTGCTACTCAGATACCTAGGCCTGGATCCACAAAGGAACTGAGTTGCCTTAATCCCAGTTCTAGATGGCTAAATCCCATGTTTAGGCACTACTCTAATCCCCGCTTAGCAGCTGCCTCACAGATGCCGACTTTCTAAAGTGCCGGAGAGTGCTCGCCCCCTGGCTGTGCCCCAGACCCTGCCCCCAATCCACCCCATCCCAAAGGCCCTACTCCGCCTCTTCCCGCCCCTCCCCCGAGCATGCTGTGTTGTCGCTCCTCCCCCCCAGCCTCCTGCTTGCATGCCGTGAAACAGCTGATTATGGCAGGCAGGAGGGAGGGAGAGGTGCTGATCTGCGGGGCTCGCGGGCGGGAGTGGGGCGAGCTGATGGGGAGGGTGCTGGTGGGTGCTCAGAACCCATCATTTTTTCCCCGTGGGTGCTCCAGCCCCAGAGCACCCATAGAGCCAGCACCTATGAGCTGCTTAACCCTGTACATGCCTAGACTCACTCAGCACCTAAGTTTTTGCAGTAAAAATTTCCTAGATGCTTACATTTCTGCCTCTGGGCAGGCACACTGCCATCTCACTCTAGTTATCTGGACACCTGTCCTTCTAAAGGGAAGACAATGAGATTATCCAGAAGACTCACCCTTTCCCCAAAAACATTCCCAGTGAAGATGCAGCGCCTGATGCTGTCGTTGTATGTGAACAGTGTTCATTGTGATGCTGCAATAAAAGGCACTGCATTTATACAAGAAAAATGCATTCTTTTGTCAATGTTACATTATGGTCTAATTTCTGTTCTCAGTTACACCACTGTAACGCCACTGAACAATATCTGTTTGGGGCAGCATTTTCTTACAACTCAATGTGAAGGCCTGGAACATGGATACTTTTGTGCCTGAAGGGGACTGATGGCTAAATTCATGAGTGCGTCAGCCCATATTCATCCACTAAAGCAATCAAGAAAGAAAAATGGATGAATCTTGGACTCAGTCACATAGTGGAGTAGTATGCATAGTATCTGGATAGTAAAGAGTTAACAGTGTTGATTGCCAACCTCAAACGTTCAAAAATTCGGAGTCAGACACCCAAATCATGAGGTTTACTTCTAACAATTATACTGTGGTTTTGGGCTGTCTTTTGATTTTTGAACTCTCCCTTACCCCCATGTGCAACAATGACAGTGTTACCAGCTCTCCCAAATGTACAGAGAAAGGTGACTTTTTTGGTGCCTCCTGCAGATGCTCTCACCCTGGAAGACCCAGCTGAGGTCCAGTTACACAGACTTGTATAAAATGCTGCCTGTTAATGGTGCTGCCGAGCCTCCAGCTTCTCCCCAAACCCAAATATTCTAATTGAGCAATTCTGCCACCCTAGACCCATATCTGCCCATCCCACAGGCTGGCCATTCAATTCATTCTGCCCCCTTCCTAGCTTCATATAGGCCCCTGGCCCTCCTCCCAACACACCTCTGCTCCTCCTGCAGCTCCAGGAGTTCTTCACCCACCTCCCAGGCTGGTGAGGGGCAGCTCCAGGGGTTCTTTGTCCCCTCACCCTCTTCCCAGGCTGGTGTTGCAGGGATGGAGAGGTGAGGGAGGAGCAGACTGGTGGGAAAGGGGGAAGCAGAGCTGTCCTGAGCCACTTAGGCCTTTCTGCTTCTTCCTCCGCTCTTGTGACAATGTCAGTGGCTGCTCCCTCTCCTCACCCTGCCAACCCAGAAATGTTCTCAGCTCCTGAAAGGATGGGGGAGGGGGCTCTGCCTGCCTCCTGCAGCAGCCCTGATTGGCTGCTCTTCCCCAGGAGGCAGGTCCTGGGGGAGCCAGACACTCAGAAAGAGTTTTCCCCAGGCAGGGCTGAAAACCGTTTTAAGGTTGGAGGGTCTAGTGAGACTGGCTCCAGAAGGGCTAATATCCTGGTGCCCCAAGGCTGGAACTGCACTCAGGGTGGCCAACTCTCACAGTTTTTCCATGCGTGATGGGATTTTGGCTGGGCTGGAGCCCTTCTCCTGATGGCCTGGGAGCTTCAGTGCTCTAACAAATTTGAGCTCTGCCTGGGGAAAATCCTCCTCTGACTGGCTGTCTGCCCCCTGCCCTGCCTCCTGGGTTAGAGCAAGCAATCAAAGCTACTGCAGAAAGAGCTCCCTCCCCCCCCAGCTCCCAAAGCTATTCTCAGTTTCTCACAGGAAGAGAGAGAGGAGGAAGGAGCAGGAAGAGGCCAGCAGCCTTCCTGTCCTGTGAGCAACAGCCCCAGTTCATCAGCTCTTCCCCCTTCTCTGCAATGCCCAGCCCAGAGGTGAGACGGGAGGGGGTAGGGGCGGCTGGGCAGATGTGAGGGAAAGGGGAAGCTAAGAATTAAGTGCTGGGCAGGGGTCAGGGTGATGTGGGAGTGAAAGCTGCTGCAGTAGGAGCAACAGTCACCTTTCCCAGGAAATCTGGGAGAGTGGGCAGACACATTGTCTCACACACACACCAGCAATGGGCAGGGAGAGTTCAAAAATCAAAAGACAGACCACAAAACACAATTTCTTTCTGACTTTCTTTAAAATCTCATGATTTGGGGACTATAACATGATTTTTGATGGCTTGAGGTTGGCAGTACTATGTACTTGTAACCTGATCCCTGCCTCAGAAACAGGCTTCCTGCTTCCCATGCAGCCTGTGCCCGGACTAGGTTAGATAATAAACCAAACATAGGCAGAAAGATCCTCTGTGTATGTAGTCCAGCCACTGCTGAGCTATAAGCCCTCCATTGGAGGCAAAGCCAGTCAAACTCCTGGGCTTGCCTGCCGTTCCGTTCTGTGATACATCTGGAGAACAAACCAGTATCTACCAGCACTGTGGAGAATGAATAAAGCTTCCAGTTTACTCTGTCAGCCACTGGAATGGACAAACCACAAAAGAAACTGGCTCCCCCTGGGGAAGGGGCGGGCGGAATCTTCTGCTACCTATTGGTGCATCCCTGCACTAGAAAATACCATCACTTTTTGTACTGGGTGGGCCTTCAGGTCACAGTTAATTAGCTAAGAAATTCTGTGCACTTGCTGCCTGGTAATTTACTGCCATTAAGTTATATTGCTGATTCCACGGTCTTCCACTGGTACACCAGTGTGAAAGGAGAATCTGTTAATGGCACTGAAAGTTACACTAATTTCTGGTCCCTCAAATAGTTACCACATAATGAAGAGGAAAAAGGGGAAAAGGAGGAACAACTTATTTTAAGAGCTAAAAAGCTCCATCAGGGGGCTTGCTCTCTTCACAGCAGTGTTACTTAATGGCAGCATGTTACCAGGCAGTTTCTGCACAGAATGCTTTAACTAACTATGTACTTGAATGCCCAGTCAGTACAAGAAGTCATGTCATTTTCATTACATTTTCCCAACTGCAGTGATTAATAAAAAGGCCAATTGCTCAGCTCCCTGCAATTTCTTTTTCTAACTCTAGATTTTTTTCCCACTCGTGAAGGTGGTCCCGGCTCTGGCAAAGGAATCCAGTGTGAACAATTAGCACAGAAATACGGATTTACACATCTGTCCGTTGGTGACCTCCTCCGATGTGAATTAACATCATCATCAGAGAGGAGCAAACTGATCAAAGACATCATGGAATGTGGCGAACTGGTGCCTGGAGTAAGCTGCAGTTTCATTTGAAAAATAAAGGGGGAACCGGGTGTCCCTTAAAAAGTGTGGAAATAGGAAAGCTGCACTGGTATGTATTCCCATCTGAGGGGAAGTAAGCCTAGAGCTTGGTAGAGAGGATCCCTAATTCCCAGATATATGGCATTTCTCTTTCTTTTATATACCGGGGACATAGTTATCCCTTCTCACACCATACCCATAAATTCCCTATGGTAGATTAATTATTAAACACAGTGGGCCAGATTGCATGCTACACCTTGCAAGAGATGCAACACAGAAGTAGCAGCAAAGGGAACTTTATGCCACTTTTACAGCTTCCAAATTCTGGGCTAGTCCCAGATCTGGCATGGCCTTCAGTGTAAATTGGAGCATCCCTAGCAACTATTTTAATTTACATTAACTGCAATGGCTCCCTAAGGAACTGGCTGGCAGCCCTGAATAGCTGAGTGCCAACTGATGGGGAACGTGAAGAGTGTAGGGGCTGTTATTCCAGGCTGTGGCCAGGAAATCCCTCTGAACTGCAATAATTCCCAGATGTGGGGCAGAGGGGCGGGAGAGGTTCCCCCTACTTTACAGCATATGAGCAGCATAAAGGGCCAGGCTGCAGGCCAGAATCAGGGACACTATGATGTGCAGCAAGTGCAGTTAGATCAAGAGATGTGTGTTTTAATATAAGGCATCAAGAAATGCCGCCCATAGGAAATTAAAAGGAGTACTGGGTCTAGCTTAGTGTTGTTATCTTCCCCAGTTTGTCTGATGGGACAAACTCTCTTGTCATTTACAGCAAGATACCATGACATTGCATTGACACAATGTGATGCTGTGTCAAAATACAATCAGGTTGTGAAGTATCATTATAATGTCATGAAGTTTCATGGTCCCCACAGTTCAGGGCAACTGCACCTGTATATCCCCTCAGTGACTGAGCAAGGGAATACTCAGGCTTCCAGCCCCTCAGTTGTTGCCTTTCTGGATGGGGACCCATGTCTCTTTCCCTTCTGACTGGGGTATTTCCAGGCTGCACAGCTTCCTGCCTTCATTGTGTTATTTCCAGCACAGGCAGGTTGCCCAATGACACCTGCTTGCTTTCTCATCAGAGATGGTTAGGTGTAATTGCTACAGTTCTAAGTTACCACACAGCACTTCCTATGCAAGCCTGCTTTATTCTTAAGGTAAAAACACTACAGAGAAAACATATTAAAAACAATAAAAGAACACACACACACACACACACACACATGCTAATAAGCTTACCAGAATTAACTTTAACCCTAACATGGATTCTGACACGAGCAGTTCTTCAGCTCCTCACCTAAGGGGATTCTTTGTGGTTACCAGTTCTTCACAGCTTCAGCTCAGAACAAGCACCCAGTTTTATGGGACCTCAGTAGGTCCAGTCCTTTCAACCCTATGCTAATAACTGCGGCCCGCATGGACCGGGGTCCTGTCCATTTGAAGGATCAGGAGAAAGGCCATCAGCCAGTTTAAAACCACGCTGTTTATCCAAAAACCATTTCTTTGCTTGTTGGTTCCTGAAGAATCTGATTTGAACTAGTATATACAGACCTTGGGGGGAGGGGTGTCAAAGGGCTGATAATGGTGGAATTATATTAGCATCCCCCCTCCCAACTAAAGAAGGTGCATAGGGTGCCATAGTAACACACACACAACTGTATTTTAATACAATGTACTCCAAATGTATTAAGTCAGTACAGTTTAACTTACTGCAGTAAAGTTTATCTTAATTCCATAAGGTTTGTTCAGGCTATTACAGGATAGTGTCTGTCTGTCACAGCCCCCAAATTGATTTTGAGACTCAGATCTGTCCCACAACAACAGCGCATCACAACAGGGAAGATCCTGGAAAATTCAGAACAGGATTTGTTCTCACCCTGGTTCTGGGTTTGTGTAACATATCTGTTCCTGAGGGAAAGCAATTTCTCCCCATGGCAAACTATCCTCTCCCTGGGCAGCTCGGGGAAAAAAAGCCAGCTTTCAAGGGACCTGCTCGAAGCAAAGCAGAGTTATAGTACTTCCTGAAGACATAAGATTAAAGTCCATGTGTAAAAACTGAACCCTTTAAAGCAATATTTATTAGTAACCAAAGAATTCTTTTTCTTCAATACAGGATATTGTTTTGGCACTACTGAAGGAAGCCATGATTGCCAGTTTAGGAGACACAAAGGGATTTCTGATTGATGGGTATCCACGGGATGTGAAACAAGGAGAAGAATTTGAATGCAAGGTGAACATCTAGTTATTTACCATCATTGCTGATATTAAAATTCAACTTGCATCTGACTCACAAATCAGCTACTCGGGTCCCTAGTTTTGACAGATATGACTCTTTATAAGCCACTGTTCCAGTTTGTTGGCTAAGAGAGTAGAGTGTTGTTATTGACCACTGGGGATCTGGAATACCAGCAATACAGTGAATCCAACTTGCTCCCCCAATTGTATGGTGTCTGCAGTGCCAGAAGAAATAAAAATTGATTTTAGCCATTTAAGTTACATTAAATATAGACACGAGCAATTCTGTTTAGTAAGACACTGCCATTCTGAGAGTCACTTTTCTCCCTATAGCTATACCTTCAGTTTGCTTGTGCTGCTACTGCATCTCTCATTGAAAGGCAGTGTGGCGTAATAGAATTTCAAGCACTATGAGATGCATGTATCATCATTATTAAGCGCTTTCTTTAGGTTGAGTCAGAGCTCTCAGTGCCTGCAACCATTGTGACTGAGCAAAGCACAGGCCAAATTATTGTGGTAGGCAACATGTTGAAATATTCATAAAAGAGCATTTTGCAAGTTTTTGTGTGGTAGTTTACAAAGATTAAGGAAGCTATTGATTTTTTCACTATGCACAAAGACTCACAGAGAAGTCTCAGTTATTGATTTCTCAGCCTGCAGAAAATATTCCATTCTCTCTAAATAAGTGCCTGCACTGAATTTGCACAAGCTCACTACCACTATGAAAAAGCAGAACTGGAGTGGCTGATTAGTTTATATCCTGGAGGAAAATAATAATTATGTATTCCATTATATTACACCTTCACTCTACACCATTGTCTTGTAACTGATTTAAAATGTTGTAAAGACTTATTGAGTCATCGAGTTCGTCCCATGAACCTTTAGTTACTTTATATAGATTCTGTTCATTACGAAAGAATCACAAAAGCCATAGGAGGTGGGAGAAATGGCTTCAGCACCCAGTCAAGGTAATTAGCAATAAAGCTGGGCAGGTCACAGATTCATTTTTGGTCCATTAGTGCCTCCCTGTGCACAAAATTAAGTAATTCTCCCATGTCTCTTTCCAATAGCATGTGCCAATTTAACAAAGAGACTCCCACAGAAATGTTCCCTCTCTGCCTCTGATAAGCTCCACACGCATTTGCATGTCTTTGCAGAGTTGGGAGGGCGGGGGGCAGGACTGGAGAAACTGTATCCAAGGGGAAAGGGGCAAAGGGCAGCACCACTGGACAAATAAACTTATAGTGATTGCACTTATTGGAAGTGACTATACCTGAAATAGGATCTGATTTCTTACTCAAATGAGTAGTTCTTTCTGATGCAAATAAAGTATTGAGTAGTATAAATAAGCAAAGGTTTTCAGGCTCAACTGAGCAAAGGTTTTCAGGCTCAGGCTCCTACTCAGTATATTGATAGTTCATGTGTGTTTGATCTGTATAACTTGAAATGGTGAACTTCCAGCTGAGACAAATTTAGCACAGCTCCTACAGGCTTGCCCAAAGGGGAGCTACCTGGTAGTGTTGAGCTGCCAACAGATCACCAAGGTCCCACTTCAAACCTCAGCCCTCTTAATGTGCAGAATGCACAGCCAGAGTCCAGTTACCTGATGAGGTGCCTGCAGTGGCCTAACTGAGTGAGTTCCACTCTCATATCTGGCCACCATTTAACTCACCCCTCACTAGGGTGACTGCCATTTCAAAATGCAAAAACAGGACAGATGCAGGAGCCCCACCCTCCCTCCATGACCCTGCCCCCCTGCTCCTCTTCTTCATTGGGAGGCCTCGCCCCCCAGCCAAGCCTGAGCCAGGCAGTGGTAATTGCTGCCCAGGGAGCCCAGGCCGCTATGGGGAGACTCGGACCTTCCACCTGCCCTGGGTGGGGGTGCCAGGTTGTCCAAGAACAGCCCTGAGCCTGTGACCCTGCCTCCCCCGTCTGTGCCACCCAGGGCAGGTGGAGGGTCCAGGGCTCCCCACAGTGGCCCAGGCTCCCTGGGTGGCTTTTACTACTGCCCGGCTTCTGGCCTGGACAGAGGTGGGGCCTCAGGTGGGAAGAGGAGGAGCATGGGGTGGGGCCTCATGGCAAGAGGGGGGCTAAGGCCCACCTCAGTCCACCCACCAGGAAGAGACTGGTGCCACCTTGGGCAGGCGTGGAGTGGCACCACAGGGAATCCAGGACAAATTCTGATCCGGGGCATTTGGACTGGGACTTGAAATGTACATTTCAGGACTCTCCTGCCCAGTTAGGGATTGGTGGTCACCCTACCCCTCACTGGCACTTTTGGAGAGCTAACACCCAGATGGTGACATTAGAGGAAAATAAGGGAAGGGCACATCCTCAGAGGCCACCTGCTGCATAGCACTGCTACAGGAGGGACATCTGAAGGATCCATATGAGTGGTGAGAGATACGACAGCTAGAGACAGAAGATCAGATTCTGTACTGGGTCTCCAAGAGACACAACTCAGGGCAAGGGGAAACAAAGGTAGCTTTTGGGCTACTGCAGGGGCTGAAATGGCCCTCAGTGTAACTTAGACAGGCCTGGAGGCTCCTAACCTGCTGCCCACTCTTTGTGCCTATTACTTGAGGTGCAAGCCACAACGGCCTGAGCAGTATGTGTCATGGCCCAACTCAGTGCCTGCTCTTGGGGAGTTTTCCCTCAGGCCCCTCTGGGCTGTTTGCAGCCCCTATTCATTGCCAGAGCAGCATGTAGGGTCTGGACCAGAGGAAGGAATCGCTCCCAGAATTCCACAGATACTGTTTCCTGGATTAAGCTCTATGGGCATTGCAGGAGCCCACTGGTGGCTGTACAACACTGAATCCTTATCAGCTTCTGGAACAAAATATAAAGATCCAGATATTTATTACTTAGCTGAAAAATACTAGTCACCAAAGTCATCCCTGGTGTACCAACACTGAATCCGCTTGAGTTCCACCAGGGGCGAATTTGGTTGTAGGTAACTCAGTAAATTTTTGAAACATTTTAAATTAGTCATGATTGATGATTAATGTCATTTTTTTCTTTTAAAGGGCATTTTAATAATATGTCCTCACCGCATTAAGTTTGAATGAATGACAAGAGGTGACATCAGGAATTTGGTGAGGCTGTATATGTACAGCATATGTGAAAATCATTACGAGTATTAAAAATATATACTATTTAGAAAGCTTCAGAAATAGTTCTTATAGAAATAATTACAAAGCTTAGAAGCCCTAAACTAATTTCCTCATGAATCCATGCACCCCAGCACTAGTTCCAAGCCATCATATTCTCTCAGACATATTTTTTATTTTAAATGGAACTAGTATTACGCTCCTGTAGCTGTGAGAGGTGGGGTGGGGAGAATGCTGTTTATCAATAACTTAATGCTGCTCTCCTAAGATAGTTTTGAGTAAATTACATAGGGACAGTTTGAGTAATATCTTACTCTGCAAGTAGCCCTATGGAAACATTCTAAAGACCCAATACATCAGAGTCAGTGAGAGTTGAGGGCACTCAGAAGCATCCTAGAATTGTTCCATATCCTGCATCATTGGGCATTGTGGGACAGTTTGTGCCTCCCTTATATGGAGCAGTACTGTCGAGCTCCTTTCTACAGTATCTGAGCACCTTCAGTTGTCAATGGATTTTATTCTCACTGCCCTCCTCCCCCTTTTGTGGTAAGAATGTATTATCCCATTTTTAAGATGGGGAACTGAGGCAGAGTGAGACTAAGGCCTTTCAAGGAAAGAAGGTACTTTTTTTTAAATCATGTGGTAGCTAACATGTGGTAATTAATACATGGTAACATCCTAGCATGGATAAGACAGTTGTGGTTTTAACACATTAACAGTTCAACATAAATACAGTAGAACCTCAGAGTTATGGACACCTCAGGAATGGAGGTTGTTCGTAACTCTGAAATGTTTGTAACGCTGAACAAAACCTTTTGGTGATTCTTTCAAACGTTTACAACTGAACATTGACTTAATACAGCTTTGAAACATTACTGCACAGAAGAAAAATGCTGCTTTTAACCATCTTAATTTAAATGAAAGAAGCACAGAAACAGTTTCCTTACCTTGTCAAATCTTTTTTTTTTTAAACTTTCCTTTTATTTTTTTTCTAAGTAGTTTAGGTTTAACACAGTATTGTACTGTATTAGCTTTTTTTTTATTTATTTTTATATTTTGGTCTCTGCTGCTGTCTGATTGTGTACTTCCGGTTCCAAATGAGATGTGTGGTTAACCGGTCAGTTTGTAACTCTGGTGTTCATAAATCTGAAGTTCTACTGTACTAGGCTCCACCTGGTGTTTACCTCAATGTGCTAACATCTTAAAGCTACAGCCGTCTTGTTCACACTGGGATTTTATGGCATGTTGGCTAACATGGTTATAAAACCTTTTTTCCTAATGTGGGTGTACCCCAAGTGACTCGCTCAATGTCACACAGAAAGCATGTGACAGAGCAGGGAACTGAAGTGGTGTTTTCTGAGTCCCAGTGTGCTATCCTAACCAGTGGCCCAGCCTATCCTACTATGAAAGTTATTCTAGGCAAGCACTGTAGATGTAGTAGGCACCAGCCCTAGTGAGTCCCAGTAACCACTGAGATATATGGCTAAGTGAAAGGGTATTTTAAGGCTGTCAGGAAAGGGAAAGGCGGCTACTATCCTAGGTACTGAGGCTTAAACAGTTACAGTTCAAAGTGAACAATATTCGTTCCTGTTCGGGTCCCTGGGACAGTATAGTCGAGAGTCAGGGCCCTACAGGCCTAGTGCCTGGGGTGCCCTCTACAGTCCAGTTTTTGCTCCAAGCAAATAGGTGCTTGCAGGTTTCTAAGCCAGGCTCAGTTAACTTCTCTCATTGGGGTTCCTCTACACTCGTGCCCTGCCCAGCCATTGCTGCTCCTCCATAAGTCCCACACAGAGCTGCACCCGCTAGTTACAGCCTGTTCCACGCATGGCTCTACATACAATTAGGGTTGCCAATTTAGGTTGGACGTATTCCTGGAGGTTTCATCACATGACACAATTGTTCATGAAAGATTACTTTTTAATTCCTGGAGACTCCAGGTCAATCCTGGAGGGTTGGCACGCCTACATACCAGTTCCAGGGGTTGACTCTCTGAATTCAGCTTCTTTCCAGCTCCCTGTTTGCCATGTGACTGCTGCTTCAACTTTCCTGCAGTTCCTCACTTTCCATACAACCACTGTTTCCAAACAGAGCCTGGAGTGGCAACTTCCTGATTCATGACCTTTTCCCTTACCTGGCCAGGAGGAAGAGGAATGTGCATTGGGGAAGGGGCTAATGGGAGTTGTAGTCCCTTGCTTAGTGGATGCATCACAGAATTCATAGTGCTCTAAATGTAGGAACCTGGTTGAATCCAAAGCAGCAGAAAAAGAGAGATTTGCATCATAGTCATGTTCCAAACAGGAATTTCAGGATTCGTTCTGGTATGTCTCTTGAGCATCAAGTTTTGTGGGTCAGAGCTAGCACCAAGTCAAAAGTGATGCCAGCTCCAGCTGACATACAATGGTGAATCCACAGCAGAGCGCTCCACTGTTTTGGAAGAAAGGTCGAGTGGAAGGGAGGAGATTTGGGGAGAGCTCGTTTTACAATATGTACATTTTGCTAGCTGCTGCTCCCATACTTGGAAAAAGTTGCCCAATGTGCTTCTAGAAATGACAAGGAATTATTTCGTCTTTGCAGTGTTGGAATCATTTCACTGTTCACAAACACTCCTTTGGTTGTCTTGACAACAAAGCTTATAGCAGTCTTTATTCTGGGATGGAGATGCTACTCTCGCTTTGGAAGCCATTCTTAAATGTACTGAACCTAAGGTCATTTTCTTCTGTTGGCTCTTTAGTTTTCTCCATTATCTGTGATGAACCTGAGAGAGAAGAGCATTTACCAAGGAATCTCAGAAATTAGGTCCCTTTTAATTTATAACAGAAAGCCTTACAGACCCAATTCAGGAAGGTGCTGAGACCCTCTTATAAGGTGCTGAGCACCTTCAATCCATATAATGTCAATGGGAGTTGAGGGCACTCAGTACCTCACTGTGACAGCCTGCAGGTGTGGCATATGTAGCTGTATAATCAATATGATTTTGTTTTCTGTGTACCACACCTTTAAATCCCTAGGATTCTGTTGTCTGTTTTGCAGGACAGAGTTGAAGCAGCACGTTACTGAGGACACGCACACATTGTTCTTTCTTGTTGTTTCCATTAATTTGGAATAAAAATTACTCAGACTGAAAGTATAACTGCTGTATATATATTGAAAAACATAATACCAGAGAGTAGGTGAGTTTATATGCAGTCTCAGCAGAATCACATGGATTTTCAAAAGTAAAATATACTTGGTTTACCATCCCAGGTAACATAGTTACCTATCAGTCAGCTGAGCCCTTGATATCCTCTTTATAAAAGTTACATCATGACTGTACTGAAGTTAGAGGAATTACTCCAGATTGACACCATCATAACTGTGGGCAGACTCTGGCCCATTTATCTTGCTTTGGATTTGGAGGGAACATTAACCCATGAATAACTTAGCCACAAGTGGGCAATGTGGGCATTTACTTTAGGCACAGATAGTATTGGTGTAGTTCTGCATCTCTTGATAACAACTTGTCATATTTAAAACTACTTCTGGACCCTTTCATTTTAAATCCAAGAAGACAACATTGCAGGCAGTGCTGCCATTAGTCTTTCCTTGGTTATGCTGAAAAGCCCTAGGAATGAAAGCCTGTCATGGGACTGTCCCACTGCTAGAGAGAGAGAGAGGCTCCCATAGCATAAGACCAGATGTTACAGCTGAGCCTTAGCTGCCTCTTAGAAATTCAGTACGTAAGGAAGCAGAAAAACAGGCTGAACTGTTCATAGTCCAAGCCACCTCCCTTATTCTTCAGCTACTGTGAATATTTACGTTTAAAAACTTACCTTTAAGGTACTGCCTGCTTAAAAGAATGGACTCCAGGAGAGCATCTTTCTTTCTGGGAGGTCCACATGTCAGTCATCTGAGGCTCTTTTACAGCCAATGATAAAGCTCTCTAGCTCCTGGTCACTAATGAAATCAATGGCCACTTTTTCCTAGAGAGAAGCCCTCCAAATCCCTGCTGGGATGGAAAAGAATAGAGAGCATATTTAATTGTCTGTCCCTTTCAAAGAACTTCAGACATATGTGGATGGAGATCATATCTGACATTCTCATTATATGTGTTGGTCATTAAAAAGCTAAGGCACAAAATGAGTTACACCAAGCAAGGGACATAAAAGGCAATAAGAAGAGTTTATTAAAATACATTAAGAGCGAGAGAAAGACAAAGGAAAGTGTAGGATTTCAGGTCTCTACCTAGTGGAGAAAGAGAGCTAATAACTGATGACATCAAGAAGGCTGAGATTTTTAATGCTTATTTTGCTTCAGTCTTCACTAAAAGGGTTAGTGGTGACAGCTACTCAACACAATTAATATTACTACAAGAGAAAAGGAACACAAGCCAAAATTAGGAAACAGTAGTTTAAAGGATATGTATATAAGTTAAATGTTTTCAAGTTGGCAAGCCTGATGAAATTCATCCTAGGGTACTTAAGGAACTAGCTGAAGCAATCTCGGAACCATTAGCAATTATCTTCAAAAACTCATGGAAGATGGGTGAGGTTCCAGAGAACTGGAGAAGAGCAAACATAGTACCTATCTTTAAAAAGGGGAACAAAGAAGAGCTAGGGAATTATAGACCAGTTGGCCTAATTTCAATACCTGGAAAGATACTGGAACAAATTCTTAATCAATTTGTAAGCACCTAGAGGATAATAGGGTTATAAGTAATAGCCAGAATGGATTTGTCAAGAACAAATCCTGACAAACAAACAATTTCCTTTTTTGATGGGGTTACTGGCCTAGTGGATGGGGGGGAAGCAGTAGACAAGATATATTGTGATTTTTTAGTAAGGCTTTTGGCACAGTCTGACATGCGATTCTCGTAAACAAACTAGGAAAATGTGGTCTAGATTATATTACTATAAAATGGATGCACAGTTGGTTGAAAGATAATACTCAAAGAGTAGTTCAGCAGTGGTTTGCTGTCAAACTGGAAGGACGTATCTAGTGGATTCACACAGCGATCTGTCTTGGGTCTGGTACTATTCAATATTTTCATTAATGAATGAGGTAATGGAGGAGAGAGTACACTTAAGAATTTACAAATGGTACCGTGCTGGGAGAGATTGCAAGCACTTTGGAGGACAGAATTAGAATTCAAAACAACCTTGACAAATTGGAGAATTGGTCTGAAATCAACAAGATGAAATTCAGTACAGATAAATGCAAAATACTACTCTTAGAAAGGCAAATGAAATGCACACACACAAGGTAGGGAATAACTTGGCTAGGCAGTAGTACTGCAGAGAAAAGGATCCAGGAGTTATAATGGATCACAAATGAATATGAGTCAGCAATGTGATGCAGTTGCAAAAAAGGGTAATATTCTGGGGTGTATTAACAGGAGTTGTATGTAAGATATGGGAGTTAACTGTCCCACTCTACTCAGCACTGGGAAGGCCTCAACTGTAGTATCGTGTCCAGTACTGGGCACCACACTTAGGCCAGAGGACAGCAACATAGGTGGTAAGAGGTTTAGAAAATCTGACCTATTAGGAAAAGTTAAAACAACTGGGCATGTTTAGTCTAGAGGGGGGAAAAAAAAGACTAAGGTATGACCTGATAACAGCTTTCGAAAATGCTAAGGGCTGTTATAAAGAGGATAGTGATCAATTGTTCTCCATGTCCATTGAAGGTAGGACAAGAAGTAATGTGATTATTTAGCACAGGAGATTTCGGTTAGATATTAGCAAAACTTTCGAACTATAAGGGTAGTTAAGTTCTGAAGTAGGCTTCCAAGGGAGGTTATAGAATCTCCCTCACTGGAGGTTTTTAAAAACAGGTTAGACAAACACCTGTCAAGGATGGTTTAGGTTTACTTGGTCCTGCATCAGCGCAACGGGCTGGACTTGATGACCCATTGAGATCCCTTTCAGCTCTACATTTCTATGATTTTATGATCTCCATGCAGTTTATTGCATAGTAGGCTCAGTCCTACAGTTCTTGCTCAGATAAAATTCAGTGTCAATGGGAGTTTTTGGCTGAACAGGCTGCAGGATAATGTGCACTGCAGCTTTCTTAACCCAACATGTAGAGAAACATCCATGACTGCCCTTTACAATTAATTACTGGGAGTCATCCTCAGAATTTTTGTAAGGATCTCACACACACACACACGATATTTTATAACATGGGAACAGTGTGACCTGCCTGGGTTGGTTTTTTCCTCTTATTTTTACAGCTTCTTTTTCAGCTGGGAACAAGTAAATGCATGTAATATAATCTTCTATTTAATTCAGAAATTGACTGTCTTTGCCATGTCCCAAGAATGAAAAAAGAAAAACCCACACAAACCTGTTTCATTTTGCCGTGGTTCACTTGCGCCTCCCTTGGAAAAGGTCAAAGCCTCCCCAGGGAAGGCAGCTTCACAGTTTGAGCACACAATGCTAGGTTTCTTCTTATATGAGTTAGAAATAATTCATCTCTGCATAAATCAAAGTGATATAACACATCTTTTTGTTTATACTGGAGCCATAGGGATGGAGAGTTACATCTCAAGTAGACCCAGGCAAATACTGCAGTAAAGTATCTATGAACATTTGTTAGAGTAAATGCAGTGAATTACATTGGATGGCATTCTTAAATCCCTTATTGACTGTATAATTGCTATTCAGGCAGGGTTTTGTTGACATAAACATTTGGGGACATTCATACACAAGATTATGTGTGTTTGTATATAGTTCTTTTATTTGCATGCAATTACACATGTTCATGTGAAACCACCTAGTTGCACTTGAAACTATCCAAGTTATAGTCATCCAATCATGGAATTAAAAACAATACCATGTGATTAGTCACAAAGCTTGGCCAGCAAACACTGAATACTTATAGTGGGCACTCCAGAAACTGGAGTGTGTTTGCATAAAGCATTTGTTGGATAATTGCAAATAGCAAACAAATTCTCAAAGCCCTAGACTGGTTCTTAGCTTGTAATTACTTCAGGGCTAGGCCTGTATCTTTGTATGTGTTTGCCCTAACACAGGAAGGCCATTGTCCTGACTAAGGCCTCTGCTGTATAACACAATTATTTGTTAATAATCATAGAATATCAGGGTTGGAAGGGACCTCAGGAGGTCATCTAGTCCAACCCCCTGCTCAAAGCAGGACCAATCCCCAATTTTTGCCCCCGATCCCTAAATGGCCCCTTCAAGGATTGAACTCACAACCCTGAGTTTAGCAGGCTAATGGTTAAACCACTGAGCTATCCCTCCTCCCTAATAATCTACCTGCTGGCAAATCACAAATAGAAGAGGGGCTAAATTCATTGAATAACTTGTTTGCTGAAGAGAGTTGGTCTTGCTTTAATTATATGACTAATCAGATAGCTTATCTGAAAAAATTTGGGTTAATAAACAAAACCAGATTTTTGCAGCCCAGCATTTGGACTAATTATTGTTTCTCTGTTTCTGTAGATTGGGGAGCCAAAACTTGTGCTCTGCCTGGACTGCTCCACTGAGACCATGAGCAATCACCTTTTGAATACTGATGATGCCGAAACTGTCATGAAACAAATTGAAACGTACTACCAAGCAACCGAGCCCATGATTGCATATTATGAAAAGAAGACACAGTTATGCAAGGTAAATTACTTAACTTTTGAATTAAGCTATTGTTCTCCTCTTCCATTATGTGAATGGTGTTTCAGGATTAGTGATGGAAGGACCATTTATAAACTGCGCTCAATTCCTGCCAGCCTCCCACAGAGCTCATATTCTGATTTGATTTCATCTTTCTCTTGCTTGATTTATTTTCTCCTGCGCACAGACTGGCATCGGCAATTTCAAATAGTCTCTGTAAAATACACTGTTACTTTCAAACACCAAGTGGAGCAGCCTGCATTATGCAACTTCTGCAATCAAATGTCTGACTTCTGGAAAACAATTTTAAAGCATAAAAAGGCAGATTCACCTAGAATACCATGCAGCACCACAAACATAGCATCTTCTCCTATTAAAATCTTTTATTTAAAAAAATCTGTGTATACTTCTCTGCATGGTCACCCAGGACCCAGGGTAGCATAAATAACCTTAGTGTGACATCTAAACCTCCCTCCTGTGCAGAACTGAACACACACCTCCACACCAGGTTTACATAGCCCATTAGGGACAGATCTTCAGCTGGTGTAAATGGCATAGGGCCACTAATTTCAATAGAGCCACATCTTTTTACACTTGCTGAGGATCTGACCCTCATAGCGTGACTTTAGTTTAAGTAAAAAGAATGAATAAGCAGCACTTGGTAGAGCTGCAAGAGGAAAACAAATATAAGTTTAATTGATTGATGTTGATGTGCCTTGGCATACAATGGTCACCCCTCCCCCCACATTCACAGATCACCTTAAAGGAGGACAGAAAGAAGTTCCGAATCATGCATAGCCCAGGGTTCCCCAGTCACTCATTTGTGCCTTGACCTGGGGCCAGATTCGTTCTTGCTGGCACTGGGAAGTAAATTACATCTTCCAGTTCCATCTTGGGCCCCTGCACCCAGGAAAGGGCCAGTGGTGATATCAATGATGTCAATTCCACCTGAGACCCCCCCCCTCCAGCCCCACAGGGCAGAAGCCCCAAACCCCACCACTCTGCCACAGGGCAGAAGCTCTGAGTTCCCCCTGCCCCAGTTTGTTAGGTGGAGAGTGGAGTGAGGATGCGGGGGGCTCCACGAACCGCGCTTTAATTGTAAAAGAGCCGCATGCGACTCAAGAGCAGAGGTTTGGCCACCCCTGTATTATGTGAACAAAAAATTGTAGTGGATAAAATAATAACACTTGGTCAGTCATTTTGCTGTGAGAGTAATATATAGTAAATGAATTAATTCACATGGCTGGCGCTCTTTTGGGTAATGTTGATTGCTCCTGAACCACGGAGATCTGACAGGTTTCAGAGTAGCAGCCGTGTTAATCTATATCTGCAAAAAGAAAAGGAGTACGTGTGGCACCTTAGAGACTAACCAATTTATTTGAGCATAAGCTTTCGTGAGCTACAGCTCACTTCATCGGAATGCATCCGATGAAGTGAGCTGTAGCTCACGAAAGCTTATGCTCAAAAAAATTGGTTAGTCTCTAAGGTGCCACACGTACTCCTTTTCTTACTGAGATCTGAGTATCACTGGTGGAGGGGAAATTTGCAATTTGCAGGGCATGGGTTTTGCTTTCTCACTCATACCAAGTTGCAATATATTATTCAGACTGCTGTGTGCTGCTCTGTGGCGGGGCTAGGGGCTTCTGCCCTGGAGGGAGGGAGGTCTCAGGTGGAAATGGCATCATTGATATCACCACTGGCACACTTGTGTGCTCTCTGAGCTAGAGAAGTGGAGTGGAAGTCAGGTGAAAAATAGAAAAATCCAGTACTACTTCTGATCACAACTTCCTTGTATTCTAGATCAAGGAATTTGTCACAGGCTTTGTTACTTTATGGATCTAGCTATGTGTACAGGATAGAGTCTTTCTGTAAAAGCATTTCGAGATATGTATTTCGTATACTTGCATTTTATTTTAAACATAACTTATGTTTTCACCCTTAGGAACCTAGTTCATTCTTAGGTGGGAAGGAGTCATTAGAAGGGCGCTGTGTGCAGGGAAGGAGGGAGGGTTTCTGGCCAGTGTATTGGGACTTAAAGGTGAAACAAGTCCTACTCCACCTCACTGATGCTGGGAAACCCCTCCTGCTCAGGCCTGTGCTCCCAACATATGAAATTCGCTGCTGTGCTAAGGGCCCACACAAAATGTATGCCCCTTTAAATCTGACAAACCCTATTTTGAGGGATTGGGAAGGATTTAAAAGGGCATAGGGTGGGATTTGAAAAGGTGTTTAAGGGGCCCAAATCCTACCCAGCTCCCTTAGGCTGCTTTGAAAATCACAGTTGTCTTTATTTTTAAATGCAGCCTGCCTCAGTACATGACCAAATACTGCTTGTGCTTTTACTTGCAGGGAGATTAGCAATCTTACTTAAATGTTCCATGTTGCAGCTCTCAGGAGCATAAGGATGCAGCACTTCTAAAAGAGCCAGCCTTTGCGTTGGCACAGAGCAAAAAGACAGAGTTGTCAACTGGCTTGTCAAAGAGAAGACTATTTTTATTTGGTTTCAACATTTGGAAGTGAATTTAAGGCTGAGACCCGGGGTCAGAGTGGCAGCCCTGGCACCCGAGTCCCCCCATTTAGCCACAGAACAGGTACAGTGCGGGGCAGTCGCAGTGCAAGCTTCCCTCCACTTCGCAGCTCACCAGCTCTTCAGTCAGGAACTGGAGGGGCTACGTGTGCACGGGAGAAATTCACCTTGGCGCAAAAGGCCAGCACAAGGCCTAGAGTGGCCTCAATTGGTACATCACCCCGCGGCCCAGGGATGTGTTTCAGCTTGAGTGAGAGGAGAGGTGGGTGCATTTCAACTGCCTGAAGTTTACATGTGAGCAGGTTCCAAACTTCCCTTTTGTCTTCTGAAATTTCTTACTGACTGCCCAGTACTGCCTCCCGAGTCTCTGGTTATAATGTCTCGTTTACTTGGTACAGAGTCAAGAATCTGTTTGCTATATTTTTGTGCTTTTAATTTTGTTTTTAAAAAGTCCTTTCTTCCACTAAACAATTAGTCCCCGCGTTCTATTATATCACCGATAGAGGACTGTATCAGTCACCTAATAAGGCCAAGTGCCCTCTGCCCCCTTAATGTAGTAATGGGGGGGGCGTTAAAAAAAATAAACAAGTTGTGTGCCAGTCACTGCCACCTGCTCAATCATCTACTTTATGTTTCATCCCTACCTTGCCTCTAGCTGTTCACTGCCCAGTTAGGGTGCAGACTCGTTGGGGGATAGGGAATCAATATAAATACATAAATAAATAACAGGATTCTTGCCAGCCTCAGCCATTAACTGCAACCATAGCTTTCACTCCATCCAAAAATGCATTCCTAGAACATTTGTCACTCCCGTTGATAGTCTCTCTTTCTCCCTTTACTTGGTCTTATTAGTGTTCATGGTCCTGCTGTTGAAAGGAACAGACACACACAGCGCATTATCACATCCTAGCAATGGTTTCTTACTGTTTTCTCCAGCTCCTACATGTAGGTGTTTCAAACACTTTGTAGTTTGCCCCTCTTTAGGTCACTCTGACAAAGGATATGAATGTAGCTCACCCTGTTTAGTGGTTTAAGTCTGAGCTGAAAATGTTTTCTTTGTGGGCTAGACTTGTTAGTCTTTGTTTTGAAGAGTCACTTTCCCTACTGCTGTATAGCACCATGATACATGGGAATGGCCCTCTATGAATGAGTGACAGATCACTTTCCTGGCTCATGTAATCTTTGGCCAGCAAGGGTGCCAGTTAAATGTCAGTTAGGTGGGGAAGGTAGAGTTGTGGACCATCAAGTAGGGGCACCATATTTTATAAAGAGCCCAAACATCAAACCTTAGTTTGTTCATTAACTGCATTAGATTTACTGTTAGAACATTTGTGGAAGGAGCCTTAAGGACGTTATGGAGACCAAGAACCTTTGGAGTCAATAGGATTCTTGAAATGATGATTCGACAGTGTCAGATTATTGTGGCCGGAAGGTCAGGTCTCCATTTGAAGTCACTCTTTGAACAAAAGATAACTGCTAACTGCTTCTATTCAGCAACTAAGGCCCTGCACCCAACAAAGGTATTGGAATCTTAATATGCAAATGATTCCCACTGTCTGTGACCCTGACAGGAATAAATGGTTTCAGAGTAACAGCCCTGTGATAGTGAACCTTTTGAAAGCTCAGCTGAGCAGAGGCACAGGGAGTGTGCCACATTGATGTGCAGTTTCAAAAGAAATCTAAGCAGAGAGAATAAAGGGGATAGAATTGAAGGGGTTTGGGGGTTTAGTTTGTTTGTTTCTAATCTGCACATTTTCCATTTGAGCAGATAGCTTCCAAACCCTATTCTGGGCATCAAAGTGACTGTAACGGTGGGATAGAAGTTTTTCCATTTAAGGAATTTAAAATCTTGGTATTAGAGGCAATTCAGTTCTCTATGATCCCTACCATGTGTGACGCAGTGCACCCAGCTGGTAACGACGACTACAGATTGTTTTTACAGATTATTCCTATCCTACATGTAAGTGCAGAAAGTACTTTTGAAAGGAACAAAGACTGTAACTTCCTTAATACAGAAGCATTCATGCTGTTGAGTGTTGTTTTTTCAGAAATACAAAGCTGCTGCACTATTTTAATTCAGAAAGCTGATATAAATTTGCAGTTAACTATTGAACTATGTCATTTTGGGGTAGCTGCTTGTTATGGCAGAAAAACAGAAAAGTGAAAAATTTCAGAACAAAAACGCAAAAGTCAAGGTTTAGTTACAATAGGAAAACTCATGGCAACAGTCAATCCCAGGTGCAAGAACTAACTTATGGAACCATACTCACATTTATTATGTGTGATAGCCACATGTGAATCCAAATTAGGTGCTTCTTTTGGAAAGGACTGTATAAACAAAGACACAATTTAGGGCAGGCTGCATCTCAGGAGCACTGCAGCACACATGGTTTGTAGGCTAAAAGGTTTTATAGCAAATGTTGATTTTTTTTTCTAGTACAAAATCAAATTATGAACCACAAATATATTTTACTCTTTTTGCCATTGAACATGGTTATCCACAGGGACAGGGTTTTTGAGGAATTATAAGTTGTCTTCCACAGTATAATGGTTAAGTGAAGCAGAGTATGGGTCTGGTTTCTTATTGTATTTGGGTGCCTAAAGATACAGGCTATTCTATCTGTGTAGCTACATGCTGGACTGAAAGGCAGGCTGCATCCACACTTGTCACTGAGGTGTGTAGTTACACATGGCAGTGAAAGGCTCTGGCAGGGGGAGGCAGCGAGTTAAGGCTCCAGCAGCAGGGAAGCTCCCTGCCAGCTCTTTTCCCTCTGCCCCCCTGCTAGATCCTTTCCCTGCTGCCTCTCCCCTGTTGCTGGAGCCTTTCACTGTGGCAGGGAAAGTCTCTGGCAGCGGGCCACTACATTGCTAAAAATAGCTGTGTAGACTTGGGAAGCGCTGCTGGGGGTTGGAGGGTGGTCTGGGACTGTAGCCGAGGGGTTCAGGTGTGTAGTCTACTACTCGCCTAAGCAGTGCCTCACTATTTACAGTGCTATTTATACCCTTTCTAGCTGGCATGCTGTGTGTGTACACACCCCACCATAAGTGTAGACATGACCACAAATAGGCACCTAGTAGGATTTTCAAAAGTGCGTAAGTGCCTCACCCCCATTGATTTCCAGGGGAGTTAGTCACATAGGTGCTTTTGAAAATCCCACTAGGCATCTGTCTGCATCTTTAGGTGCCTAAATACCTTTAAAAATCAGGCTTGATATCTAATGTAATAGTGGTTTATTCAGTAGTTCTGCTTTTTACTGAGAAAGACAAATTCTGATTATTCTTAATATCTGACTCATCCTTTAAAGCTTCGTTTATTGACAGTATGTAGGAGTTTAATAAGTAATATTAACAGCAATGCCATAGGCAATCAAGCAAGATCCCAACCTTGGTTTACAGTAGCTGAGTAGGTGTATTCCTAGGATACTTCATGTTCAAATAGACAGCTAAATAAAAAGAGTGTGCACTTAGCAAATAATGTAAGCAGCCTGGCCCAGTGGATTTTTAGGGATTCATAAAACTTCCCTATTTCAAATTACATCAGCCTGAAGTTTAGCCTACAAAATGTCAATCCAGATGCAGTTTTTTCCTTCTACTTTTAATAACAGCTCTGAAAAGTAGTTAAGTCATGTGCTGGTTAAGGAGAAGTAAAAGAAACTTTTAGTTACTTATTGCAGACTTTTTGCATAGCTGTTACAAAACCCCCAACAATTATTCATAGAAATTGTCATACTGGATAAGACCATCTCGTGGATTGTCCAGTCTCTGATAGCATCCAACACTATATGCTTTACCGTAAGGGTACCTACATGGTCTTGTTTCTATAGTCAAAAGCTCCATTTCCTCTGTGGCAATTTCAAGTTATGCATTTTCAATACTAAGTCATGCAATGAAATAAAAATATGGGGAAGTATAAAATAAACTGAAAATACCACCAAAATAAACAACACAAGGACTAAAGGACTGAGTGTAATATTCATTTTCAGACTTCACACTAAAACCCTCCGTGTTGGAATTTACCTAAAACTGCAGTGGAATTTCCAATCAGATGCACCACAAAAACCAGAGAGCCTTAATACTGTATTTAGATCTAGCTCACAACAGAGGACACACAGTCTTGAACTTACCGTACCATTTGTAAGTTCTTATCTTGCAGGGTCCATCATACACTTGAAGGAACAAACTTCTCTTTCAGGCAGTGCTGCTCGCTGAAATCATACAGGTGCTGGGATAACTTTGTGCTATATCCTGCGAGTTGGACCTTTTCCCTTCATGTCTGGTGAGGGCCAGTGGTGGTGGTGGTACGGGGCCCATTGTTGGTCAAAATTGTCAGTGTTTCCCATTGAGTGGATAGATTCCAGCAGCTCTTAAATAAAGTATTGCAAATCCCATGTTCAGGAAACCAACTCTTGATGCTGACAGTCTGGCTATTGGCCTGTGTTCTAGCTCCCATTGTTAGGAAGAGTCACTGACGGGAAGTCTCCACTGCAATAAAAAACCTGCAGCAGCGAGTCTCAGAGCCCGGGTCAGTTGATTAAGGCTTACGGGGTTCAGGCTGCAGTGCAGATTTTTGGGCTCAAGCTGGAGCCTGGGCTCTGAGATCCCCACTCCCCTCACGGGCTTTCAGAGCCCAGGCTACAGCCCAAGCCCAAACGTGTAAATTACAAATTTTAGCCCCACAGCCAAGTCCTGTGAACCCCAGTCAGCTGAACTGGGCCAGCTGTGGGTCTTTTATTGCAATGTAGACATACCCCCAGAAGGTGGTAGCAAGGCAACTACACTGGTTGCATTTGCTAACCTCCTCCCAGCAATGGTTGAAGATACAGGATCTCGGGAATGGAGGTTGTTCATAAATCTGAAATGTTCCCTAACTCTGAACAAGACATTATGGACTTCAGCCACTGGGGGGTTGGGGCTGCAGCCACGGGGGATGGGTGAGGGGCTTCTGACCCTCGAGGCACCAGCGTTCTGGGTTTCTGCCCCGCAGGAGCACCAGAGCTCAGGGCTTTAGAGCTGGAGGGAGCTCGGGTTGGGGCTTCAGCCCAGCAGTTCCATTCCCAGCTTCTGCCCCACAGGGGGCACCAGGGCTCCCCACAGCTCCATTCTCCTCCCTCCAGTTTCTGCCAGGGGTGCGGGCACACCGGGGCTCGGGACTTTAGCCATGAGGGGAGTGCTGGGGCTGAAACCAGCACTCCCCCTTTAGCAAAGTCCTGAGTCCTGGTGGCCCCCCCCCCGGGGCTGAAGCTGGGAACAGAGCTGCGGGGCTGAAGCCCCGAGTCCCAGCGCTCACCCCAGGTCTAAAACCCTGAGCCCTGGTGCTCCCGATGGTCAGAAGCCCCGAGTTCCCCCTCCCCCATTGACCAAGAGCCCTGACCCCCCCCCTCCTTGGCCCCATGGCTGAAGCCCCAAGGCAATACGGTACTTGCTGCTGGGTTTTTTTGGTCTCCACTGCTGCCTGATTGATTATTTCCGGTTCTACATGGTGTCCAGTTGACCAGTAAGTCCGTAACTCTGGTGTTCATATCTTTGAGGTTGTACACTAACGTGCTTGTGCTGATTCTTTGTCTTCGGCCTACAATACAGTTGACCATGAGATCTAATTGGTTTGTTTGTGAACACAAGGAGGGGTGGATGGATCCTTTCCTGGGTGTGTCTGTTCTTTTACTCCTAAGAGAACCCAGAGTGTAGTTGTGGGCAATAGTTCCGCTGCCCCATGAACTGTCTCATGGGGTACTACAGTGGTGGATATTGTCACCTCACTTGTTTCAATCGGTAGGAGGGAGAGTAGGAGACATAGGCTACCGGGTATCCTTGATTTTTAGATGTTACCCCCCTCCATCCCCATTGGATCCACCAAAATCCAGAGTTGTTAACCTTTGGGCACATTGCAAAACATATCCTTTCCCCCTCTTCTCTAAGGCTGTTGAGGAGGGAATGTGCTGAGGTGCTCTAGTTATGGACAGGTCTTTATTTAGTGATTTTAAAATTATGGGATAGGCACATAGAGCCCTGAATGGGCAGCTAATGTTATATTTTAAAAATTTGAGAAATAAAAGAATTTTGAGGAACTTTTCTTGCACTGAAATTTTGCTGGCTCTAAAATATGTATTTTGTGTGCATACAGTGTAGAGTTTCATACTTTCGAAGAAACAATTGAATTAGAGATTGAAACTTTAGTTCAGATCTCAAATTCTGTTTCACTACATAGATGAAGCCATTATTTATCAGTGGTAATAAACATGATAGATTGGATTACAGATCCTGTTTGCAGATATTTCTGGAATACAAAATATAAAAATTTAGAGAGGTGTGTGAATGGTTTTAATAGGCCAAAGATGAAACTCAGAATAAAAAAAAGCATCTGACACTAAATACAAACGAAGAAAATCGATCCATAATGAAAAGAAATAAGCTGTTTCCAGATCTCACTCAATCACTGTATTAATCTACACGTTTCCCATATAATACACAGAACAATTAATGGCTGTAAACTCTGTTCCCCACAGCCAAAACACTGGTAATTATTCCACAGCATAGGAAACAGTTTTACTCTTTCTTAGTCAGTTCTCCAAAGTTAGTCTAACAGCCAGGAGAAAATTTGGTCAAAGCAGAATCTGTGAAGAACACAAGGCTAAAGAGAACAACTCAGACTTATCATCTCTTTTGAAGAAAGTGAGCAATGGACCAGAACAAAAGCAGTGCCCACTGCAGAACATGCACTGCCCAAAGGTCATGAAAAAACTGGAACAAATTCACAAAGCTTGAAATACAAAAAACTCAAAACTGACATGCTAGGTTGGGAGCTGTTGCCTGAAAGCCCTTACATCATAGGATTATATGCAGTGACACTTCAAATGACAAGAAAACAGTACACAAGTCAGTGCTAGGGACTTATTTTTTTTTTTACCAGTATTAAATGGGGCTATTTTATTGAGTTTATGTTTAACATAAAATAGTGTTAAAATAGAATCCCAAAAATTTGAGAGTCCTTTCCATATATCAAAGTTGTTACGATATTTTAAACTTCAGAGGACTCTGCAGAAAGATCAATGTACAATTGAGCGACCTACAAAACCTCCACGTGATCTAGTGGAAGCATAAGAAATGAATACGCTGTTTTCCAGTTCAGCATTTAATGAAGCTGCAGACACTACAGTAGGATTTTCTTAAGGAGCATGTTTATAAATCCAATCCCAAATCCAATAACCCAGAATTAGTACTGCTCTGAGTCCTTTGGATCAATTATTTAGACAACATGGGTAATTTAAATTGTTACAACGTAATCAGCATGGGCTGATGTTCACAACATCATTTCTATGTAACATACTTTTTGTTTTAATAGATAAATGCAGAAGGAACGCCAGAAGAGGTTTTTCTTCAAGTTTGCACAGCAGTTGACTGCTTTCTGAAAAAGGAAGAGGAAGCATTGTCTCTTTCAGCAGAAGTACAGTAATGGTTTATACGCAAAAGTTTCATCTTATGTGCACTTGTCACACTTGACTAAAATGCTGTTCAAAGCAATATCTGCTGTTTTGAGAGGTATCTGGAATTAGTGCATGTGGTATTCAATGTTATTTTAAAATAAATCTTTTATTTATAATCATACAGTATGCTAAATACAAAATGGTCTCCACACTAAAACCACACTAGTACTGTATGTTGTTTATCAAATTGTTTGCACAGGTTAAAAGCAGCATGGTGAACAGCAGCTCCAGTTTATATTTATAGTATCATGCATTTGAATATAATCATATGTATTGCACAATCAGCGGTCAGCTCCGTCAACTGCCATATAGCAAAGACTTTCAGGATTGCTGTGTCTCATTGCAATGAGGTTATTTTTTTTCTTTCATTAATTAACACTGTTCATTTTTGTGCTAACACTTAGCTTGTTCCTGATTTATAGTGGTTGAAATCTGTTCTCTGCCATTGTGCTTGATAATGGAATATTCCTGGAATTAGTCATGCTAATTTGTGGAGCTGTGGAAGTTGAACAGACTTTTAACGCTTCCCCAAAACACTGTAAATGCATTGAAAAAATGAACGGAACATGCAGAAATTAACAAATATTGTAGAGGTCTGTCCATCTGTTGCCATCGCACAGACAAAACTGCTGTGAAATCTTTGCTGTGCTGGTAGAATTTGCTGTATATTGTAACAATTTTCTAATTGGGCAGGGATACCTTTGTTCTTTGCTGAAAACATGAACTGAGTAATGTTGGTACAATTAAAAAAGTGCAAACAGATATTTCTCCATGCTAATAATAATTGCATATTTCACTGTTAAAAATTAGCATGTGAAGTTGTTCAGCAGCCATTATATATAAAGATTAGCAGATACTATTAAATCATACTCTCTAAGTATTCCAAGTGTAAATTTCAGTTTTGGATCCTCATCTGTTGTCTTCTAGTGGCACTGCCAAACTTTGAAAATGACAGTCAAAAAGAAAAAAAAGAAGAAAAAAAAAGAGGCAGGGATTGTTTGATTCCTGTTGCTTGTATTTTTAACAATCTATCTTTCCAAAATATCTGCACAAAAATATGCAAAATCATATGATATTTCCATCTACTCAGCCAAAATGCTTTTGGTATACTGGTAGCCAAAACACCCCAAACTTATTTGACAGTCTTGTGAAGTAATTGCATCCTCTTACCGTGCTGTTGCACCAGTCCATAGTTTAAGTTTGCATGATTGATCTTTCCGTCAACAACTGTACTTTCAATGAGCATTTATGGGGCAGATTTGTATTTTTAAAGTTATCTTTCTTGTAATGAAGACATAATACAAATAAAAAGTATGGACAAATGCTAAGAGTCGTAATTTATGCCGTAGTACACTTGGGTTTGATCTTGCCTAAAGCTCCATAAAATATGGATAACTGATAAATATAAATCAAATAAAGCACTCTAAACTCCCCCTCCCTCCAAATCATGGCAAGTTTTTTTTTTTCCCCTTTTCTTCTAGTTCCTTGCCATCTGCCATGTGAGCAAATAGCTCCAGTTATTCACTAAAGGGCAGTTTTAGACCTGCTTTTCTCCTTTAATCGTGGATGTTCTTGCTTCCTTGGGTTCCTTTATAAGTTAACCTTTTACCTCTGACACCAACTGAAGTGTTAGGCGAACTCCAGAACATTGCCATGAATGACCTGGAAGGGTATGTGATACAACATGTCTAGCAAAACACTTCTTGGAAATAATCAATTTACCTTCAGAATGCAGCCAGACTCCTCCAGCTTGAAGAGAAACGTCCTTTTAGCCTAGATCTGAACCTGGTGGCACTAATGGCTGTACTCTTATGCTATTTTTCCAATAATTAGAGGATTTTAGAATGATCATGTGGTTGTAAATTATCCTAAGCACACCCACATACAGGTATTTCTAGTTGTTCCTTGAGTTATTTCTCATTAGAATGACAATTAAAATGAGTGGAATGTGAAACCTTGATTTTTGGTGCTGTCCCTCAGAAACCGATCATCAGTTTCTAATTCCAAAAGTTATTTACAATATTAGTCAATATACAGTTCCATATTTTAAAATGTAGTATGTCAGATCTTACCCTTAATTCCACCCTCCTTCTTATATCACATTTCCTAGTCCAGTGGTTTTCAACCTGCGATCCGCGGACCCGCTGAACATCTGCACTGTATGTCTAAGGGGTCCGCGAATGGTGACTAGGAAAATAAAATTTCAGATCTCAGAAAAGGCTTTCTGTTTTTTCTGATCAATCAAAAGGATTTGAATACCCCCACCTACAGGTCAAAACCCAGAAGTGGTGTTGTTACCATAGAAGCCCAAAGTTTAGTGCCCTTTCTCACACTGTGTCAAATGCTGTGCACTGAAACATTTACAGTTGAATTCTGTTCAGTCAGTTTTCAGTCTAAGACTTCTATGGTAGGAGTCTCTGGATCACAGGTTGAACTTTCAAAGGGGTCTGCAACATCCATGTCAAATTGTGTAGGGGTCTGCAAATGAAAAAAGGTTGAAAACCACTGTCCGAGTCCATCAGGTACAGCCGCTGTGATGCCAATCTAGAACCAATGCAAACATTACATGGATCAAATATGCAAGTATCACACACACACACACAAGATTTCCCCCATCTCAGTAAGTAACACTGTTTTTGTGTAAGTATATTATATATTTGATATCCACCACTCTTACATATATCTTCATACACATGCATAGTGTGTGTGAGAGAGATAATTGTGTGTGTGTGCACACATACATACACACAAATATTCATTCAAATTAGAAACAGGGCTTTAATCAAGAGATTTTAACTAAGGGATTTCATGTCTGAATTCCCTCGTGTCTGAAACCCCCCACCCCATTCCGCCCTTCCCCTTCAAACTGTATTAACCTTTCCCCTGTGCACATTTGTAATTTTTTCCCCCACTTCTGTATTATGGTTATTTCCCTCTAAGAACATTTTAAAAGCCCTTCAAAAATAAGATGACAACAGATTTCTCTCTTTAGTAATCACTCTTCACCAAAACAGCTTCCATGACAGTAGTGTAACTGAGTGGGAGAACATAGTATTATATGTTCCCATGATATTATAGATTCTATCACACAATAGCTTTTGTCTTTCATCAAAGAGAAAAGTGAAATACATATGGTATCTTTGTTGTATTATATATCTTTAGGTTTATTAATTTCTCAAAGTATATGAGATGTTTACAGATGATGTATTACATCATTCAATGTTTTTAGTAACTGTACTATATTATCTACTCAATATATTATAGGCTTAAACTTATTTTCCTTAGAAACAAATAGTATGAAAACCTAAATGAAATTGTGAAATTTAACATTGTGATCAGGCTACAGTTAAAGTTACTATCAAATGCAATCAGCCAATTACCCTTCTTATTGCCATGGTTTTAAGCTAATGTGTTTCTTTTACATTCTAAATCACTCTGAAAATTTGAGTTCTTGTTTCAGTGGAAAACTAATACAGTTTAAAATAATGCGTGTTTCTGAATCACCAGCGATACAGTTCAATAAAAAAAGATATTAGTTCAAAAATATCACAATAATTACAAAGCTTTGCAGACATCAGCACGCTTTGAGATTAATACAGCACACCAAAGTTGCTAACGTTCCTTTCTTCTTCAGTCTGAAAAAACAACCACCCAATTTGTGAACAGGATATGAGAAAACCAAGGCTCTTATCCCGCAAGAGGCCGAGCACATTCTATTAGGTGCAGCGTACGTTCAGTTCTCACTGAAGTCAACAGTAGTGCCAAGTGCTGAGCCAGTGCAGATACGGGGCCTTTAAGTATTCATGTGACCTACTAAAATGTACTATTTTCTATTGTTAATGTTAGTTAAAAAATTAATTTCTACCCAGAAAGGAAATCACAGTAAGCATTCTATATATAAACAGAGCGTATCCACATAGTTTATTTCTCACAGTTCTCCTGACAATTGAACATTATTTAAGAACATACTGTATACACAGATAAGAAGAAACATACAAAATGTTTTAAATGATGCACAACAAAATCCAGCAGTATAAAAGAATGCATGTGAACCTTTGCTCACTGCTCAGGCTAAATTTAATCACTTGTTTAAATAGTAATAAAAATACAATCTTTCATGGATCTTGTGCAGACTACAAAAGAGGAAAATTATTACCATATATATGATTTATATTAGGCAGTTTTCTTTGATGAGTTGCACTACCAACTCCAAATGCAGAGGCAGAAGGCTGTGTACTTTATTTTAAAGGAGTTAATGTTGAGTATTAGAGACTTTACACAGTTACTACCACTGGCACTTTTCACCATATTTTGTACACGTCACATGATCATCTTATATAACATTACATTTAAAAAATATATCTGAGTGACAATTTTTTAACATTCACAAACCATGAGCTGGTTAA